>NC_051194.1:1245600-1557000 GCF_015220075.1 Falco rusticolus
CAGCTCCGGGGATGTGCACTGCATCTCAGCAACTTAATATTCCTTGGCAACTAAAGTGGAATTAGCACAATGGCTTCGTTTCCTTCATTAGCAGTACTTCTGAGCACCACACAAGAACAAGGCATTCAAGTGTGTGCTTTTGAAATACCATCCTCACCCTACATTTGCATAAAAATACCAGACCTATTAAAGTGACAACAACACTTCACTAAACCGAATTACATAACCTGGTTTGTTCCCTCAGTTGACACACCAGAGACACCTTCGTTTCCAAAGCAAGCCTTCACCTTCTGAACACAATTTGGAAGGTTTGTGGGTTTTTTAAACAGAAGACAGGTTACTAGCCACATCATTTTAGGCATATGCTGCTTTCACATGTCGAAAAATTGAAACTGAATTACCTTCCTTGATTTTTTTTTCCACACTAGCATGATCTACCGTTTTGAAGCGCATTCAGCCCTCTTCTAGCAGAACAACCACACGAGGAATCAGAATTCCTAAACAGCACGAGGTGCAGAGAAACTCCCAGCTGATGCGCAGCCATTAAGCACCATCAGGGACCTCCTCCAGGACCACCCCAGCTCCATGAACCTGCTGCACACACACTCCTGGCTATTTCATTCCTATGGAGAGGTTTGCTATAGTTCCCCAGTATGATGCACAAGGCTCTCCTGAAAACACCAGCATACAACTTGGGGAAATTCACCATGGATTACTAGACAGGCTGGATTTTATCACTAAGACCTTGGGTTGGAAAATCCCCAGACCTCCCAGTGTCATGGGATGAAATCACTGCAGGCTCACCCCAGCCCTCCATCCTACCCGAGCAGGAAAACAGAGTTCTCAGCAGGTCACAACAGGGCAGCTGCAGTCCCATTTTTGATTTGCTGGCTGCTCCAGCTGCCTTTTATAACACAGCAACGGCAAATTCACCCTTCCGCAGACCACAGCACAAGGTGATGTGAGCTGGATGGCTGGGAAGTGCGGGAGCTTAGCCCCATCCTGGCCACACCACCTTCCTGGAAGCACCGGCTCGCTCCATCCCTCCCAGCAGGCATGTCCCTCCACCCCTGTGCAGCAAACGGGCTGTGGGGAGGCCAGCATGACCTCGGTGTAGCCACCTGCCACCCAGCCCACAGCACAGGGCACCACACGGGCTGCCCCGAGCATCCCCTCCCCTGCTCTGCAGGCTGCCAGCACCCAGGCACTTCGGTCCAGCTCCACACAAGCTGCGTGAAATTGCGTATGATCATTTTCTGTGGCTCGCCAAGGTACCCAAAGCTTTCCATTACTGTATTAAGCCAAAGATTTTCCCACTAGATGAACCCTCCCTTAGCCATGTGCTGTGGTCATAAAATTCCCAAAGGCTGGTCCTATGTCGGCTTCCTCTAGAGCCTTAGCAGAATAAAACAGTAGAGTAAAGCCTCTTCAGCTCCTAATTAAGCTATTAATAAGCCCGTTCCAGTGTGAGGTCTGGTTTTTGAAGTTTCACGTGAGGGGTCAGTGCTGCTGGGAGGGATGGGGATGGCGGGGGGGTTGGTTTTGCTTTACAGCAGCTGCATTTCCCTCCCAAAGCGAGGGAGCAGAAGGTGCCGTGAGGGAGCCGGTGTGAAGCCAACGCTCCCCGGCTGTGGGGAAGGGCAGCAGCGGAGCCGCAGCTCCGGCCCGGTCCCTCCCTCGCCCCCCCGGCGGGGGCCGCCTCCCGTCTCCCGGCGGCGGCGCAATGTACGGGCCGCGGCGCATCGCCCCAGCCGGGCCGGGCCCGGCCCCCGCGGCCCCTCCGCTCCCGGCGCTATGGGAAGCCGCGCTCAGAGCCACCCATACGCTCGGCCGCGGCGATGACATTATCCGTGTCTAACAGTTTTGGCATCTCTTCGCCTCTGCAACACGCAAGTCAGAATACGTATTCCTTCCTGCAGAGGCTTGTAGGAAAATAGCCCCGAGACAACTATTTAATTTCTGTAACAAGAATTGCACTAGCATCCGCCGTGTTTCCTAACCTGACGAACCCAGCTCCGGTGACAGGCTGCCTGCGGAACCCGCTAACGCAGTCATAACCCCGTGAAGCGTATTTTGAAACCCCGGCCGCCCACATCCCTCCGGCTCCGTGAGCCTGACAGCCCCCGGCAGCGCTCAGCCCTGCCCGGGGGGCTCCGCTCCGGCGGGGAAGGGGCTGGCGGAGGGGCCCGGGCTCCCCCCGCTCCCGCCGGCCGCCCCAGGCGTGGGAGCAGCCCCGCGCCGGGGCGAAGGCGCGGGGGCTGCCCGGGCGGGGAAGGCGGGGCTCGGCCCCGACCCGCTCGGTTGCCCAGGGAGAGGCGCGGGGCTCCGGGGCGGTTCCCGATACCCCGTCTCGGCAGCGGCCGCGGCCCCTGCAGCGCACCGGGGGTCCATCCCGGCTGGCTCCGGCGTGCGGGGGCTCGGAGCCCCGCGAGCCCGGCTCGGGGGAGCGCAGCCCGGCGGGAAGGCGGTGGGAGCCCGGCGGGTCCGGCGCTGCTGAGTCACCGGGGCCGGTGAGCCGCACGGCGCAGCCCGCACGGACCCGCCGGCACCGCCGCTGGTACCCGCCGCCGCGGGGCTGCCCGGCACGGCCCGGCGCGGTGCCCCGGTCCCTGGCTCCAGCGGCGGCCCCGGGGGTCGCGGGGAGCGGCGGGGGCGGCGGCCGGGGGCCGCGGGGTGGCCCCACCTGCTGCGGGCGGGCAGGGGCCGCCCCGCCTGCGGGACGCGCTCACCTTCAGTGGCATAGCTGTGGTCTCGCAGGAAACTGCTGCTGATCTTGCGGGTCTCAACGTCCTCCTCCATTGACGGCGGGCTGGCGGGCGCGGGGCTTCAGCAGCCGCAGCCGCGGATCCATCATCCCCCCCGCGCCCTGCTCCGCGGCGGCCGGCCGCGAAATGCGGCGGCGGTGGGGGGGGGGGGGGGGGGGGGCGCAGGGGCGGTGGAGCCCGCTGGCTCCTCCCATACGGCACGGCACGGCACGGCACGGCACGGCTGGGCTGGGCTGGGCTCGGCACGGCACTGACCGGCGAGGCGAGGCTTGGCGCGGCGCGGCGCTCGTCCTGTCGGGCACGGCGCGTCCCGGGCGGGCGGAGCGCGGCGCTGCCCATGCCCCGGGATGCTCTTGTCCGGGGGACGCTCCTGTCCCGGGGGGACGCTCCTTCCCGAAGGAGTGCTGCTCCCTGACTTGCCCGCCCCAAACAACACAGCCAGGGTCCAACACGAGGCCCTTTTTTGGCAGAGAAGGACCTACAGCAGGTAGATGCCGGGGGTCCCGGGACAGGGGTGCCGTGGGGGCAGCCGTGCCAGCGGTGGTAAGGAGGCGGGTGCCCACGGGTGCCTTGCCCAGGCTCGGCTCGACCCGCCCCGGCTACGGGAGGGGGCAGGGATGCTCGGTCGTTTGTGGCTGTGAAGGTCAGTGCAGGTGCGGGGGTCGGTGGCAGCGGGGGAAGAGCCACGAGCACAGGGGCTGCGGGAGAAGGGAGCGCTCCTGAGAGCACACCTCTGAAAGGGCTGGCTGGATTCTGGACATGTCACCTGGCACACGCTGCCGGCAACAATTGCTCCCTGTGAGCGTTTTCTGTCTTGATACAGGTCAGGAAGAAATACGCCTCTGCACTAACCGAGCCACTGGCAGGCACAGGGAAGAAATTCGTGGGGGGCAGGTTCCTCCAACTCCACAGCACAGCTCTGCCATGGCACAGGAGCGTTCTTGATAGCCCAGCGGCACGTCAGTGGGGAGCATTATTGTTACTGGGAGCGGAGGGAAAATAAGGAATGCAGAGGGAACGGACAAAGATGCTGGGTAACATTGCAAATACAGTGGTGCACTGCAGCTCAATTTCCCCTCCAAACTGTAGTATCATAATTAGTATCTCATTGAGAAGGTGCAAGATTTTACAGCCTACATTATTGTTCTGCTGAGATCGCACTGCCTCCTTGGGAGCAGCTTTTGTCAGGGGACATATGGTAGATAGCATCTCTGAGCAAGAAGGCTCAAGGACTCCAGTCCATCCGCTATGCACATCTTGTGGATTGGGCACTCCACGCCACCACTGCACTGCTGCATGCCTTTTGGAGGAGCATATGGATCCCCTCAGATGAGAGGGAAGGCTCCTTCTGGCCCGTGTCGTGACCTTGTGAGAAAGGTGGATCCCCAGGCTCTCCGCTGCCTGCCTCCCCAGGACACTTTCTGACATGCTGTCACATGGAGGTTGATATAAGGCATTGTAGAAGTGTACCTTGGAGAACTCTGGCACTTACTCATATGCATATATAACTTCAAGGATTTGTCAGTCAGCAACATCACATCACAGGCCACTCATTAATACAGGGATTACTGATGTGACAAGCCAGAAGCATTCATCAGACAGGCATGAGCCTGAAGTCTCCATTCCCAAAGCCCTCACTGAATTATTCTGGAATGTGAGTTCCTTGCAATAATCACCAGCCACATGCCTGAGTTAAGCAAACACACTGTATTTGTGGCTGACACTGCTCTCAGTTGCAGTGTGCAAGATCCACAAGTTAGTCTGAATTTACCCACTGTGGCAAGGCACAGGAGCTGGCCATGGCTTCACGGCAAAGCACAAAGATGCAGTTACCAAAGCTCTCTTGCAGGCCAGAGTCACCACAGTAACGTTATGCTTTAAAAACATTTGCATTGCCAGTAGCTCCTTGTAGACACTACAGTGCAGGGGAGCGGACCCGAACATGGCGCAGCAAGACTCAGAACTGCTGCTGGCTGTGGACAAGCCAACTGACACCTCCATGCTTGTAGCCTCCTGACACCAAAGGGAAGGGAAGGGTGCAGACCTCACACAGGGAAAGAGAGAAAAAAGAAGAAAGGAAAAGGTTAAAACCAACCCAAAACACTACACCCAGGAATGAGATTGCTTCTGTCTACAATGTGCGTTTGCCTGCAGGTGTGCACTTGCATACGTCACGTAAGGCACGGGAGCAATCTATCTTGAACAATCCCAACTCCAGAAAAGTAAAATAAAGACAGAGTTGTAATAAGCAAATGTTACCGTATTGCATCCTGCCTTCAGATCTCAGACGGCAAACCTCAGCCAAAAAGGCAATGCCCGGCTGAGTAACAAGCCTCTGCAATGTTTGTGAATATTATTTAAGAAACATAAAGACAAATCAGCAGCCTCCTTCCCTTTCTTTTCAGCAGGCTCCATCTTCAGTGTATTTCCATTTTAACGGGTGCCAAGTCCTTTTGCCTCTATTAACTAGAAAAATTATTATTCTCATTGTGCATGAATTATAATTATGTATTCATAAGTCCTGCAGAGTTTTTCAATACACCGTATCATTTAAATACATCCACAAGCCACCTGTTTGTTATGCAATGTGCATAGGAGCTGCATCATGAAATCCATTTATTCTCAGCTTTTTAAAATCCAGGAACAAGCCTTTACAGTAACTAAAAGCATTAGCTGTCCTAAGCAGGAATCCATTTGCAGATTAAATTCGCCAAAGGTCAGCTTGTAGCTGTCACTGTTTTCCAAACCCCCAGGTGTCTACCGTGTTATATACTTTTGACATCTCTTGAAGAGCCAGGACACTTTCCACGCTGCTGATTTTTGCTTCAATTAGAATAGGTTTAAGAGCCCCTGTGCACAGGTTTCTGTGGGACCTAAGCAGTGTGTTAAGAATAATTGAATCAAACCTCCGATTTTATGCTCAGCACAAAACTTCCTTCACCTCATTTATTTTACCTTCATGTCCCTGAGCATTAAATATGTTTTCCTATTTACTGGTCTGGGTTAGAACACTAGCTTCATTTTTTTAGCTGTTAAATACAGAATCATAGAATCGTTTAGGTTGGAAAAGGGCTTTAAGATCACCAAGTCCAACCATTAACACAGCACTGCCAAGCCCACCACTAAACCATGTCCCTAAGCACCACATCTACACATCTTTTAAATACCCCCAGGGATGGCAAACATTGTTAGATAACAACATTTCTTTTAAACTTCTAAGAATAATTTCTATTGATTAACCAATAACCTAAGGCCATGGGCACATGCTGCTAGCCCCGTACTGCCCCTTCATACCGGTGGAACATCATCCTGCTCCAAGGGCAGGATGAGGAACCGTTCCCTGGGAGCAGAATGGTTCCCACACTGCAGCATCTTCAACTGCTGCTGCCACGTGGAGGAAGATGCCTCTTCGGAGACTTGAGTCACTGAGCAGCTTCTCTGCATGCCATGATCTGTGTTTTATAGGAACGGACTTCGCAGTGCTGCAGATGCTCCCCAAGAAACCCGGCACATGGTGGGAGCAGGGTGCTGGGGGGAGGCAATAACTATGCCTAGAGGAGATTGCAATGGGGAGAAATATTTAATTGCATGTGTTTGAAAGAGAAATACCATCTTTCTCAACAGTGCACTTTAATGCCTATGTAAATTGATTAGAATTCCTGATAGCTGTTGTGCCAATCATTACTTTGTAAAGTGAAGCAATCCCTTAGACCTTGTTGGCTTTGGAAAGGCCACTGTCACTCTGAAAACACAGCTTACTCCACATTGCTGTTTTCTTGTGTGGGAAAGAAGTTTTCTCCCGAGGAATGCTTGTAGACTTAACGAACTAAGGACAGGAGGCAATCGGTGGCTACCACTATCTGCACTAACCAGGTTTCCGTAACTTCAGTGTATGAGAGCACGCCTTAACCAAAAGCCCATCTCTGTGCGGGACAGGAAACCAGTGTGAGTGTGACACCATTCTGTGGCTGGCACCTCAGTCAGCACCTAATTTTTGATCTCAGTGAAGGTCATGTCATAAAATTACTATTCCTAGAGGGAGAGCACTTAAAGCTCTTGCACGATTACTCTTATCATGTCCAGTTCCCCATACATTTACAAACATGCTCCAAGTCCTTTGGCTTGCAGATTCCAGTAGACACAGCACTTCAAATCTGGGAAGCTAATTAAGCAGCAAAAATGGGGTAATTGCACTCCTATTATCCCACATGTAACTGGTGTCAGCCCATCAGGTTGGTGGCTGGCTGGCTGATATTTAAGGGGGGAGCCCAGAGGGAAAGGGCCTGCCCCAGGGCAGAGACCCCTGTGCTGCAGGTGCTGAAAGAGCCACATTACAGGAACCCAGAGCTCCTCATCATCCCCAGCGCTGAACACATCCAGTGCCACAGCCAAGATGTCCCTGGGTTGGCCACATCTGGTGGGAAGCCCTGGCCACTGCTGCAGGGAGCAGCACCTCTAAGCAACCACAGCAGACACTCAGGTGTCCAGCTCCTGCTGAAACCAGAGGTCTGGGTGCTGGTGGCTCCCACCTCTATGCCAGAGCTGAGCCACAAGCCAGGCTTCCTGCCAGAGATGCAAACGTGGGACTGCCTGGGGTGTTCAGTGCAGGACTGGCAGCATTCATTGCCTGGCAGTGTGCTGGGAAGAAGTGGTTGCATGTGGTTCTGCCTTCAGGCACAGCCCCGAACCCACAGGCATCACTGAGCCCTCAGTCCCTGCACTCGCCCAGCTGCAGGGCTCAGGCAGCACGTGCCCCCTGCATGACAACACGCTGTTTCCAGCCATGCAAGGGGAACAGAACCTGGCAGGGCAAGTCCTTGTCTCAGGCACCAGTGGGAAAAGATAAGCGAATCAGGAATTACAGCCTTTCTCTGGAAATGCATTGCCAACAGTAACTGGGTGATTACACCAGTCACCCTTCAGCCAAGCACCCTGCATGGAGTCTGGAGAAACAGCCTCCTTCAGCAGCCTTTGGGGGCTTCGTCACTTACTCAGTGCCTCTGACCCTGCTCCCAAGCATACCTCAGAGACCCCTGCTTGTCCCTGCCATGCCAGGACCCACGCTGCCCAACACTCCCGAAGCTGCCTCAAAGCAGCACCCAGTCCTGCATACCAGTGGTTCACTCCACAGACAGAGACATGGGCACCAGGTCAGGGACATCTTCCCAGAGGACAACGGACACTCAATTGCTTCACAGCAAGTGGATAAATATTATCCGCACCATATAGCTGAGCACACAGAGAGGGCAGTGCTGCTTGTTTACAGCCCAGGGAGCCTGGGGAAGGCTCAGGAGGGGCACCAGCTCGCCATGACCAGCAAAGACCATTCCCATGCAGTCATCAAAGGACATGCAGTGCAGGTGAATGTGCTCTGAATGAGCATCCTCCCAGAGAACATGCGGGACCATCCTCTTCACCCACAGATGGAGAGCTCAGCTGTTGCACCATCACTGGAGAATGTCCATGAGTCTCACCACACATTAACAGACACACTGAGCCCCCTGTACATCCCCCAGCTCGTGCCTTGGAACTGTGCCCCTCTGCTTCTCCTGTAGCACACCAAAAGTTGATGTGATTTCACTACACTAAGTCAGTTTGTTTCTCACATTTTCAACTATAAGTCACATAAGAAAGTCGGGGAAGCCATCACCCATATCTGGGATGAAGTCCCCATAACAAAAACTTTAATTAGCATGACTTCAGGAAGACCAATAAATTACTGAATTAAATCAAGATCAAGAAAATTGAGCAGTCAGGTCACACACAGAGGGCAAGCTGCAGCCATCTCCTTCACCAGTGCCGGAGAACAAGGGTCAGGACCTCGGGGCAGAAAAGGGAAGAACCAGTTCATCAGATGCAAAGCAGGCAAAGACTTCTGTCTCCCAAAGGTCATATGATAAATTGATCTACTTGGCCTTCAGCCCTGCTATGCACTGTTACTGTTACAAGCTGTACATGATTAACAACACACCAGTAACGAGCGCTGCCACACACCCAGCCTGGCTCAGGGAACAGCTGCTCTCCAAGTGCTTTCTCACCTATCTTCAACTAGTCTGACTGACTTCTGCGGCATTTTAGCAGGCCTTACCTCATTTTTACTCTTTTCCTACTAAGCATTTTATGTCAGGGTCTGAAAACAGCCTCCCTTTGCCTATCTACTGCTTTTGCCCTTTCTTTAAGCACACCCCCCCCAGCACCCATTGCCAGCAGTTGTCACTTGTTTTCTCCTGAGCCAAACCTTTGCTCTCCCTTCACACAAGCCGCAAGAGCCACAACTGAGCTAGTGGGACCTGTTTTTTCAGTGCAACACCAGATGGATTTTGCTCAGGCAGTGTCAGGGTGTCTGTGTGTGACTGTGCACAGCCTGCATGTGCGGTACGGAAGAGCTGTGCCAGCACAGAGCTCCCCGTGTGCTGGCAGGGCTGGGCACTTCTACATCATCAAGTGCAACCATCAGACCTTGGCATCTTTGGTCACAGCAGAACCATTTGGAAGAAGGAACATTCTTGTGCTAAATGACCAGGGTTGCACAATTTGTTCTCTGCTCTCCTGAGAGCAGTGATGACTGATGACCATTGCAATTATCAGGGCTAATAATCAGTAGGAACTCTTCCTGCAAGCTCAGACTGCATGAGACAGAGAGATGTGTGTATGGATCTCTCTCAGGTAGGAAATAACTTTCCTCAGCCATGTTTTTTGATATTTCCTTTGTATTATCCTACCATGTACTTTGGGTACACTGTTTACTGGTACTTTTATCTATATAAGAACTTTATATATATAAGGAAATACTTATCTTACGGATTGCAAAGGTGACATGACAAATCAGGGAGAAATAACAATGGACTACATTGAAATTAGAAAGAGAGGTGTCTTATTTCTATGTCTCTTAAGCAGCAGACCTGAATTATCTCCTGGCTATTCCTCAACAAGTTGACTCATTTTTCTGCAGTTTGCCACCCTGCCGTTCTCCCAAGAGCGGGGTGATGCTGCCGAGCACTGCAGCAACCTCACTGCCAGCGCTGCGGCTTCCTGGGGCTCCCACTGGACCCACGGGTGCCTTGGACGCAGTGACTTGCTCGAGCCCAGCACACAGCCAGCAGCCTCAGCAACACGGCTGCTGGGCAGCACATGCTCACACACGTCCTTCCCCCAGCAGGGCTTCAGGAGGGCAGGGATGAACCCACCACTGAGAAAGGGACTTTCTCAGGCCATCGCTTGTCCAGGTGGATGCTGCTCTATACCCAGAGCCTCTCAAGGTACCAGCACCCACCGCATTCCCTGTACACAAACCTTCCCCTTACCAGACCTTGCCCAAAACCAGCACCAAGGTAAGGGCTCTGATCTTGCCCACATCCGTGACAGCCTGCAGAAACACTCCTGAAGCCAGGCAACGTCCATAGGACGCGGGTGTCCTGCTCTCTGAGGTCATACTTTAACTGCAGGATCCTCACCCCAGTGCTAAACAGAGCCAGAAAGCGAGGCGAGGGGCAGCCCTCGGTGCTGCGGGCCCAGCACCACACAAAGCCCCGCACCACTCCCAGGAAGCCTCAGGGGACACATCGATACCTTGCAAAGAGCTGGCTGGGCTTTTGCCTCCTTTGCCAGTGGTGCATCCCCGCTGAGGGCTCAGTGGCTCAGCCACACCACTGCAGCCACAGGTGGCTCCCAGCTGCCGCTGCTGCTGCCGACCCCTCACCCCTCCACCAACACCAGCCTTCTCATCCCCCGGCACCTCTGCCACTACTGCAAAGCCTGTTTAGACCTTCATGCGGCATTCTCACCTGAGAAACAACATTGTTCTTAAGGCATCAGCACAGGAGTTTAATCTCAAATGCAGCATTTCTAAAGCCAAAACATCTGTTTACCAAATCACTCCTGTAATGCAACAGATACCGTAACTCTGCAACTGCAATGCAAACACAGCGCTTCCAGGAAAAACTTGTTATGCATTATTTCTTCCTTTACCCTGCGGACAACCTAGCCATAACATACTCATTTTCTCTATATTATTACTAAATTATATTATTGCTAAATGCACAGCAGAACACATATGAGACCCCAAAAATGGAATGAGGCACATAATATTTCATGAGGGTCCAAGATGTCAATGTCCTTTAAAGGATACAGAGTGAACTGTTAGTCACATGTTCCTCACATCAGAGATATAATTAGCTTAAATACTTACATAGCAAATAGGATTTGCCATTTCTGAAGATTAAGGCCACATGTTACAGCATCAGTGCATCTGAACTAGTGGAGCACAGTCTATGCTAAGGAGTAAGTTTTTGCTTAAAAACAGCTGCTCTGAGCAGCGCTGCAAATGACGTCTTCTGTCGGTGTTGGGGTTTTGTTTGGTCCTTTGGTTTAGTTTTTAACCGGAGCAACCAGCTCCACTGCACTGTGACAACGGGAAGCCAAAACCTGGCTGGAGTCAGTTAGGTACCCAGGTCTGAGACACCACCGCCGCAAGACACCGATGCAGGAGGTCTCCTGGGGACTTGGAGCACTATATATAGAGCATACAGCCCCTGGACATGGCACCCTGTCACACATAAATACTGGCTCCTTGCTCCAAAGTGCTTACAGCCTACTGCAGCGAAATGTGACACAAAGAATAGGGGAGATGCAGGATGACACTGGCACGTTGTTCATGAGATAACCATTATAGGAAGTCTAAGGCTAACTACATCTAGTGAGCACAGAATGGAAAAATAAAGGCAATATTCCGTTTTGTCCATTTCCCTGTTGATTTATTTTCAGTTGGTACAGAAACTCACCATGTTATTTCCACTATTTCATACAGGGATACAACTCCCCAGATGATTTCTGTGAGGTTAGGTCACCACATAGGAGGGGAACATGTCAACTCGCACATCCATTTGAGTGGAACTGATACTGTAAAATCATACTGAAGGTCATCTGCTTATCCTCATCTGGCTGCACACCTCAGCCGTGCACACCCCTTTTCATCTGCTGTTCACAAAACTAACGCACACAGGCTGGGCTCTTCCCATCATCTCAGGGACAGGCTGTCGCTGGCGGGTACGCCTGTGTGAGCTGGCTTCCAAAAACTGCTTCTCATTCATCCCTCTCCTACTTAAAAATTTTGAGTCTCCAAGCCAAAGGCAAAAAAACAGTCCCGTGGAGCAAAGATGGCAATCGCACAATACAGTAATAATGAAAAACAAAACCAAACCAAACCTGTAAAGCTATCAACCAACCAACAGACTGCAAACTGTTTACCCATCAGCTGCATGATCAGAAGAAGCAACAAAAAGAGAAACTGGGATCAGTTTGAGTGCAGAAAAAAAGCAAAGTTTGTCACATAATGTATTTCTACCCAGCACTCAGACGCTTCCCCACATATCCTGGGATGAGATACTATTTCTGAGAATGACTGGTTAGCCTTTATTGCTGTTAAATTAGCATTTAATATGCAAAATTTTTTATGGCCCCAAAGGTGGATTTTGTTTGAAAGGATGTATGCCGATATGAGTCACCAACACATCTAGGTCATTTTGAATCATATATCCAAAACTGCAATTACTCCACTGTCTTCATTTAATTTGAACATGGACTACATCAAAAAGTAATGAAATCACGTTATAAGTCAAACTAGGGCTGCCCACAGCTTGTAACACAAGCACATTAAGTTTTACAGCACTGCTAACTTGGCACTGGGATTATTACTCTGTAAAAATCATTCTGCTTGTCCTCAAATGTCATCTAGCAGCAGAAGAGAGAAGAACACCCAGATGCAGCTTGGCCATCCTTGTAAAATGGAAAGCACAAAGGCTAATCAGTCAGACAGGATTAATTCCCCAAAGAAAAGGAAACCGCACGTCTGGCAGAGCAGCAATCTTGACCTGCACCAGGATTAGCTGAAGTTGCGCAAGCATCAGAAGGATGGATGGGGTCTCAAAACCAGGCTGGCAGATAATGTGAAAATGGGTAAGGCAAAATAAAATGCTTGTTGGCTGCAACAGGGAAAGCCGAACAACTGAGAGAAGCCTGTAAGTAGTGATCTACTTGCTGACTGTTCCCTATATTCACAGGGTTTTTGAATTTTTAGTGATACCTCACGCAGCAACAGCCAATGCAGGCAAAGGGCTGCCCCGATAACCATGCTTGGTCCCTAGCTGCCCTGGCAGAAGGACACAGTCTGTTGGCAGTGTATCGCAGTAAAAGCCTGACGTTTGGCCAAGCACTGGAAAACCAGCCCAGCCCCGGGCACGCTTCAGTTAGCACAGAACAGATCTTAAGTGTGAAACTGTTCTGGTATGGGAAAAATCACAAGAAGCCATCACCACATGCTCTGATTCACCCGCCTCTTTGGTACTGCATGGCCCCAGGCAGGGCTGAGCTGCCACAGGGGCTGAAGGGCGAAGAGGGGGGGCGAGCCCCGAGGGGAAGCGTGGGCAGGCAGGTGGCTGCACCCCCCCGGGCTGCATGCTGGTGGGGTGATGCTGCACTGCGCTCATGTCATGTCCGTGTTTGCATATTGTCATTATATGATGATATCATGTGTTACACCATCCTATAAAATGAAGCCCTGTAGAAGGGAATCTTTCAGCTTAAATTGTGGTCGTGTTCGAAGCATCTTAGCATTAACGGAGGGTCGGGGGGTGTTAACTCTTTTCCTGTTTAACATTTCTTACGTGCATGTGGTCCTAAATTCAGCCGGTAATGGTGTCTCTCCATGACTCCGAGCCACAAACAGGGAGCGGCAAATGGCAGCAAAAGGAGCGTCTGTGGCTCCAGCCCTGTGGGTAGGCGCTGCCGGCGGCACAGCCCTTCCCTCCCACATCATCCCCATTTCACGCACTCCTGGGAACGCCTGAAATTCAGCACCCAAACTTGACCAGTCACTCCTGGGGCTATGCCCCCTCCTCCACGGGACCTCCCCTCAACGTGGCAGCTTGGGGAGGCGCAGCGCTGGGGCAGGCGCAGGTCCCCAGCCCTAGCAAGGGCCCTGGTACCTGCCAGGCAACACAAGGGGCTGCTCCCTCACGGAATAAAAATAACTCTCCCGCTTTCGGAGTGCCAGCACCAGACAGACCTTAGGGTGCCCTGCCCTGCACTGCCAACCTCTCACTATTTCCCAGGACAACCAAGCTTGTTTTTCCATCCTCCTCTTCAGCCGCTGTGCAGCAACAGCTCCCAGAAACGTCTGCACCCCAGGGTGGGAGTTTTCTCTCCTGCGTGGTACGGAGTCTTCATACTCATACCACATAAGCAGGACAAGCACAGAGAGTGGCTTAGGGCATCAGCCAGGTCCATGCTTTCCTTACAATATGGAGAGACCAGCCTGTAACAAAACACAAAACCAGTTGTGCTACTAGAGAATAATTATGAGGTATAGCTCAGGGGAGGGGTGGGGAAAAAAAAAAAAAGGAAAAAAAGAAAAAAAAAGACAGACACCATGGGGAGCCTTAAAAGCACACACAACTTCTCAAAACACTAACATTGTAAAACTAATATTTGTATGTCACTAACGTTTACATACAATCTACCTCATGTCATTCAGAAAAACAAACCTGGAAAACTGTTAATTAATAAAAGATATCATGTCTTATTAACGTTCACGTAATAATTACAAAAACCACAAATCCATCTGTTAAGTATTCAGCAAACAAGACAAATGACTGTGTTATGTTAAACAGATTATAAAATGCCTCAGGGAAGGAAATCTAATAGCCCCGACCAAACCATGCATCAAGCAGCAGCCCAGTCTCACGCAGGGGTTACATACGACCATAAGCACATGCATGTGCTCACACACACCTGCCTGGCCCAAAGCCTTATGCTGGACTATGTATAGTAACAATACAAGCAATGAGGTCAGTATGACATTAAGTATAGAAGCCTACATTGAAATGTGACGATTTGATCACTAAGATTTTATTATCCTTTAAAAAATATCTCCTCAAACACCAAGATGAGACTGGAACAATATGCAAAGTAACGTTAAATCCAATTGCCCCCGTCCACATGGGAATCCAGTTACCCTAATCTGATTCGATAAACAAAACTGATTTCATTCTTCTTACGCTTTTGAATGATTTCTGAACACTTAAAGGAAGAAACATTTGTGCATGGACAGTACTTGATTCATTAGCATGAACATCACCGATCCATCAGTACATTCTCTGGACGTTCAGTGTAGTACTGAGGCATTAAACACTGCACACCCCATTCTTCACATATATGTGCACAACTGGGTGCCAACTTGTATGCAGTCCTACCATGATTAATCACCTAAAAAAAGTAATCATGATAACTAAAAAAGGCATTTGAACAGTACATCTCACAAGATTATCCTGAGTTCATGCATATCGGTGACCCACTCCACTCTGTAGCAGTAATGCACCCGTACTGCTGCGGGAGGATGTCCTGGGATTAAAGACCACAAGGGACCCCCCCAAACCAACCGCAGGTGTCAGTGCCTGCAGCCCTGGCCCCCACCAGCTCATCCCAAGCACTTCCCACACTTCATCTCTCTTAGCCCTTCCACTCCAACTTGCCACAACTGACCAAGGAGTCCATCATAATCCTGCTGACAGCAGAGTCTAGTTGAGATCTATCCACACACCATCATACATAACTTCTGCCAACAGGCTATGGTGAAGAGGTTGCAGTGCTCCGTTTTCCTGAGACCCAAATTTATGGGAACAAAATGTCAAGGGTATAACAGCAATGTTCCCCTCATTCCTGCCCCAAATAGTTTGTGTCAGAAAAATATGGCCATGACATTCTATCAGAAACATTCTCCATGGTCTTCCCAGTCTTACACACATGAAATTTCATCAGTGTGAATTTTATGGCTTTTAAGTTTAGACAACACAGAGAGTGATGCCAAGCACAGCAAACCTGCAATGCCTTTCCTCTCAAGGACAACTACCCTTGAAAAATGACAAAGCCAGCACAAAAAGCAGAAGGTAAAAGTTTGAGGACAGCCCAAGCAGTGGAGGATTGTAAATGGACACATCTGCAGGCCAGGTGTTTGCCATGTAGTTGTGTGTGTGCCCACATTCAGGTCCCCAGAAGACGATGGAGGGCTATTTGACTCCCAGTGAGAGGAGGATGGGGAAGGCTCAGGAAGCCCCAGGGCCAGGCAAAGGGTCCAGACAGCCCCTGCTCAACCCCACACAGGGCTGAGCTTCGCCCCTTGCTCTGCACCAGGCATCCCTGGGGCTGGTCCTGCTCATGCACCAGGAATTGTCACCGCAGTCCTGCATCTCTCCTGAAAATGAGCATCTCTCAGCGACTCCTGACCCTCTCCCCCTGTCACAGCACTCTCCAAACTATTAAGCTGCAACAAGGTCTTTTACCATCTCATACCAACGTACTCTTCGTACCAGTCCCTCTTCTCCTAGTCTCTCCTCATCCAGGGCACATGCTCTCTCTTCTCTCTGCTTCTTCCTCCTCTCTCTTCACTGGCTGCCCAACCTCTTCACAGAACCAGCCACAGCTGCACCTTATCTACATCAGCCAATCCACCGCCCCTGAAGCCAGCCCACAGTTGTATATTATCAATGTTAATTAACCCAGCTTCAGCCCTCTACAATTCCCCCCCTTTTTTTCTTTTTTTTTTTCTTAACATTTCATACCTTATGTTTTTAACAATCATCACAACCTTTTTACAAATAAAAATTTCATACAGCCCTCTATAATTCCTCTACATCCCCCCCAAGCTGTAGGGCCCCCAGACCCTCAGGCTGGAACCTCCCTGGAGCATTCCCAGGGCCCCACCGGGGATGCCGGCTGCCCCAGCCATGGGGAGAGACTCCAGCATGGTAGTTGTCCTTGAAAGGCAGTGCCTGTGCCAATGGGGACACTATGGACAAGAACCGTACAGGGAACACGACTGCCTCTTGTTTCCCCAAGCTACAAATGCTTTTGCCTCTTGCTCTTAGGCTGCTCTTGTTTTTAATCAATTGGATTATTTGTTTTCTTCTCCAATTATGCTGTCGCCTAAGACTTCAGATTAACAGCGTGGATGTAGAGAAGCCTAAGCTGCTATTAGGTTAAACAGTCAAGTCAATTAGCCTCTTTCAAGGGAATAACATCTAACTATGTGGCAGTGGGTCAAAAACGCACCTTGATGGTTTTTCTTCATGGTTTAGGGTGGTGGCTTTGTTGTCATCTGCTTGTGAGTTGCTTACTCTTTCATTTCAGCTGAGGAACATTGAATTTAAATGCAGAATCAAGGCAAAAATAAAAGGGAAATCTTCTTATCAGCTCCTGCCTTTGAACACATAGGTTTTGTTGTGAAATTTCCACTTTAGGTGGGTTACTAAGAAACCAGATTAAAGAGAAGTAGCGCCAGCATGCAAGCTTGTAATGACAGGATCCGCACATGTGCGCCTGCCCATCTGTGTGGATCTGTGCATGCACGGATGTCCTGCAGCTCTAACAAGGAGCATCCAACACAAATGGCCCCAGATTTAGAGCCGGTTGAGATCTGATCCAGCCCAGACTAAGGGACAAAATTCAATAAAATCAAGCACCACACTTTTCTGCTTGCTCTGGCTCAGTGACCTGGGTCACACCCCACACCATCAGACGCAGGGCCGGTGTGTCAGTGGACCTCTCCCCTTGGGCAGGGACGCAGAAAAGATGGGCACAAGCCATGAAGGTGGACACACCCCCCCAGCCTCCGCCAGACCTCGGCACAGCCGCGCTGCCTGTGGTGCATCCTCAGCACTCAGTGCGCCCAAGCCTCCTGCGGGGTCAATGCATTTTGCATTGCCACCATGTGCTGCCATTAATCAGTGCTCAATGACAGCCCAAAGTCATTTCAGTTTTCATAGCTCCCAGTAAAAACAAACCGTAGCTCAAACCTTACAGCATAAACCTTGCTCAGACAGTCCCTGGTTTAATAGGACCGTGGTACTGACTGGTTCCTATTTACCTACAAAAAGCAAGATGCTCCAGCAGCTATGTCATGTCAGCCCAGACCCACAGACCAGGTATCCAGGTAACAGAGGCAGTGGGGTCCCCGAGCAGAAGAAAGAAGAAAATAGACCAATTTCATTAATTGTTAGAAGAATTCAGAAGAGAATTTGCAGCTAGCCAAAAGAAGAAGAAAAGTATGTAAAATCAAGAAAGCCCTCAGAAACCCAAGACTACCTCTGAACACTTGCAGGACAGACAGCCTGACAGGAATTCCCTGATCCCCTCATCCATCACACCTTCTCCTGGAGCGTGCAAAGCCCAGCACTGCTCTGCTACGGCGCCAGCTCCTTACTGCACTTTTCTCAGACAGCCGATCCTTCATCCTCGTGCGTGTAAGAAACACGCCAGCACACCCGCAGAGGGGCAGGCGATGGAGGTTTCCTTCCCCCAGGTGAACAGGTTGTGGCCGGTACAGCTGGAGATGTTATTTTCATCTTGTGGCTCTTTTACAGTAACACCAAGGAGGTGGGTTTCATGGGGTTTCATTGGGTTTCTCATGGGGAGAGAACACAGAAAAAACGAGCACTGCAATTTCTGCGCTAGACAGTGATGCCGTGTCAAGGATGGCCCCGGTCACACCTAGTGTGCTTCCGTGCTTCCTTTTCAGTCACCACAGTGACTCCCCCAGCTGTGCTCCAAGCCAGCTGTGTAATGTGAGGCTCACCCTCAGCAGACTCCCCATTGCAATGCCATCCAGCAGACGCCTAATTTCCTCCCCAGAGCGCACACTGCAGCCACACATCACTCTGGGCGAAGGGAGGAGGGTCACCCTTGGTGTCCCCCATGGGGGCTGCACAGGTGGGTGCGGGGTGGCAGTCCCCAGGGCACAGC
The DNA here is from genome assembly GCF_015220075.1 of Falco rusticolus. Lineage (NCBI taxonomy): Eukaryota > Metazoa > Chordata > Aves > Falconiformes > Falconidae > Falco > Falco rusticolus. The sequence goes on from NC_051194.1 coordinate 1,264,158, forward strand.
CACCACCTCCACTGCACCGCTGCGGATGTGGAGCAAGGGCTCCAAGCCAGCGGGAAGCCACATTTGGCGTAGTTATGCTGCCAAACACACGGACAGGGATGGGGAACTACCACCCTACCATTCTCTTGGCTGTTCCTGTGGCTTTCTCGCCATTTCCACAAATTTCTAAGGGAAAAGCAGAGGCCATTGGGTGTATCCATTACCAAATCTTTTTAAATAAATGATCCCAACAGCCAAATGTGTTCCTCTGTGAAAAACTGGGATATAAGCAGCATGGTTTTATGCTGACTCCTGTCTCTCTGTACGCAGCCCTTCCCCAGGGCTGCAGCTGCCAGAAAGCTTCTCCCACCATGCCCAGGAGAGAGCACGAGAGATATCTGACTAATTATCACACACCAGGTTCCCCAAGGGACTGAGGGGTCCACAGCAAGGGCCATCTTCAGCCTCCTCCCCCTCTCCCCCTGCTCGTGCATACGTTGCCAAAACAGCAGCAAGCATTAGACAGCAGATGGTGGGGTAAGTGCAGCACACGAGCACCAGGAACAGCAGAGAGCGTGACCCAGCAGGTTGGCCCAGGCAGGTCCTGGGGACCCCGTTTTTCTGTTGTAGGGTACGCACTTCCCAACACCTCCAAAGTCCACTTGAGGCTTCGCTGTCAATAGGCACCTTACCGGCACTGGGAGATGCATGCAGGAAAGCATAAGATTGCACGAGGGTAAACACACATACACACACATGGGACTGATCTGTTTTGCTCATGCATGCGGTCATGGAAGCTTTCAGGCATCTGCTTCAGAGAAACATGTAGAAATGCAGGTCCCTGAGCCACTGCCACCTCCTGTTTCAGCTGTGGACGGCAATCCAGTGTGCTGTGTCTCTGGGCAGGAGGTGTGTCAACGGACAGAATAAGGAGCTTTTGAGCCCAATAAAGGGTCTCACCGGGTTACAAATCAAAGGAGTAAACTTGTGTTCCCTGGTTAGTGGAGAGCAGAGAATAAGAACTGATAAGCCCCTTGCTTTTGTGTTAGAAAGATAGGATTTTATAATGCATTATTATGAAAATATATATTCTGTTAAAAGGAATAAATAGGCTGATAGAGCAGCTCAGCATTTAGGTAAAAAGCACGCCTCCATCAGAGGAACCAAGTCCTGCACTCAGCAGTTCCTTTCTGTTCTCCTGCCTTCCTTAAATGATGCATAGCTCCTTCACAAAGATGTTGTGTAGATTCATTAGTTAATGTTTAAAAGGCCTTTTTGAAGCTATTTAGTGCTAAGTGCCATCATTACACAGGTGGGCAGAGCAGCTGGAAGAGGCACCAGGGAAAGATTCGTAGCCAAGATCAACCACAATGCAGCGAGAGAAGCAGGCTGGGATCTGCTGAGCTCTGATATGCAGCAACAATCCCAAGGGAAGTCCCAAGGCAGGGATTGAGTCCTGTAGGGAAGAGGAGCTGAGCAGCCTCTGCTCCCTGCCCAGCCAGTGAGGTGGCAGGCGTTCACCAGGGAAAGCCGAGATTCCCAGTACCCACACAGACCCAGCCCGCAGCAGAAGTCACCTCTAGGTGTCAGTGAATAGTTCTACTGGGAGAAGGTCCTACCAGGAGGAGACCCAGGAGTCGCACCTCAGGTCCATCCCTCTCTGACCAGCGCTGCATCCCACCGCTTGCAGCACTCTAAACCCACCGGGTCCGTGATGGGACTGACTGCATCTCAGCCAGATGCTGAGTGCACCCCTGTGCGCACACAGACCCTACTCAGCAGCACCAGGGTTCCAGAGCCCAGCATCCCTGGCATCAGCTCTGGACACAGAGCCCCCTCCCTCCAGACAAGACCATCCCCCCTCCGAAGGGCAGGAAGAGGATCATCTCCCTCTGCCCAGTCCCCACAGCACTGGTACCTCCAAGACCCCTAGCCCTCAGCCAGATCTGGTGGAGCAGAAATGCCCGAAGTAATGGAGGAGAGCGGGTCCGATGGCCACACAGACACATGCTCCAAGCATGGTCTTACGAGCCCCGTTTCCAGAGGATACCGAGCCAGAAAGTCACACTGTTGTGCAACTCCACATAGAAAGAAAAAAAAGCAGCCAGCAGCACTGGAAACAAATCTGTGCCAGGACAAAAACTGATGATGAAGTACACAGGAGTTTGTAAGAACTCACTAATGTAAGTGATTAATTATACTGCTGAATATGCGTTGCCCAGACAAGAGGCAGCCTACAAGCACAGCCAGCTGACCACTCTCAAATCATATGCTGGAAAAGGAAAAAGTAAAACAAAACCAAAAAAAAGAGTGCTGAGCTGTATAGCGGAAAATGTATTACTAAATGCCACGAACTTGCATTTGAAAGGAATTGCTGATGGTGAATAAATCCACCATATGGCTTTACAAAGCTGATAGTGCATTTATTTCCCAAATATAGCGACATCAGCCTATGACAGCCCGTTTTTCTTCTATAATCCAGATTAGAAAATTATTTAGAGTATAGTATCAAACACAATCTATTGGGTCACTGTCAAATAGTCACTGGTGTAATACAAGGCTTTCATGGCAAGAACAGGGTCTCACGTATAGCAATTACGGCTGCACAGTTTCACCACAATATCACAATATTTAAGGAATTTCTGAGACTTTTTTTGGTGACCTTGCTTTAGCACAGCTGCCTGCAGAGAAGAGAAAGGTTAAACCTCAGACTATTGCTTTTGTGAGCATTTTCACTGAATTGACACACACAGACTTGTGGCCCTTTGTGCCCTCTGCTAGCACAGGAATTTGTGACATTCCTGGGTGGGCTCAGTGGAGAGAGCACACAAAACCCAAGAAGCTGCAGGCTATCGCTGGGTATTTACCATCTGGTCTGCCAAGCCAGGACAGCAGCTAAGCATGCCCCTAGGGCTGATGAGAGGCACTGAGCTGTGCCCGTGGTTTGTGCCAAACGCAGCCACAGCGCTAGGGGAAACTCGTGCCCTCGCCCCCGGCCCCGAGCAGAACAGACACATGAGCAAAGTTGTCTGGGGGGGACGATAAAGAGAGACAATTTCCCTGTTTTTTCTTTTAGATAGGTCACCCTGACCATGCTCACCATCCTGCCTCCCCAAAAGTGCTTAAAATAACCACATCTCAAGCCAGCCGCAGCCCAAGAGATCGGCTCAGGAGCTCAGCCTCCCAGCCAGCTGCTCTCCCTCTCCCACTCGGAAGCATTCTGAGCTGTCCAACCCTGCAACCTCAATCAGGTCTCTTCCGAGTGGGAGGGCTGACAGAAGGTACCTTTGTGCTGATTTAAGCACTAACTAAATATAGATGACACGGGAACACTGGAAAGCTACAGCTGAACCCATCTGTAGCGAGCAACATACAGGCACATAACGGCAATATCTCCAGAGCTTTGGAAACACGCTCCTGGTGTGGCTCTTTCTGCTGCTGGCGCTGGTGCGACTCGCAGAGCGGTGGGGAGCCCGAGCCCCAGGCGGCCTGGGGACCAGGGGCACCCCGAGGGCACCGCGCAGGGTGGGCAGCCACGTCCCGACACGGGCTAGGGGAACAGAAAAAGCAATTTTCAAAACTCCTCTGACCACAGGATGGAGCGGCCACAGTTAAATGGATTTTTTACAAACCGCACACACACCTACACACCCCAGCTGCGTGTTTAGGTACAAGCAAGCAGCCTGGACCGCCCACTGGGGGCTCGGGGGGCAGCGGGGCTGTCCCCACACGCCCCAGCCCCGGCTGCGGACCCGCCGGTGCTGCACGCGCGGTTCTGAGGCCGGTCCGTGTCACCGGGAGCGAGGGTCCCGCCGTGCTGCCCCGAGCTGGCTCCAGGCTCGCCCCCCGCCCCGTCCCGCGGCGCTCTGCCCGGTCTGAGACCACCGGTACAGGCTGGGTCGCACCGGACAGCTCCGCAGGGAGCCAGACTGCGGGGGGGCTCAGAGTGGCCGTGACCCCAAAACCGCCCAGCGCACCCAGAGACGCCGGGCGCAGGAGGCGGCGGGGGGACCCTGCCTCAGTGGGACCCCTCGGAGAGGCCGCCGCTGCGCCCCGCGCGACCGGCACGGGTACCGGCACCTAGAGCATCAGCGGCACCGGCACGGGCACCGGCACCTACAGCGGTACCGGCGCCGGTGGCGCCCCCTGCCGGCAGCAGTCGGCACTCGCGGCGGGCAGGGCGGAGCCGCCGCAGACCCCGGGCAGGCACCCGCCGCCCGCAGCGGGCACCTGCCCCGACGGCACCGGCAGGACGAGCCGGCCCGGCCTGGCGGCGGGCGGCCCAGGGTCCCGCCGTTCGCACCGCTGCCCCCTGGGCAGGGGCCTCCCACCGGGCACCGCAAGTCCCACCGGCGCGGCCGCCCCTCGCCGCACTGACGCGTCTGTTAAACACTACCAAGGACGGTGCCTCCCCCCTCCCGGGAGGCCCGGTCTGGCGCTGATCAACCCTTTCAGCGAAGAAATTTCTTCCTTCTCCCCCTTCTCAACCCCTCCTGGTGCAACTTGAGGCCGTTTCCCTGACGCTGGTTACTTGGGAGAAGAGCCTACCCCCCCATGCCCACACCCCCCTGTCAGGTGGCCGTAGGGAGCCGTCAGGGCCCCCCGAGCCGCCCCCTCCCCAGGCCGAGCTCCCCCAGCCGCTCCCGTCGGACCCGTCACTCACTGCTGACACCACCTCCCCAGGGCGCTGCCCCGGTCAAGGGGCTTCCCAACCCACCCACACTGCGTGCGGTCACTGGCGAGCTGGGCGCTCCCCTGGAACCCTCCACTGCCCTGCCCCCCCCCCGAGGGGCACAGGGGGCTGCTGAGCCTTACCAGCATTCAGGGCGGCTTCTGTCCGTCCCCAGCTTCTCCAGTCCTCACCCTGCTGTCACCCAGTAACACATCCTGAACAGAACCCGTGCTGCTGGAAGGTCTCAGTGAGAGAGGGAATAAAGACTCAGTTGGGTGTGTGTGTGTGTGTGTGTGTGTGGAAATCCGTTTGTCTCCAGCAAATAAGTAATATCTCTTCTCATCTTTTTTAACAAGAGGAAATATGCAGCTACAAAGCTTCAGAAGAAATCCTGTGCAAAATTTATGAGCTGTTTAAGAAAACAGCATGCAACTCTACCAACCACCTTGCCTGGCAGTGCTAATCTAGATCCACTGTCTCAATTGCATTTTAATTACAACTTTAAAAACTCCAAACTCAGCAGAATCACCTCCTGCTCAACATTCCTTCCCACTTACTATAATGAACTTCGTGGTCAGGGATTTTCCCGTTCTTGGCCCTCTGGAATGAAAAGGGCATTGCTAAAAAGCAAAACTTGAATGGACGGACTGGTCCCCATTTACTTCACCTGAGACACACGGCCCCATGAGCCACCCACACAGCACCCTTATTCTGCACTGATAATCACCAAAGTTTGATCAAAGATAACCTCGGGGTCTCAGCACGAATCCTGTGGGACTGCCCGCAGCCCATCCAAAGGGAACCACAGGCAAAACCTGAACAACCTCCTCAACTGTGTTTATTCAGATAGCTCAGAAGGGTCCCAGTAGGATATCAAGATTAATTCATTTCAAATAGCAGCTTAATGTCATGCCCATGAGAATTTAAAACCAAATTCAATCCCACTCTCTACCCAATAGCTTTGAGAGAATACAAATGAGGTCATGTTTCAGCCTGGGAAATTAGTGCAAATGCATGTATTTTTGTAATAATAAAGCCAACCTCCAGCTTGGGCCTTGTCTGAGCCTAGGAGCTCCTAGGCTTTTTTTTTTTTTCTTCTAAAAAAAAAATACTACTTCAGCATAGTCATATCATTTATGGCTGTAAACTTACAGTAGTGTAAGGTCATGTGAGGAATCATGACCTTGATATAGAAATGCTTATATATCAGGGCTTATTTACAGATACAAAGCACTTACATTGCATTAAGAGGTTTAGAAATGCCACTGGCTAGAATGAAAAAATTCCACCCTTAACTGAGGAGAGCATCGTGTGCAGCTTAGACCTCTGTCCTCGTTTATACCGGCTTTCTGCAAGGCCTGCAATTAGCTCCCAGCTTGGAGCACGGTATACCCAGAGGCAGGGAGCACTTCCACCAGGAGCGGCCAGCCTGCTCCTGCGGCCAGGGCAGCAGCTCATGGTGGGGAAGGCAGGCAGGGGGTCTCTCCCAGTCGAGGTGTAGTTACTGTCTGCAGGACACCAAGCCAGCTGCTTACACAGATGTGGCATGGGTCTGCGGGGTCCTGAGGAGCCCCGACCACAGTGGAGCTGAGACAAGAGGAGGGAGGATGGGCTGTGGGGAAGCTGAGGACGGCGGTGCGGTGCAGCCGGGGGCTGTCAGCGCTGCGGGAAGAGGCTCCCCGCTGCTGCCCACTGACCAGCATGGCTCCACCAGCCCGCTGCCCTCTGAGCCAGCCCAGCTGGCCGCCACCACAGCAGCATCCCTGACCCACAGGCTGTGCCTGGGCTTTTCCGGAGCAGAGACCATAAAAGGCAGGTTTTGATTTTCTCCAACATCTGTTTTTGCAGTCTCCGGGGCCTGCAGCGCCTTGGCACTGGGGTAGGTACCATTTAGAAGCGCAAGACATGAGATCATCTGCAGGTACCCCACGAGCTGCCCTCCCCGTGAGAGGCTGAGGAACGACGGCCACAGCTGCTGGTCTCACGTGCCTGAGCACCCAGCAGTGGAAAGCCACAGCGCAACCACCCTCCCTGGGCTGCAGGGTGCCACACTGCTCCCCCAGCCTCCTCCCACCACAGTCCCCAGGCGAGCAGCCCCTGCCGCGGGCAGCCTGGGCCAGGGGCTGCCCACCTGCCTGGGCACCTCTCACCGCCGCAGGGGAGGCAGCGAGGGGGCTCGGGGAGGGATCGCCACTTCTCCCCTTGCCGCCACAGGGCATCGCCGCTCCCCAGAGCCACAGCCATCCCTCCTAGGGACACCGAGAGCTGGAGCGCGTGGTCGAGTAACAAAGCAGAGGAATCATCCACAGTGAGTTTTCCCTCTCATCTTTGACTCTCTGCCCCTTAAAGGACACAATTTAGCATATCATGAAGGACAGAGACTTCAAGCGGAGTTCTTAATGAAACAGTAACATCTTTCAAAGTGGCTTATATACTTTCCCCCCCCAAGTGAAAGTGCTCCTAGGGCATCCCCCCTCAGACAAAAAACACAGATCTTATTATTACTGTATTCTGTGGCAAAAAACTATACTGAAAGAGTATAATCACAAGAAGAAAGCTCTGTGACAGCTGAAAAAGCTTTCTTCCTCTTTTATAAATTCCTGAAGCTAGTAGAGAGCAAAATAAAACCCTGTAAGTGTGTATGTATATACATATGAATAATGAAAACGTTATTTTTTACTAGAAGGCCTTGAAATGGACAGAGTAAGACAAAATGCAAAGGAAATGCAATGAGTACAGCCAAGGGAAGCTATTTCCAGCTCCTGAGCTACCACAACAAAAATGCAGGTGCACCAGTCATCCCTAATGAAGAAAACAGACCCATCTGCACCACCGAGATGCCTAAATACCAACACCCGAATCTGGCAGCTGGACGGCTGGGCATCGTGCCACCCTGCAAGCGGCAGCCTGTGGCCAGAGCTCACCCATCACACTGGCCAGGATGAAGTCCCTGGCATTAAAGCAGCACTGAGGTGTGCCTGCAGCTCTCCGGACATCCCTCCCTCCGGGCGGGGGCGGGGGCAGTGCCCTCTGACTCTGCAATGCCTCTGTCACCTCCTCCGAGCAATCAGGAACAAAGAGAAACGGGTATAGCAGAAGTAAGGCCCTGAGCTCACTGGGAGGAGAAACACCATGCTTCATTTGGACATTCTGCCTCGTATTTTGGGCAGGGAATTTGCCTCTTTTTTTCCCCCAGCAACAACCCATTCCTTTGTGGCCGCACAATGTCAGCCTCATTTGCTGTGAGGGAAAGAACAAACCAGGCGGCTGGATTCCTGCACATGGTGCAGGTTCTGATAAATGCAAGAACTGAGATTAGGCAGAGCAAGCCTGGTGTTCTTCACTAAAAAGCAAGGGCTGATATGGCATTCAGACTGACAAATTAAAGAACAGCTAAATCAGGAAATGCAATTACTGTAGAAAGCTCAATCTTAACTCGGTGTTCTCCTCCACCAGCCTTAAACTAATGGCCTCTCTTCATGTAATTATAGACTATTAGTTACACCAAACCATATTTGCATACTTACACAATCTTACTGTACCCCTAATGCACATAACTTTCTGTAGTATTAGCGCTGCCTCAAATTTAATTTATGTGGGCTTTACTCCAGGGTAATTCAGGACTTCAGTGAAGCTCCCAACTGCCAGTGCCTGATTAACTCAGGTCGAAGCCGATGGGATGACTCACCAGAAAAATAAACCCACTTGCAGTCCACACAGCAGGGACAAAACTGACAGGCTGATGGTAAGTATACGGGTCATCATAAAACAAAGTTAGTGTCTTCAAAAAACAATGCGCAATAAATTGGCAGGCCTAGGTTCATGCCAGGCCAAGGATCTCGGCTGTGGGGTGCTGCCACCCCAAGAGCTCCCCAGCACCCAGCCTGGGGTTTGCTCCGCAAAGCAGCGTGCAGACCAAGTGCAGCAGGTCAGCCCCAGCCAGCCGCTCCCCACAGCTGCTCGGGTCTGTGGGCAGCTTAATGCCCGGGATCAGGGGCCTTAAGACATATTTTAAACAGTTCCCAAGCGGACTTTCCTTCACTTCGTTAATTGGCCTATTCCACTGATCCAAATACACTAAGAGGCAAAACCTGAACATACTTTCTGTGGTCACCCATAGAACAACCCACTGTCTGAAGCGTATGATATAGAAATAATTATATTTAATATGAATATATATTATATAATGTGTAATATATTTGTAATATAAATAATTTTATCTGGTTTTTTTACATGCATCACTCAAAATTATTCCAAAGGCCAAAAGCTTAGCCTAGAGGAGCCCCTAAGGTAAAGAGATTAGTTTTAAGGTGCCTCTGGCTGAGCTTTCATGTTAAAGACCCCTAAAAAGCTAACCCTCTAGCTTAAAGGCATCTTTGAGCTAAGCTTTAAAATCAGCCCAAAGGTAAGTGATTAAACATCCCAGCCTTCATGTCACCTCTGCTGGAACCTCCAAAAATGCTAGTGCAAAGCTTGGGCACAAACTGGGGAACATGTGAAAACACAAAACAGTGAAAGGCTCCAGGGAAAACAAGCAGAGAGTTACCTCGGGGCTACTTACACACAGGAACTGCTCCACTCCTTGGCAGCCTTTCTGAGCCAGGGAGCTATTCATACAGATACCCTGGGAATTATCACAACTTCAAAATCCTTTGTTTTAAAGGAAAGTCACATTTTGGTCTTTAAAGAACCCCAAATCTTATGAGTATTGAGCTATTCAGGAAATCATCGGTCTGATTAAAGATAGGTTTCATTACTTACTGTACTTTTTCCCCCCAACTAAACCAGTATTTAAGTTTGAGCTAAAAGTTGGTTTCGCTAACAGCACCAATTCTGAGTGGTGCTTGTTGCTTACCTTGCCGCTGAGAAGTTTCTAAATCAGGCACTAGACTGTCTGAACACTTAGCATTAATAAACTAAAGGTGAAGGTATTACTTAAAGCAATACACTAACTTCCTTAGAGTAATCGCATTAAATGAACCAAGTTAGCTCCAGGCCTCGCACACCAAAGCAGACACTGTATGACCTTTCCTAGCTCAGCCTTTGGCAAAACACTGATGCCGACCAGAGTGCACAGGATCCACATTTGGAACATGTATTTGCATAGGCTTGTACAAACCTGAGCGAGGAGCAGAGCCCACGTACACCCGAGGACAAGGAGGTTCACAAGGACTCGCCATGTGCTCCAGGCTGGAGCAGCGTTACAGTGCAAGTGTGTTCAGCAACAGGCTCGTAACAAGCAGTTGTGCTTTTTGCATGACTCCCACTGCCCCACAGAGGCAACGAGGCCAAACTGGGGACGTCCCGGGGTCAGGGCAACCCAGGAGCTACTTAACAAAAGACAGAGGCGTTGCTGTGACTTATCAAGCAGCAGAGATCATGCCGTCTCCTGCTCTCTGCGTGTGCAGTCGGTAATTTGGTAGTACAGGTAATTTCTGCAGATCAAATGTAGATACACTTTCTGCTTAACCCCCCTGCGGGACAGACCCAAGCTGCTGCAGGAGGAGAGCTCTCGGTGGCTGACCAAGCTCCCCGCGCATTCATGGCTGGTACAGCAGCAGCAGTGGGCACCACGCTGGCACCGGGCTGGGAGCCACTGGTCATCCCGAGTCCCCTTGGGATAATGCCAGCAGGCTCTGCCTTCTCTCGCGACATGATGGGGACAAGGGCTTCCTGTGCCCGGTGGCTGGGTGGAGCTGGTGCCCACCCTCGCTGCAGACAGTTGCTGCCCTGTGCCTCTGCTGCAGCTGCAGCCCCTGCAGAGCCCCCAGGCACCAGTGCCAGCCATTCTTCAGGGGCCCTGAAAGAAACATTCATTTTCAAATATGTAATATTTACCCCACTGATTTTTAAAAATCTATTTATTAAACTGCCTTCCCATTTCTCTTCCTCCGCTCAGCAGTACAGCTGCCCGCACGCAGCACGCACGGCTCCCCAGGGAATGCAGCCAGGCCAGGGCGGCAGGGGCGGTGTGACCAGTGTCACCAGGGCAGCTGCCACCAACAGCAGTGCTGGCAGCACAACACACAGGGCACCCACGGAGGCCCTTCAAAGCCAGGTAACCTGTCCCACTGCCAGGGGCTCTGCCCACGACACAGGAGGGTCCCAGCGCGTCAGCTCAGCATGAGGTTCCCAGTGGCACAAGGGTCCCAGCGCGACAGCTCAGCACGAGGGTCCCAAAATACCCATTTGGCATGAGGGTCCCAGTGCACTGGCTTGGCACAAGGACCCCGACATACCAGCTCAGCATGAGGGTCCCAGCACACCAGCTGGCCACAAGGGCTGCATGGCTCCTGCCTGCCCAGCCCCTGCGGGAGCCCTGAGCACTTCCCCGGGAGCCCAGCCCGCACGGGCACCACTGGGCTCAGCTCCACTCCCGCTGGGAAAGCTGGAGCGGCTCCAGTGACTGCCTGCAACTGCAGCAGTTTTACGTACCCACAGAGCCAACCCAGCCACGTCAGAGAGAATTCCTTGTTCTGGGCATGCTTTTTAATTAATCTTACCCTACACATTAACACTAAAAGGTGTGCTGAGGATCGAAGATTCTCCCCAGAGGAAAAGAAGGGAGGGAAAACAACAAACAGCTTGGCTTTAAAACAACATTTTCAGGAGGGTGGAGGCGAGGAAGGCTGAAAGCTTAACCCTTAACAGATCTTCATTTTTCAGTCTAGGGTGTTACCAGACACAGCCACAACCGACTATCTTCAGCAATACAGAAACCCACAACTTAAGCCAGAATTCCTCTACTGTGCATAGAAAACTCATTGCAGCAGAGGCCACAGACGCACTGAAGGGCACAAACTGCATTTCAGTGAATGCCACCGTTGGCTCCAAGGTCATTCAGAGCCGACAGATCAGCAGCTGCCACTCAGTAAATACACGAAACACATTCTCCACTAAGGATGGATGACTTTCTTAGTTACCTTACTGGTTTTCTTCCTGGCTATCCCACATTAAGGGAAAATAAAAGGGCCCAACAAGAGTAATAAGAGGTTCAGAAAGCTTCATGTGTAAGGATAGGCTCAGACAGGGAATTTAACTGAATGAGACTAGATACAGCATCACAATAAGGCCAATGCCGAGCAATTCTTCTGCAGGCTACATAGTAGAGACTGAGAATCATTTTAACTTGCAGATAGTTTTGTTAGAGATAAATGAACACAAGCCATGAAGACAGCTCAGCAAGAAAACTGATTACCAGCAGAGATACCAATTTGGCATCCTTTGAGGACTGAGTCAAGTTTGACAAGAACCTGTTAAGAACCTGCTTTATTAGATCCTGCAGCAAACAGAAAAGTGATCTAAGAGACCTCCCTAGGTAAGGTCTTACCAGCCCTCCAGCCACTCATCGCTTCTCTGACTGTGTTTCCATGCTAACTGTAATAACTACCACTTAAAATCACTTTAATGTTGTCAGTAAATCTTGGGAGAAGCAATACAGCATGATGGCTTTCTCCTGTATATCTCCTCCCATCCAAAAATCTCAAGTCTTAATTCATTTATTGCTAAATTAGAAGAACCTAGAGAGCAGCTGGATGGGAGTAAGATTCCAGGCCAAACCTGGGATGGATGAAGAGCTTTTGTAAGAATCCCTGTACTATGTCAGTACTGCCAATAAGTACAGTTAATCCCTCTAGATGACTCCCAAGGGACTTTTCAGTGCTTTTTTTTTTTTTTTTTTATTATTCCTTCCAAAATGCCGCCAAGACATCTACCCATATTCTCTTCCAACCTTGACCTAATACTTTGATTTTGGAGGAATGTGTGCAATCCCAGGCAGCTCTACCAGGGAGCACAGATCCGAATAGGTGAAATACCAACAGCACCCTCTCCCAGGAGGGCCAGGGCTCCCCGGAGCCACCCCAGCGGCACAGCTGGGAGGGCAGCGACCGCAGTTACCTCGATAACAATAATGTAAGAAAGGCCGCTGAGACACTAACGAGACACAGAGCCAGGGCACAGCCAGTGGTAACTGCCCGGCCAGCCCATTGTTTTTCAGTCCTGCAGCTGGGACTCAAGACCCTCCCGCACTCCCCCCACACTTGTTGTTCTCCGGCGTGAGTCACATCCAAGCAGCATTGCTCCTTGCACATCTGCCTCTGGCAGCAGCTAGGGTGAAGCAGGGCATGGTTTCAAAGCCCTTGGCCACCACCAGCAGCTCCTCCCCGTCCGTATGGCACACGCAGACCCACTGTACCTGTCATGCACTCTCTCGGTTGTGGGTGCATTGGCTGTGTTTTCTATTTCCCAAGCAAATAGGAATCTATCCACAGTACAGTGTGAAGCTGTTTTTTTTTCCCACATGAAAAAGAAGACCAGCCAGCATCAGAATTCCACATCAATGATTACAAACCTTGTGCTTGGCCCCTACTACTGCTCATACTGCACTACTGCCAGAACTTTAAGCTACTGATTTAGTCATTCTAACTTATTTGCATGAATACTGAATGTGCAGGAATGAACTGCAGAGTAATAGCAAGCGCCTGGTGGGCTCTTCAAAGCAAGAAATACCGAGACTTGCTGGTGCAGAACAAACAGTGAGTTTATTGCTTCTATCGGTACGGCTTGAGCCCACTCACAGCAACGACCGAACTACAGACCTTTGCCCTAACGTGGCTTACACTCAGCCAACACTTTCTTTTGATCCTCACAAAAGTGGTAAGTATAAAAGAAGTGCTAAAGGTTCTTATTACATTGTTACGGTGATTAGACAATAAAATAGTACAAGACCTACAGCGTATATTTGTTTTGAATGTAGCTCAAGTAGCAGCACTGCTTCTTTGACAGGTACCTCTTAGGTGTTTTCATTGTATTGTCCAGATTTTTGTGTGGCAGTATCAAATGTGCATCATTGTTTTTCTGTTACAATTAAAAAAGCGTATCTGAATTTACTGCTAAGGTCTAGATATCAGATAAAGTATTAAATAAATATTCATATTTAAATGATCCCTATGAATTGCAATAGGAGTGAACTGAAAGCAGATGCATTTTCATTGTTGGCAGGTTTGTATCTGCACCAGACCAACATATGATTGCACAGAGATCCCACAACTGCGGCAATGAACGGCTGAAGTGATTCAAGACCTTCAGCCAACTCAACATCAACCAGATTTGGAAGACTTTGGAAGTTACTGAAAATGTATTGAAGTTGTTGGCCTGTCAAATTAATAAAGTGGTTAAAGATCTCCTAAGCATGATAACAGATCTTAAGGATAGGAAATAACCATTACACATCTAAACATTAATTAAAATAGCCAAAAGAATTATTGCTTCTGCAGAACAACCAGAATTTCAAACCCTGCTCAGGCAAGTGCACAAAAATGCATTTCTGTTTAAATTCTGGATGAAAAACATATGCATGACTCAAAGTTTGGTGACTGTATGACCTCAGAGAACTCACTTCCCACCTTTGTGCGGCTTCCTCATCTGCAGGAAAGGATATTGTTTTCTTAATTCAAAGGCTTTTTTTTTCTGAGGGTTACTTAGCTAACGATTTACACGATCTTTGATATCCTTGAGTCCAGCACATTGTAGAACTAAAAAAATAAAGTTTACATTTGAAAAACCAGGCAGTTGTTTTGATTAGCATATATGTATCCATTCTGAAGTGGTTTATTTTGTAAACATACATGGCAAGTCTGCCAGCTACTGCAGCTCATCCACAGTTCTCAGCAAGCCTGACACTAACACAGACACATACTTGTTATGGCACCTCGGTCATTTAACCCTTTTCCAGCAAATAACAAATGATAGAAAGCCCACAGTGCACATTCCACATGGAAAGATGTATTTGGATCAATTTTCAGTGCACACCACACCACAAGAACATGGCAGACCCAAATACCCATTTTGTATCTTAAGTAACAGATGAGAAATGCTTTTCTCCAGCAGTATTCCTCATTCAAACGCAGTTCAAGAGTAGCAATCAGGCTGCAAAGGATAGAATCATGAGCTCAACTTCTGTCAAACTGCTGCCATGCAGCCAGGCTACAGGCATACCTTTAAGGTCAACGGGACAGCACTGACGTGCTGCTGAGTGGGACTGAATACAACTGTGTGATGCCAACCCCGCGTCCCACTGCGCCACGGAGCTGGGCCAGGATCTCAAGGCGCACGAGCTATCCTGCATCCTTAGCCACACGCCTCGGGATGAGGAGGGATGGCGTTTCTGGACCACAACAAGTGCGATGGCAACAAGGGAAGCCGACAGGTTGCCTGCTCAGCCACACCGCATCCACCACCTACGGCACTGTACCCACGCCAGCTTGCTCCAGTTGCACCCCCTCCTTCCCATTCATTACCATGATCCCGCACCTCCACAGTAAGCATAACGACACTGGATCATTTCCATGGGCACTGCCACTCAAGGACTGTAACTTCACAGCAAAGCAGAGCCGAACAACAAACCGGTCTGTGATGAAATCAATGAAAGCTCAGCTGCAACCGTCTAGAACCATTTCGTAGGCAGTGCCAGAAGAGGATAAACAAGCGTACTTGAATTTCAGGTTTATTACACCTTGGTGCACAGTCTTTGTTCTCTGTTCCAGCAGTCAGGCTCTTGCCCGAGTTCTCCTCTCAGTTCTGCTAGTCATTTAGCCTATAACAGGGTCATCTAAACTCTCCAGAGCTCAGTTTCACCCCAAATTAATGATATGCAGATAGTAACTGGTCTGAGAAACAGTTCTGTACAAGTTTCATTCTTTATATGTTGTTTGCAGTGGAAAAGAATAAACAGCACACCGGTGGGGCATTCTTTCTTTGTTTTTTTTTCCCCTCAGCAGCCTCATATGACCTCCCCTAAAATGGCGAGAACTGCTTCTCCATTGAATTACTTATTCCAGTAGAACAATCCAAAAGTTACTTGTTCAGCATATCTTAAGGATCTGTGCCTTTGAACAAAGTCAACATGAAAACAAAAGAAATCTTCAAAGAAATTTTCAAAGAAAGGACTCCAGAGTTAGTCTGATTTATCTGTTGGGATAATTTTCTCCACTTAGAACTTCAGAGACATTAAATAACAATTTTTAAAAGTCCATAGTGTCTGCTTGACTAAAAAATAGCAATTATATTGTGTGTGCTAATATATATTAGATATAACAATTTAGCCTGGAGCGTCATCATTGCCCAGTCCTTCCTGCTTGGCTCTTCCACTCCAGACCTTCAGCCTTATGACTTTCTTGGTCAGGCTGTGGGGAGCTGCAAGGGGCTCCCCACGGTGCTTCTCTTTGCCAGCCACATGCAGTGGGCAGAGCCTGAAGCCGTTCATCTCCCAAACAGCTGTAAGCACGCTTCCCTGCATCATGCCTGGATTCCCCCATGGCTCCTGGCTGGTCACTCAGCCCGTGCACACCAGTTGGATGCAGGAGGCTGTAGAAAGCCAGGTGACTGGGAGGGGGTTTTCCTCATTGACTAACTCTGGTTAGGGCGCATGAGGAAAACCACTGTGGTCCCACACGGGACAGAGCAGTGGTGTGAAATTTTGATCACGTGCAGCTGTTTGGACTGCAGAGGACTGACAGAACCGCCCGACAGCTCACACACAGCAAACGTGTGCGCAATCGCACCACACGGGTTGTAAACCAGCACGAACAAGTGCTCCCTGTGGGAACAGTCCCACCAAAACCTCCGCGACCACAGACCCACCCAGACAACACAAACACTCCTGAGAAGAACATTTCATTTTTTCCCAAATAGCTGCAGAGCTGTTTTGCCAGGACCTGACAACAGGCTTCACTGAACAAGGGAAAGGGCACAGACAACCAAGCGTGGGCACTGCCCGACAGCATCTCCGCATTTTCTTGGGAACATTCAGATGACCTAAGGCCACATTCACAAACTACATAAACCTGAGAACCGTGTGACACCACAGTGAGAAAGCCTTCCTTCAGCCGGTCCTGCTGCTTGCTTATTTGCACAATAAGTGCAGAGTTAACAGTAAAGCAAGAAGCATCGCCAGGAATAAACAAACTCATTTTCTCCTAACGCTTCGCACGCCCTCCCAGATGGTTTCCTGCCTCCGCCGCCTGGGGCACGGTGCAGCCTCCCACCCCGCTGTCCGGCCCGGGGGGCTTTGCCCGGCTGGAGGGGCTCAGCCCGGTGCCCGCGTCCCCGCCCGCCGCCGCGTACCTTCCGCGTGGCAGCTGGAGGAGAGGATGGCGCTCGGCGGTCTGAAGATGTACGGCAGATAGCGCGAGAAGCATTTCATCTTCCGTGATTAAAAAAAAAAATAAATATATAGAGTAAAAGGGAAACAAACCCGTACAAAGCTAAAACAAACAAACAAAGCTAAAAAAACATTAAAGAAGAAAATAACGCAACCTCTCCTCAATCCATGAGGCTCCGCCGGCACCCGGGCAGCCTACAGGGCAGGGGCGGCGGGGGCTCGCTGCGGGGGCTGCCCGGGGGGAACCGGCCGGCCGGCCCCCATGCTGCCGGCACGGCGGCCCCGGCCCCGGCGGCAGAGCGGAGCGCCCCGGCCCAGCCGGCACCGCCGCTGCAGCGGCCGAGGCGCGGCCGGCGCTGCTGACTAAGCCCGTCCTGCCGCGAACACACCCCCGGAGCTCCGCGCCCCGGCCCCGGCGCGGCCCCGCGGGGAGGCGCAGACCCGCGGCCCAGCGGCGCCCCGAGCCCCGGGCACCGGGCGGGGAGGGCGGAGGCTCCGCCGCGCCCGCGGCGCTTGGCAGCGGCTGATCAGCGCCGGCCGCGGCCGGTCCGCGCTTGGCACCGGGCAGCCCCCGGCCCGCACCCCCCGGCCCTTCCTCAGCCCGCAGCCCCCACCGCTTCCCCGGCCCGCAGTGCCCGCAGCCCCCGGTCCTTCCCCAGCCCGCAGTCCCCGGCCCGCAGCCCCCGCCGCTTCCCCGGCCCCCGCAGCCCGGCGGCGGTGCGGGCAGGACGCGTGAGCAGCACGCAGGTGTGAGGAGCCGCAGGGTTCGTGGTTTGCATCCCCGCAACGCTCGCGGCGCAGCCAAAGCGCAGCCCAGCGCCCCCGCACCGGGGGCTGCCGGGGCACCGGGGCAGGTGCCGCCCGGGGAGGGGGGTCGGTCCCCGGCCCCGGGGCTGTACAGCCCTGCTGCTCAGCCCTCCCGCGATGGGAGGGCAGCTCTAGACCAGGGGGTAACGAAAGGACACCAGAAAGGCACCCACAAACCACAGGGTGCAAGTTAAACCACAGTGCAGAAACACATTTTGCTGGAGCGTGGGATCTTCTGAGGCAGGGCTCTTAATTCAGGTTTCCCAGCACCCAGCTGAACCTGCAGCATCTAAGTGGAACAGACCTAGATCAATATTGCTAACACTTTTTCAATCACAGCCTGCTCTTTAAGGTAGAAATCTCTCACAGCTCAGTGCACTCCAAACTCGCGCTGCCACAGCCTGCTCAGGTGCACACGATGGAAAATAACACAGCATCAAGAGGGCAGGTTGGAAGGAAACAACATAAGCTGCTGATGCTCATACACCCCATTTTACTGCTGTTTAATTACTCTAGGGACAGTTTTTTTGGTTTAGGACCAAACCACTCACCACCCTTGCCTGCTGTTGTTACTGTGTGTGGAGCACTGGGTCATTTTACTCTTTGGTTTCATCATCTGGCTGCAGCCTTTCTGACTTTGCTGTCATTGGCAGGTGGCAGCATGACTGCATTTCTCTCAGAGATGCAAAGCACCTGTGCCAGTGAAGAGAGAAGCTCTTCATTTCACTTCAGTATCTTTCTTTTTATTCAAAATACCCTCTCTGGATGTGGAAAAAAATATCCAGGTCTGGGCTGTGAGCCATGCAAAGCCTTCCTTCTTAGAGCTGACGGCTCGCTCTGCGTCACACAGAAGTGAAGGCTGAAGATCAAGTACTACAGTGTATCTCAAGCCTATCCCAGGAAACAAGATATGAAATAAAGAGGCAGTATTTTATAAAGCGCTTTTCATGGAAAGTCACTTTATGTGCTCATGTGTGACTCACACAATGAGATTATTTAATATACTAGCCTGGAAATGGAAATTACTCTCTGAAGCAAACACATTTATGATATGTAATTCATGTGTATGTACATCTATCCACACACATACACTTTCACATGCAAACACACCACCAGCATCACAACCAAAAAAAAGCCCAGTCCTGTACCTAACATACTCTCCCGAACTTCCTGCTCAGCCATGGTGAGGCCATTTGTACCTGTTGGCCAGATTCAACAAACCAATGTGGTCACGTTTTTGTTATTGGCTTCACTGAAGAGAGCCTTCAAGTACTGCCTCTCAGCCTTCACTGCTCCGTGAGTCCAGGTTACCCCAAGAAAAAATCATAGGGGTCCCTTCCTGTCCCCATGCCTCTGGATTCCTCCAGCACTGGGTCTCAAATGTGGAAAAAAAAATAGCTTATAGCCTTCACTTGATAACTGGTTACATTAAGAAAAGGATAGTGAGTAAGAAGAGGCAACCTAGCATTTTATTAATCCTGAACTAGCAAACAAGTACTCTGGACTGTTAGCAGATTTGCAGATTCTACAGTAAAAGCACAAAACTTTTGTAAGCACTTCTGCAAAAAAAGACCTCAGTGAAAAAATATTTTGGCCTTAAATGCAACGGAGTGTTTTTTCCCTAGGGATTTAACAAACTTAAATATTCTCCTGAGTCTGGGGCCCCATACTCTCTCAAGGCTACAGACTGAAACCCTTCTCTGCAAAAGCAGGGTCACAGGGAGCTGCAGGTGGGGCTGGGTGGGTGGCAGTCACCATCCCACCGGGGAGGTCAGGGCTCTTGGCGGAGGCTTGGGCTGCCTCCCTCTCTCCTCGGTCTTACAAGACTGTGCTTCTAAAGAAAGCATCACACTTCGGGAAATACAACAAAATAGAAGAAATAGATCTAACAGGCCAGCTCAGTTCCTGCATCTGAATACCCACACGAGCAGCTGCGAGCAGCTGCTCTTCTAACAACACTTTTCAGGCACTGCCCCACTTGCTAGCAAGCTCTTTCCCCAGCATTATTCCCATGTCCAAACCCGCTCAGCTGGAGGGATGAAACACTGCTGGTAGTGCCTACACTCCGGTTTCAGGCAGCCACCATGGGCACGGTGCTGCCAGGGCAGCCAGTGTGTGATGGGCAGCACCGCGCATGCTGCATCCCAGTCACTGGCCTGTGCCTCGTGCCGCCAGTCCACAGCGCCGTGCCCAGGGACATCGCTCACCTCCTCTGCTGCGCCAACAAAACGGACACAAATTTCCATGCGCTTATAAGAGGTAACACAAACGAACACGCTCTGCACATGGGAGGCAGGATTTTATCACTGTTTGTTGGGCCTCCCTACGGCAAAAACCATTGCCCATACTGGGAGGGTTAAGAGAAGAGGGATGTGGTAAGGGTTTCAGCTGTCCTTGAGGGATAAAGAACATATAGGGAATAAAATGTGAAATGGAAAGGGGCAGGAATTAATGGATTAATGGGCAATGCAATAAGAGAAAGGAAGATGAAAGTGTGAAATGAGAATAAGAAAATGGAGGAAAATGCCCGGTAAGAAGTTTAAACCAGAACAATCATAGGAAGAACAGAACTGAATGAATAAATTCAACTTGAAAGTCAGAAAAATTGAACGCATCATGTATTTCTTTTCAGTTGTCCATGTTTTTGCAGTCCACATGTTGGCTAAATGCTGAACAGATGTGCTTGCACATAAATAAGTGCCTAAGTGATTGAGGAGCACAAATCACCCTGAAAGCTACTGAGTATTTGTTCCTAAAATCCCCCAGCTGCCTGCATCAGTCCCTCCAGCATAGACACTTATCTGTAGAAGTGTATGCGCTGCAATTTGTTCTAACTCCAGATACAAGAATGAGAGCCAGGTTATACTTATGTCACCCAGAAACAGAATCCAACTGATGCCAGCGAGGATGTTACAGTGGGAGAGACTGTCTTGTAATTCCCTGAAAAATTCTGTAAATAACAACTGAAACCCAAAAGGAAATCTATTTCAAAGACTATTGATATGATTAAGCCATAATGCCTTCAATTGAATTTTTTGGATCAATAGTTAATTTTAGAAATCCATCTTTTTCAAGTGCGTGAGTACATAATGAAGGCAGAAGCGAGAAGAGTATAACTTAGCTCTTTGCCAGCAGTTTCCAACAGCACAGTAACAAACTTCTGCACACTGATGAGGCAAGATGTACATGACAAACAAGTTATTTTTGATCACAGCGACAAAAGGAAAAATAAACTTACCTTCTGTCACCCCAATATCTATAGTTCCTTTTACTTGGCTAAAGCACCACAACACATCCTGCATGAGGCTTCCAAATCCTGCCAGGGAAACACATGCAGAAAGAAGATAAGATACGATTGCATTGGTGTACAGATTGTCCTTTTTCAAATGAACACACACACATGCACATACGAATTGGCACACAAAAACCTGCAATGCCTGTGTGAAGATAAATATTTGCTCACCTGGTATCATTCTTCCATACAAAGTCCGAAGCTAGCACTGCAAAACTGAAAACATTATGCCCGCGTTATGAATTGCCCGTCTGTTTGTTTTCTCCGTACCATGGCAGGGCTATTTCGAACATGGTGCAATTGGAGTCAGTCCCCTCTACATCACTGGCAGCATCACAGAAGAGTCAGGAGGCCCTGTAGTCACGGTCTTTGTCACAGCCTCTCTCCATCAGAATACTAATGCCCCCAATCATTTCCAGCATTGTTGAAGAGAGTGAAACAGAGAAAAAGAGCACCACGCTTACTACCACAACAAAATTTTTTCCAGTCTGTGGTTAGTGGAGTCGTGAACTGCTTGCAATGAACCCAAGCAAAACGAAGCCACTTTCCAGGACATCATAATGTTGTAATCAAAATTTGCCTGGAATCAGAAGTGCACTGTAGTTGCTTTAAAAGAATACAGACATTTCTATTATAAGGTGTATTATTAAACTGTAGCTGTCTCAGTTGTGCTTGCTCCTCTAGCAATACTCTGTGTTAAGCCACTCTGAGAGATATTAGGATTTTATCTACTGCTGCTTCTCATTTTCTTGACAGCTCAGCAGAATTTCCTTTCCTGTAATGCAGTTTTCACTGTAGTACAAAAAAAAAAAAATAACCCACCACCTCAAAGGACAACTTGCTTCCTTTTATCCTAACACACATTTTATCTCAAAGCAATTTCCAGACACGAAGAAAGCAGCACAATGGAGCCATGAGGACGGGGAATGTCATCTTATCTGCTTTATACACAGGTGAGACGTGGCACAGAAATTGTGAATGTTTCGCAGTCGGTGAGTGCGATCCTGGACCCAGGCAGGGCATTGTGTTATGGGAGACCCATATATGGTACTTCCCTGCAAAACACAAGGAAAACACGGAACTGGGAGATAGTGTGTAGCTGGAGACATAGCTGAGGCTGGGCTGTCTCACAGCCTACCAAATGTCTCTGTAAGATTTCTGTCTGGTTTTATTTAAATCATGATAAGTTTTCCTGCGATAATATAGGTCAATATATATAATATGTATTAAAAGTAATATAACTATCTCCAAGACATAATAGATACAAAGTCCAGAATGAGCTTTATTGGATGATTCAAGCCAAATACAGGGGAAAACTGGAGTTTTAAGAATATGAAAGGATCTGAAATCTGAGGGTATGGGACAGCTTGATAAGACTATGAAAGAATATTGTTTAGTGAGATTCAAACCTTGAGATGTCTGAACAGTGGGAACAGCTGCAAAACATGACAGGAAGATGTGGAAAAACTGGCATCTACAAAAGCAGGTCTGAACATCATTGTGTATGTTGGAACATCACATTGGAACATCACATCAGTTCTGCTAGAAGGTTTCAAAAGTGAGTGGACAACATGGGCAAGAGGAGCAATATTGTGATGCCCTTCTGTCCAGGTCCACTCAGATAAACTCCTCAAGGGAAGAAGGATTTGTGACTTCTTCCTCTTGGTCTGGGAGTTTGATGATGCCAAACACGTTTCTGAAAAGAGGGCTTGTTGTGTTTCCCAGAACCCTGGCTGCCCATAGGGGCTGGTGGGGGCAGGCGGGCAGCGCAACCCCCCCACAGTGCTTTCCTCGCTGGCCGTGTGCCCGGCTCCATTCAGCGCCTGGCGTAAGAAAAGCTTCTCGCTATCAGAGCGTGCTGCGTTGGGTTTTTTTTTTCATGAAAGGAAAAATAAGTGTTTAGAGGAATTATTTATAACTCTCCACTCATTTGAGGGCCCTGGAAGTGACACCTTTGACACGTTTGTGGAACTGCTCCGAGAGCAACGGGCTGCCTGCCCATTCACTGCACTGTGTTATGCAGCAGCTGCTAACGCAAACTCTTTGGGCATGGTTTTAATTCAGAGGACAGACAAAGGCAGTATCTAATATGGCCCTGCTGGGGTTTAGGAAGCCTTATTTTGTCACTGAAATCGGGACTAAACCTCTTAACACCAATGTAGCACTAAGCAGTAGGCATTCTTTCTATTTACAGCCCTGGATGTGAGGGGATCGCTCCACCCAACATGCTCACGGAGCTATGCGAGGGTATGTGTTACAGCAGAGTGTTTGCACGTTCACCGTGCATTGCATATTCATTTTCATTCATGCACAGGGCTGGTTACAAGTTTCTCACTTCTAATGCAAACGCCTGCGCACCCTCAGACAGTGCTGCTGAAGCTGCTCACTAACTCCACATGCTTCCCCAGTGGGATTTGCCCTCCCTCGGGGGGGCTAGTTGAGTCGGAGGTCGCGATCTCCCACTGCCGCAATCACCTTTGTCCTACTTTCAACTAATTTTCTGTGGATTGCAGCACCTTATCAGCTTTTCTCCTCTTGCGACCAGAACTTCCTTGCTCAGAGGCTTGTTTCTGCATAACTCAGATAGTGGTGTGCTTTCCCCCACCCATTCCTTCTTTCCCATCCCTCCCAAGGCTGCCTTCCTTGGTTAAGAAGTCCCTTCGTTTGTCACTTTTAAGAACTTCCAACAACTTTAGAGAGTCAGCTTGGCCTAGACTGTGCACAGATTAGTTTAATGTATAGCTAAACACTAAATCTGAGTTTGGTAAATTGGGAGTTTAGACAACCATTTCAGAAGATTCCTGCTGATAACAAATGGTTCTGGCTGCAGCAGCAGGTGATCCCACACCTCTCCTGCCGAGCAGGAGGCTGAGGGCCCTGACTAGGCACTGGAGATGGCACTGGCCATGGCAGCTCCCTGCCAGCCCCCTACCCTCACTCCATCAGTGCCCCTGCACGGTGGCCATGCATGGGCAGCCCGTGCCAGAGAGGGGACAGGGGTCCTCGGGCCCACCCAGGTGCCAGGACAGTGATGGCTGCTCCTGGCCGGTGACCGGCAGCCTGGGCACGGGGCTGCACAGCTGCCATCGGGCTGGTAACAGCAGCAGCTGCAGTTCAGCACCAGCCGCAGTCACACGGTTGCTTGGAGGGAAGCGAACTCAAGGGAAAGCTGTTTGTGGGGGAGAGGGGTGTGTGAAATGCCCACCAGCATCCGAAAGCCTGTGGCTTTCCAGAGGCTCTGTGGCACTTGCCCAAGACCAGGCTGAAGCTTTGACAGCAGCGACAGTGCATCTCTCCAGCTCTCGGCAGTTTGCGGGGCTCTGCCTCTGATCTTCACTGTCATGAACATTGGTGTTCAGTGATTTTTTTGCCCAACAGCCTTTGACAGGATTTGTTCCTGTCCTTGCTTTGGAAGGTCACACATTTACACCCGGGATCATCTATTCCTGCATTGCGCTGGATGAGCACGGCAGCCGGGCCCCCTCTGCCCTTGGTACCTCCTGGCTCCTGGGGTAGAATACTGCTACGTTACGGGAACCAGGTGGGGAAAAAGACTTCACTGAGTCCCCATTTGATTTAAAGCATGCCGTCATGTTTTTCAAGTTTTATTGCTGACTTAGCTTCTGTAAATTCTCTGTGGACAGTGTAGCGATCACCTGTAATTCTTGGGCTCATTTCTTTCAAAACATCGGTTCTCGCTCTTAGGATAGGATTTCCCTAATGAAGTGCATGTCTTGTGATATTGATGTATAAAAAGGCTTACCTGCAAGCTTGGTCTCTCCTCAGCATGCAAATTAAATGCCTTTTCATTCTAAGAGTTTGAAGAACTCTTTTAAAAATCAAATATGCCTGGGGAAAGGCTGCGCATGGGTATTGATTAGCTTTATGATGTCTGCGGCCGACTGCATTGCATTCAGGCCTGAAATGAGGTGAGTCACGCACACCGTGGGGCAGGGGGAGAGCAGCTCGCAGACCTGGTATCTCGAGAGTCTGTTAATACTGGTGGGAGCGGGGGACGTGCATAGAGAGCACTTCTTGCTGCGTGAGGTTATGATAGGTGCTGGTTATGGAGTGGGAGCAGGAATACTTTTTACTTCTCAGCCCATCTATTGACACATCATGTGCCCATAAAACAGAGTTAACTTCCATGTGCATCTGTTTGCACCGCTGTGAGGCTGAGCTCACGAGTTGTTAGAGTTGTTAACGTTCCAGCTCCCTGGAGGAGAGCTGTTACACACATTTTTGTGCACAGAGCTATTCACAAAGCATTAATTTCTGCAGAAACTTGCTTACAACTTTTGTTTCCATTCTATGATTTCCCCCTAGTTGTTTTTTGTGATGTAAATATTATGGGAACATTTTTTAAAAAAATCAAGAAAATGAAGATTAGGTGGTTTTCATGGTGGCAAAAGAAGAGAAACACGTTAAGTGAAATGAGGTGGATTTCCTTCTGTACCTGGCCATGTCAGAAAACAGACTCCCCTTATTCCAGGTGTAAGTGGAGCTGGAGGGGGGGAATGCATACTAACCAGAAAGTGAATAACCAAAAGTGAAAGCAAGGCCGAAGCAAAGGGAAACCCCTTGGCACAGGGAGCATGAGCCAGGGCAGCATGAAGGGGCAGGTGAGGATCCTCAGCCCGAATGGAGAGCAGCTTTTCAAAAAGGGATGTGGGGTGGGAAGGGCTGGAGGGACAACAGCCTCTCATAAAACACTGTGGTCTGCTCCTTATTTCTCCCTTCACACTCTCCTTCATCTACAGCTTTTAAGATGTCTTCAGTGCATTTGTAGCTCTAGTGAGTTCGATAATGTGTAGAGATAACTGAGCTGGAAGGAAAACAAGTTTGATAGAAGCTGATACACTGTTCTCTGCATGGATTCTGCAGCTGACTTTGCAGAAGCATTGATACCTCATCCGCTAGTTTAAAGCTGCAGTTCCCAGCATGGCACAGCCAGTGCCACGTAGGCAGGACCGGGGGTACTCGGCAGCCTCAGGTCTGCCACTCAGGATGTCTCTCTGGTGTTTTTTCTATTCCAGTACTCCAGAAGTCAGAACCAGTTGACAGTAGGTTAAGAAGAACGAGGAGATGTGGGAATAACAAAGGCAATCTTGTGTTAATTTCTTGGGAAAACTGAAACCTTTGGAGTTGTCGTCTTTTCATCTTGCAGCCAAACAGAAAAGCATGGTGAATTCTACTGTGCATTTGTATGGATCACTGATATGTAGTGAATGAATCTTGCAAAAGCTGCTGCTGGCAAAGCTCAGTTTAGTGAAATAACTTCCATCTATGAAAAAGTAATTCTGTCCAGTAGCCACAGAATGGATCTGCTTTCGGAGCTTCAGTTAATCTTTCCATTAATACATAAAAGCTTTTATTCAACAGTCTTCTCTACAGAGCATGTCCTCCCTCTGGAGTAGTTAGATTCTGAAATCCTCTTCTGCCTTAAATTCTAGTGACCTCTAGCTGAAGAGGCTTAGCACTTCACATACTATAGCCACCAAAAGCCAGAACTTGGTGTGTTCCCAAACACACCAAACTTGGTGTGTTTCCAAACAAGAAATCTTGCAGGGATCAGTGTGTTTAAAAATTATTTTTTAATTCAGGCATAGATACATATATATGTAGTGGGTGCAGGTGCCACTGTGCTGTGGCCTGTGGCAAAGGCTGTGGGAGTCAGTGAATGGGCTGTCACATACACACACACACACACATTATTTTTTTAAGCTGGGTCTTTAATATTAGCAATTTTAAAGTCACAGTACTTTTAAAAACAAAATTAACTGCTAGGGTACCTGCAATCTGCATTGCTTTAGGTGTTTTCTGTTGTTTAGTAGCTGAAACCTTAGCTCAACCCAGGACTGCTTTCTGCTGTACTGATGGACTTTGTGTAGGGCAGTTCAGTATGACAGGGTTGACCATGCTCTTTTTTTCCTGCCTCTGCCAGTTACTTCATTAGTACAGGTATAGTTGTTGCAATGTAGCAGCCTACAGGCAAGGCACGTGATTTGTTGTATGCACAGTTACATCCCTTCATAAACGCATCCAGCTGTATCCTGGCAATTCTCTTATGAGTGAGTCGATGGTATCCTTCATTCTGCTGTCTTCAGGAAAGAAAATCAAGAGATGTGTTGTATCCAGATGGACAATGTTCTTGACCTTGTGGGCCACAGTTAAGTCTTGTGGCTTAAATTTGTAACTCGGGTGTTACTGAGTGCCAGTGTGAGAAAGAGCTCTGGAAATAGGACTGTAGAATTGTTTAGGTTGGAATAGACGAGTCCTTGCTTCCATACGGGTTAGACGGGTCAACTGGCAGCAGGGACAGCTTTGCCCATCCCAAAAAACCTCGCTCCCTGCTTGTGGGAGAGGCTGTGCTGCTGGCGGGGAGCCGCGGCTGCTGAGCGTCGGGAAGCGCAGCGGAGGGAACCGGCTCCAGCAGCTGCCGCCGCCGGGGCTTTAGGGAGCACGACCCTGGGCTCCCCACTCGTGACTCCTCCCCACGAGCAGGGCTCGCCTTCCCGTGATGACTCTGGGGATAGAAACGGAGATGTTGCTCTCCGTTAGCTCAGGGAAGGAGAGCTTCGGCCAGCAGTGACCCTGTGTGGCTGATGGCAGAACTGCTGTCCCTGCGTGGGGACCTCGCCCTCCAGCCCCAGCAGGCACAGGCAGCAGCCGGAGCTTTTGAGGGCTGAAAGCCCTGGGGAAACTGCGCGAGGTAGATTAAAACATTCAACGTACCGGTCTTAAGCTTGATTAAATACGCATCTCGATACCTATGCTTCTGAACAAATGTCCACCTGCAAACCAACACAGAATACCTCAAATTCAGTGGAAGCTTTGGGCACTCATGTACAAGTGAGCCCACTTTCACCACAAGAGATGCCAGCAGTGGATATTAAAATCCGACACATGGAAGACATACCATAATGTCAAAGTTCACCAGAGCGTTACAGCTGAGAGATGGCTGCTAAGTCTATCCAGGACAAGAAGACTGCCGGTGGATACTCTGAAAGGTGAAGTCCGACCTTGGGCAGGGAAGGGAATCTCAGGCCTCCTACAGCTGAAGCTGTAGATAAATCATTAAACATTCCCCGCAGCATGAACTTGTTATCCAGCCTACCCGAGATGCTTTTATTTCAGCCACCCTTTTTGTTTCTGTGGGGTAATTACTGGATCCCCATCCTTGTTGCAGGGCTGTGCAGGTGGTCTCCCAGGGAAGAGAGCTGGGCTTCTCTGTCGGGGGGCTGACCTGCCGCCAGTGCCTGGTACGTGCTCCTGTCCCTGGGCTGGGTGGTGAGGGCGAGTCCTTGTCCAGCGGCAAGGTGAATCCAGCCTCCTCCTCCTTCTGCAGCCCATATTTATTTTTCATACAATTTGGTGCGTTTGATGAGAATTCTGTTTTAGGGGAACCCAAGCTGTGTTTCAGCTTGTTGGTTCTTCTCCGAGTAATACATGACTATGGCTACGGTTGGGTAACTATTCCGACTCTCGCTGCCCTGGGCAAGGACTGGTCTCCTTAGGAGCTCCAGGAGGCTGAGCCGAACACGAGAGGGAAAGCCAGCGTCCAAAGAATACGGACAATGGGATGGGAAACGTGGTGTCTCCCTTTGCATGGGATCCTTTCAGATAGGGATGTGCCTGGACAGAGGGGGCGGCGTGCCCACCGGGGCTCGGCTTTACTGCGGGCAGAGCCGCGGGGGCCGAGCTGGGCCGGGACCCCGCGTTGCCGCGGGTGGGGGCTGCGCCCCGAGGCAGGCGAGGGACGGACCCCCGGGGAGGGTGGTCCCTTGCTGCGAGACAGGAGCACAGCCCGACCCCCGCCCTTGGCAAAAGCGGCACAAATCCACGCCATGACACGAGGCAGAATAGCGAATAACGCCCCGCCGGCCGCGCCGCGCAGGGCACAGTCCGGGTCCCGCCCGGGAGCGGCGGCAGCGCCGCCATCGGGGCGGGCCGGGCGGCGGGGCCGGTCCCTCCCCCGGCCGCGGGGGCTGGCGCAGCCCGAGCCGGGCCGGGGGCGGTGGCAGCACCGACGCCGGCGCCTCCGCAGCCTGGAGCCGCCGCCAGCCGGGTGGGGGGGTCAGCACCACCGCGGGGGGGCACGGCTCCTCCGCCCCGCACCCCCCGTAGGCGCGGCCCCACGCGTGTGCGTGTGCCTCCGCCCGCGCTGCTGCGGCGTCCCGGGCAGCTCACGGCGGGGACCGGGGACCCGGCCGGGGTCCGCGGGGCGGGCGGCGGCGGGGCCAGTCCTGCCGCTCCGGCTCCAGGGCCGCTCCGGCTCCCGGGCCCCCTCCTCCGGCCGCCGCCGGCTGCTGCCGCCCGGGCAGGGGCTGCTCGGTCCCGCCCGCGGCCCCCTCGCCCCTCCCGAGGTAGGTGCCGTGCTCGGTTGCGCCCCGCAGACGGGGCTCCGCATTCAGCCCCGTGGTTGATCTGCTTGCCCCGCGGCTCGCGGTGGGGGGGGGGGGGGGGCTGCTTACTGCTGCGACAGCTTGTTTGGGGGGGGTGGCTCAGGCCGTAACTTCGTCCCTGCCAGCAGGAGGGTGAGCGCTGGGAGGTCGCATGGCCGCGCTTCCAGGGGGGCTCCAGCGGGGTGAGAACCGAAGGTGACAGCGGTGGTACCTGCCCTTGTCCTTCCTGAGCTTCACAGAATCATTTAGGTTGGAAAAAACCTTTAAGATCATCAAGTCCAACCGTTAGCCCGGGACTGCCACGCCTGCGGAAGGGTCCCGAACGGTCCTTAGCTTCTCTGGCACAGAAGTGGCCGGGCAGTGTCCTGTGGTGCTGTTCCTGCCCAGCTGCAGTTGTTCAGCAGGGCAGCAGCAGCACCCGCCCCTGAGCAATGAAGAGAAATTTTTGTGAGCCCCTCGGAGTTAGTGGTCCCCTTCCGCGGAAGCTCAGTAGTCACCCATCAGTGGTAATGCAGCGGTGCAAGTGGTGCTCGCCTTCGGTGTGAACATCCAGCCTTTCCGTAGCCCTGCCGAGCTCCTCTCCTCAGAGGGCAGGGCCTGGGCGCGGGGCAAGTGCCAGACCCTGGCAAAGGCACTCGAGGGGTTACATGCCCTCTGCTTTGCTTGGCTTTTGCCGTTATCCGTTATATGCTTGGCAATGTGAAGGTGGGCTGCCTGGCTGGGGTGGGAGCCTGGGCATCCCCAAGCAGCTGCTTTCTCATGCCTGTAAAATTTCCACTGTGGCTGCCGGAGTGGCTGATGAGACCCCTGGGACCACTGATGGGTGGAGCCGCTCCTGGCACAGTGAGTGCTCCAGCCGAGCATCAAGTTCATGTAGAAGCATTAGTAGTTGTGGCCCAAGGGAAAGTAATGATTTTAATAATTTTGTGACTTTGCAGTGTGAAACAGGAAGAGATGTATCATTACCATGCCTTGGGCACGCTTTATAAAGATACAAATCCTAATAATTATTACTCAGACTAACTTAACTTCAAGGAATACCTATGTTCCTTCCTCATAGCTTTTATGTATTGATGTATTTTAAAAAATAAATTCAGCTGCAGACTCCTATACCAGAAAATACCTTTGAGCAGGTGACCTGGGTTGACATCAGTAAGATCAGTGTGATGTAGAAGCATCAGTATGCAAACCTGATTTATGGCTATTACATCTGTAAGTGTGGTTTTCCTCTAAAGAGTAAGTTTTGGGGCTTGAAAAGAGTGTGGCTTTGTGTCAGACTGAAGGCTCAGTCTGTTCCCTTCAGAGGCACTGATGGGGATCATAAACATTTGCTGCTTCATTTGTTTTATTGTTGGATCCTGTTACAGGTCTCTGAGATGAGAAAGCAAGATTTTAGGTTTTTTAATAGTTTGCTCTGGGTTTTCTTAGGCTTTTGAGAAACGCAAACTCCCCTGCTCTTTGCTGGGAATAGTGAGCTCTACATAAACCACAGCAGCAGCGTGAGTGGGTTGTGGCTGAGATTGTGAAATGCCTTGGAGAGAGGGTGCCCCGTGTGCTGCCTCTGATCCGTTTTGGATGCCTCTTGGTAGTGCTGGGAGAGACTGGGGTGTGCTGGGGGACGTGGGGAGGATGGATGCCATTGGATACCGTTGCAGTCAGCCGGACATGGCTTTGGCAGCTCCTGCAGTTTGATTCACAGTTGGATTCCCAGGACTGTCATATTGGGGGTGAACGTTACATCACTGCAGCCCTGTTCAGGCAGACACCCAAATATAGGGATTGCTTTTAAACTTCGGGCAAGCTTTGGCACTTGCTCTAGGGTAATTGTCCTGATAGAGGGTGTGATGTTAGGGCTGAGTTCTTGGCTGAATGGTGGAGATAAAGTTAGCTGGAGGGAATGAATGAGCCAAGCATGCTGGTGTGAGGGATGCACAGCATCCCATGGCAGTCCCAGTTCCCAATACTGTCCCAGTAATTCTGTTTTCTCCAACATTTTTCTAATGGTTCATCCCTTTTGTGCTTCAATAACATGATTTTGTTATTTAAAGTAAAAAAGTGAAGCTGCTCAGTTTGCTGTGTTTCCAGAGTGTAGATCTGAGAAAAATGAGTAAGGCTGCATTCCATCCTTAAACGTTCAATGGAAATACGAATGCTCTGGAAAACACTCCAGGCTGGACAAAGTCCAGGTTATGCTGCACTGTTACTCCCTCATTTTATTCCTTTAGGGCTTTGTACTTCCAATAACAAATAAATGTGTATTTCACAGGGATGTCAGTATCAAAATAATCATATAAAGGTGCTTTGCATGTAAATGCTTCAAAAATAAAACTGCTGCTGTACCCATATAGGACTGTTCAAGCTATCTTGCGTGTCACTAAACTGTACAGTCATATGCTCCAGTATACATATACATGTTCAGGGGAGAACTGGAAGATTAAAACCTGTGTTGTCTGCTAATGAACAGACCTGTCCTTCCGCAGTGTAAGAGGAAAACCAGCTGCTGCAGCCAGCACTGAACCATGAATCAGAAGGTTTTCATTTTTGTTTATAACTCGCATCCAAAAAGGTTTTTGAAGAAACTGATTGGGAACTACACCTTCATTTTCCATGAAATCTTTTCATTTTAAAAAAAGAAAAAAAAGGTTATGATTTCTGTTCCAAATGACAGACTTCTGTAACAGCTTAAATCAAATAGTTGTCTCTTGGAATTTCTTCCTATATAGCTTTTACACTTCCATGTGACCTTAGTAGTCAAAAATGGCATCCTGATTTTATCAAGCCAAGTCGTCACTGCTTGTGTTTATTTTGGATATTGACCTCACTACAATTAATCACTGAAGCTACAAAATATAATATGTTGGATGATACAGCAAACATGAGCCAGATCCTCAGATCTTTTTTCTGTGAGTCTATTTCTACACTTCCCTTAGTGGGGAGCAGTCCTGGTTGAGGTTGCAAGGTTTGATGTTCCTGGGTTTCTCTAATAAACTCCATTATAATGTGCTTTTTCCCTGATACTCGGTTTTGTCTCCAGAGTGGTGAACCTCCAGTGAGAAATCTGCTGGCAGAAAAATGCTTCTTAATCCTGAACGATGAATTTTTGCCTCCAGCCTTCTCCAGGATGCACTGGCAGAACGTTGTGCAGGTCTGCTGGGAGTGACCCGTGGGTAGCACCATCCTGGAGACACCGGCTCTGAGGGTGCCGGAGTAATTGGGAGAAGTGGAGAGAGCTGTGCCTGGGCTGAACAGACCATGGGAGCCAACACCTCCAGCAAGTCAGCACCCTTCGATGAAAACGAAGATGGTAAGAGCTTTTCCTAGTTGTTGTCTGGGACTGCAAAGCGCAGGGACAAGTGCAGGGACTGTGACTCTGAGAGCTGCCACCAGCTCCTGTGCTGGGGTTGCCAGTAGCCGGATGACATGGTTAAGCAAAAGGGTGTCCTGGTCTGCAGCATCAGTGTGCTCTTGGTCTCCTGCAGAGCTGTGGTCAGGTGTCAGCTGGCCCCTTGCCTCCCCTCTCTGCGGCTGGGCATGGGGACAATAACTGTCAGCAGAGGTTTGGTTTTGAGGTGGACACTGTGAGGTGCTTCAAAGGCAGGGTAGAAATGCTGCTGTTCAGGAGGCAGGGAGGGTTGTTCTGGAGTTCACAGTACAAGGAGGACTGGTATGAAGCGTGGTGGGAAGATAGCTTGAGCGATGCATGTTTCCATCCCTGCTTTGGCCTTGGTGGGAGGGCCACCGAGAGACCCGCTCAGCAGCAGAGAGGGTGGCTGGGCAGTTCTGCCCGTTGGCATGGGGAGACCAACATGCGGGCTTCATCGGCTGGAAAAGGAGAGTAACAATGCTGTGAGCAGTGTTGGAGTCCAGCGTCACCATGCTGCCAAGATGACAGAGACAGTCATTAAAAGATTTTTCCATAAATAACTTTCCTGTTGCATGAGTCAGCTTGCTAACTGCCCTATGGGCTTTCACCTAGGTAAAATAATAAAATGCATATGTAGATAAATACAAATATACAGAAGTAGAAGTAAAACATATGAGAACCTAGGTAACTCATAACCTGCTGCCCCAAAGATAAGAACTCCAGTCACGGAGGATGTAATCCTGATTACTGGGGAAGTAAAGGGAAAAGGAGGAAACATTGGCCAAAACCTGCTCTTTCTTGCTCAGCTCCTTGAGGAAAGAGGTCTCAAGGAGGAATGCGCTTTCATTCTGGAAATGCAGGGATTGTGTCAGTAGCACCATTAGTGCTCGTGGCACAAGAGCCTTCTGTCCCAGGCTGTGGCTACCCAGCTCTTCAGCCTCCATGTGCAGCTGATGATGCACCCGACTGCCTGGGGAAAGGGAAATTCATTCTGCCCAACAGCGTGTTCCCTTGCTGTCCCGAACTACCCTGCTGTGACCTGGCCCTTCCCTGTGCACCCCTGTGCAAACCCTGTGCATGTTTGTCTTCCTGCAGTGATTTCACACTCCGGGGTCTGTGCTTGCTGCTGTCGCCTGGTGAGCCATTCTGTCCCCACGCCCTGTGCTGCTGCGCCCACAAAGCCAGATGCATGTCTGTGGCTGTTTGGCTAAATTGGCTGTGGTTTCCAAATTATTAATGCAACCACTTGCAATTTTCCTTTGTTTTTCTTAGTTTTTTCCAGTTACTTTAAAGCAAAAGACATCTGTGCTGTGAGGTTTTCCTGGAGATTGTATTCCTGGGGCATCTAAATCGTCAGTATTGGTATCTCGCATAAACAACTTGTGCTAGCTTAGGATGAGTAGTGCTTTTCACGTTCCTGATCACCTTCCTTAGGGTGATGTGTCCTGGCTGTGAGACTGACTGTAACAAATTGAATTTTCCTTGGGGTGGCTGGTCTCCCTGCTGAGTCTTTCTCTGGGTTTGACATGCTTCGTGCAGTATCAGCTCCTGTGACTGAGAAATAAATCGTACCCCAAGCGATGCAGTGA
This sequence comes from Falco rusticolus, assembly GCF_015220075.1. Classification (NCBI taxonomy): domain Eukaryota; kingdom Metazoa; phylum Chordata; class Aves; order Falconiformes; family Falconidae; genus Falco; species Falco rusticolus. The sequence goes on from NC_051194.1 coordinate 1,298,429, forward strand.
CCTGTGCAGGGTGACTGTGCTTGGGGCAGTAAATCTTCTCAGACAGGTGAGTTCTTATGAGAGCCAGTTCTGTGCTTGGAAAGAGCTTGGTTCCAGCAAACTAAACCTGACAGCATGTGAAGTCCCTATTAGCTCTGTGGCAAAGGACCCTGGGCTTTCCAAGTGTGAAATGCCGCTCCCGTGCTCGGTGCATTTGTGTGTCGTGCTGGCAAGTCAAGGGGAAGGTCCAGTCCTGACCATCTTGTGTGGTTCAGTGTTGATCTCTTGAGTTGCAGTAGGCTCAGGGGTCACCCTTGCACCCAGATACAGTGTCCAGACTGGTGCAGATGTGCTTTCATGGCCGTGCCCAAATCTAAAAAGTGGTAGCACTTTTTTCCCCCTCTAATTAGTCATATTTTAATGTAATGGGGGCGGGGAGAGAAACCCAGCTGAAATGGGGATGTCCCCTATTAACTTTTCCATTATCTTGGCAAATTTATGACCTGAGACTGTATCACCTTAGATGTCACAATCTTGTCCTCATTCTAATTTCAATTAAAACTGAAATTAATTAAGAGCTGCTGGGTCCAGCAGGAAGCAGCACAACGGCCCTTCTGCTCCATGACCCTGGCAGGTTGCCTCACGGGGCTGCGGCCGGTGGAGAGCAGTCCCACCTCTTCGGCTGTGCCGCAGAGAGACTTTTCTTTTGGGACCTGTGTAGATATAAACAGTAACAACGTGAGTGGTGCAAGTGCTTTGGTGCCAGGAAGGCACCTGATTCTTCACAGCCTGAATTCCGGCTCCGGCAGCACAGTGCTGTGGCTCGGCAGCTGTCTGCCTGATGCTGCTTGCTGGGGATGTTGCCAGGACCTGTGGCCGGGGGAGGAGGAAGGAGGAAGCATCCCCATCTAACAAGCATTTTGCCATTGCACCCAAGAAATGGGTTTGCTTCTTGGAGAACCGTGCTGTAATGTTCAGGGATTTTGTTTCTCTCATTACCTCTCAATTTGCTTACAAATAAAAAAAAAAACCATCTTGCAGAATACTTGGGCAGTTGCAACAAAGTGAAATCTTTTGCAAAACAGAGTTGTTATGGAGCCAACTAGAGGGTGAAAACATCTGGATTTACATTGTACCATCATTTTCTGAATAGCTGTGGGCAAAAAAGTTACTTCACCTTCCTGGTCCTCTGTTCTTCAGCAGTGGGCTCCCTTCTCCTCCCACAGCTTGGCCATTTGCCCCGCGGAGTGTGCACTGCCTTCTGCCACGCAGGGACAGGCAGCAGGCTCATGCCTCGCTCGGGCTCCTGTCATCCCTTGATGTGCATGCATAGTTGTAACACCTCTTGCATATTTTTTCCAAATTGCTGTTGTTATGATTTGACTATTTTCCGTGGCACCGTGACTTTTAAGGTGTTTTTTTTTAAGATGGACTTCTCAAAGGGGCTTTGCTTGCCTTCAGCTGAAGTGGAATGATAATATTATTTTTTTTCTCAGTGTTTCCTCTGAGTAGGCACAGTCGTGGATAATAAGCTAGTGAGATGAAAAGAAAATGTAATAACCAGACAGAAGGTTCAGCACTGCAAGGTGTTTTCAGCTTCCTATGTAGTCAGGATCAGACCGCGTTAAAAGCCAGGTTTTGTTTGTGCTGCTTCTGGACAAAAGGGCATGCCGGGAAAGCATCCCAGAGGGTGGCAGCCAGATATTCTCCCCAGCTGGCCAAATCTGTTGGAAGATAAAGCAGAAATAGATAGTAGGTGAGGGCAGTGGCTGGGCGAGGTGGACATACACTGTTTTGTGTACCCTTGCCAGTGTCCTCTCCAGCCAACAGTCAGCTGTTCTGTCTTCAAACTGTGCTGGGACCAGGAAGAGCGTTAGACCTGTCCTTGTTCCTCTGCCTGTGTCTGTGCGGAGTTCAGCTCCCTGGTACGGAGGGGCTTGCGTTGTTGCTGCTGATCCTGTGGTAGCACTTGTTTTCCTGAGGCTGCAGAGCAGAGTAGGAAGGGAGGGAGGGAATTTAATGAAAATGAGGGAAACTACAGTGACAAAAGGAAGATGACTCCTAACAGACTGTGTGGTGTTGTGCTGGCTATACTGGGGTGGGTGACAGGGCTGAGAGGACTTGAGCCCCCACATGACTGATTTCCACTTGGCAGGTGGAATTTGGGGGCTTTGGCAGTGCCGACTTGTCTCTGGTAGGGTGTTTTTCATGGCTGGTTATGTTCTGTATTTTTTTTTTATAAATATTGTTCCTTGAACTTGGGTTTAGAAATACAACCCCTTATTTTCAAAATGGTATTTTATGCTTACGCTTCAGTTGTTTCTTTATAGGAATCGTACTATCTTCCTTGGCATCTCTTAAACATTATTTGTCTGAGTTGGCATATCACATGATTTTTCTCTCTGAAGGGCAAATGCTTTGGCTTTTTTCATTGTTTTAGATGCCATCAGGCAGTGAAATGAGGCTTGTCAAATCTGTAGATGTGGATTCAGGATGAAGAGCATCAGTTTAGTTCCTGATTCGAACTTTCAGTAGTCTTTGGAAGGGAGACTGGATTGGCTTGCTGTGAAAATTGGGGATGCTAGGAAAGCTAAAACAGGGAGAGGTTAAAATGTGACCGTACCTAGTTTGAGAGTCTTAAATAAAAAGTATGCAATTTAGCTTCCTTGTGACCAGCTCAGTTACAGACCTGTGTTTAAAATGTTAATGAAAACATAAATATTAAAAGAGAAGGAGGTAGAGGGTGTTCACATGCAAAATCTGGCTGCCAGCTTAACTCCTGGTTTTGCAGCTGTTCCAGATGTTAACATCTGGCTGGATGTCTGTGTTTCGCGGTCTGCCCTGCACAGGGTCCCAGCACCTGGGACCTGACACGCAGCTCCTGCAGCTCATCCCACTCCCTGGCGAGCACAGGCTGTTTCTTTCTCCTCTCATTTTTCCCTGCGGGTGATAAGCATCTTCACTCTTCCCTTTTGTTCTGCAGGTATCCACCACCCTTCCCTGAGATGGTCTAACTGGTAAACAGGTCTAGTTAGACTCAATCGTATCAACTTGTTAGCTCTGATATTTGCAGCTGTTGTTCTGGGTTTGAAAAAGGGTGTCTGTGCCTAAAAGCTGGTCTTGTTTGCAAGTGCTACAGCTGGAAACCATAAACTTTGCTTTGGTTAGATTGCAGCATCATACCTGAAAAGGTAATGGCAACGAAAAGGACATTATTTTTTTTTTTTAATTTAGTGTGCCTGTTTTAAAAAGTCATTCTGTGAATGGGTTACCCAATGGATATTACACTCCCAGCCAGGTATGCAGCACCTGTTTTTAGCCTTTTTTTTTGGAGAAAACGTGGGCAGGCTTAGTGGACTGTATGTCTGAGGCAGTTTGGTGACCCTCATGCATCATGTTTATGTTGTATGAAATCCCTTCTGCCTGGATAATTTCTTTGGGAAATACATACATTACATTAAAAAAAAAAATCTGCTAGCAAATTATGAGTACATTTCCCTGCAGTTGTGTTCTGGCAAGGATCTAGTGTCTGCCCTGTTATTCTAGTGTTAGCTTAGAGGCAGGACGTGTCCTGGGGAAAATGGGTTTATTTCTGACCACTGTCATGCACAAGCCTGTCACGAGGAGGATTCATCTGTTGCTGTTGCCTTCCGAGATGGTTGTTAAACTCGCAGGCAGTGGTAAGCCTCAGCAGGGACCTGAGCGTGGCACAGAGCGTGCGAGGACTCGGTGCCCGCTGGCTCTGGTGGTCCCCACGTGGGGACAGCCCTGCCTTGTGGCCCCGTGCTGGCTGCCGGTAGCCCTGACCCCAGCCACTTCTGCCACGGGGAAATGCCAGGGGCACGAGGCAAATGAACCCTGCGATTTCAAACCCTCATCTTTTTCAAAACATCAAAACATCAGTGCTGCCTCTTGGTTCCAGAGGTCACGCTGATTAAAGCTGATGGAGTTATTATAAATCTTATCAGTGGCTTTCTCTGATGCCTTGAATGAGCATCTGGGCATGGTTTGGTTTGGCTCAGCCAGCAGTGGCTGGTGAAGGAGCGGATCTCTGACCGTGGCCCCGTAGCTGATGGCTGCTGCGCAGTGCGCTGCTGCACCAGCGTCTTGGAGAAGCGTTAGCAGGATTCAGAGCATTCAGCATGAGAATCATTGCTGTGGTGCCTTATCCGGCAATCGGCGGCAGGGTTTGAACCCAGTCCAGTTAATCTGTGTTAGCTGTGCAGTAATTTGATTTGCTGTTTCTCTGCATCTGTTTATTGCCTGAGATGAAACACAAGCAGCTTCATCCTGGCTGATCAGGAACACTCGATATGTAGGGTCCTTCAGATGAGCACTTACAAAACATTCCCCCTTGCCGTGCAGATGTCCGCCTCCCAGCTCCATCTCCAGCCAGAGGCCAGAAGGTGAAGTGAAATGCATGTTCTTGTTCCTCCCCCCGTGTTGCGATGCACGATCCACAGCGCTGCTCCTCCGTTTCCTTCTGAGCAGCAACAGCCGCCCTGGATGCTGGCTGGTGTGAAGCTGGCAGCCAGGCTTGCTGCGCTTAGCTTGCACAGCTGTCAAACGGTTGTGCAGAACACCACAAGGATACAGTGGTCTAGCTGCCTGTTGATGTCCTCACATGGTATAGAGTTTTGATGGGCTAAACTTCTTTGCATTTGGTTTCAGCAGGAGCGAGATGAGGCTTGTGTGTTTAACAGGCAGGGCAGTGTGACAACAGCCGCCCGATGACTCCTTGCCTGATTTGCCATTGGCAAAGGCTGACCCAGGGAACTTGCCTTTGCAGCTCAGCTGCAAAGAAGAAAAGCCTGTTAAACACCAAGTTTTAAACAGCACCCGAACTCCAAAAGCAACAGAAAGTTGCTAGGGTATCCCTTGTTTTTCTCAGGAATTATCTTACAGAGAACAAGTAGAAATAGTGTAATGTCATCAAATGTTTGCTCAGCCATTTAATATTTGAATGTTTGCTCTCTCTTGCAGTCACCTTCGACCATTTTGAGATTTTGCGAGCTATTGGGAAGGGCAGCTTCGGAAAAGTAAGTATTTTGTGAACTAATCACCATTTGGACAGCTGGAAATGTAACTGAGAAATGGGCGAATTAGAGGCTGACACGAGAGTAAAGAAATAAGCCCCTGCATTGTCCAGGAGCTCTGACCTGAGCTTCAACTCCTGATAATCAAGAAGGAATCAGAGCCTGATTCCCTCATCCATTCCATAGCCACAAATTATATTACCGGAGGTTAAAATGAGAAACTGATAAATCAAATGAGCTGAATTTCATTATGTTTCTGGATAACCATTTCCCAGCACATCAACACTGAACAACATGACGCATCTGTATTAAAGAACTACAACTGACACGAAAGGCCCGGCAGTTTTTTCAAAAGGATGTTTCTCTGTGAAACAGTGTGTGTGTTATTAAAAGTGTCAGGTTACAGTTATATGTTTTAATGTTACGCTGTTGTGGAATTCTCCGCTTGTAGACACTGACAGAACTCTGGAAGGCCATTTGCCCCTTGCCGTGAAAGCACACTTGTGCCAGAAGTGGGGTGTGCCTTGGGTGCAGAGAGCGACAAACATCTCTAGAGATGTATTTGGTGGTGAAACAAAAAAGGTTGGCTGAAACTGTGCAAATTCATCCTGAATTCATAAACTGATGTGGAAACAAATCTGAAAAATCAGTCTGTTCCGTTTTGCGGTCTTAAAAATTCTGAGTCCTTCATTGAAGCCATGTTTGATGAAATCTAGATTTGATGAAATATAAGAAAGGTTAAAATTCAAACCCCAGTACCACCCAAAGGGAGCACAAGGTTGATTGTGAGCTGAATGAAAATTAGCAAGAAGGGGGAGATGAGGGGCTGCTCCCCAGTTTCTCACCTGTAGTCCTGTGGCGGAAAGGACCCTTCCAGACAGTAACTGGTGAGGGAGGGACAAGCACGCTGGGATTAGTTAGTGCTATAAAATAAAATATTGACTTGTGTGTGATTTCCTGTCTCCTATCTTTGTGGTGATAAATTCCTTCCCATCACCTTCTCCCCAGCAAAATTTCTTCTTTGGCTGAAAACCAGGTGAGAGATTTGCTGGCCATGTCCCATGCTGCAGCGTCAGAGCACAGAGCGCTCGGCAGCGTGGACTTCACTAACACCACTGGAGAACGCTGGCGTGACCATGCCTTAGCTGCCTAAATGTGCTGATGGATCATCCCTGATTTATCCCTTGCTTTGCTCACTTAGGTCTGCGTGGTGCAAAAGAACGACACCAAGAAGATGTATGCCATGAAATACATGAATAAACAGAAGTGCGTGGAGCGTAATGAAGTGAGAAATGTTTTCAAGGAGCTGCAGATTATGCAGGGCCTGGAACACCCTTTCCTGGTTAATTTATGGTAAGATAATGTCCCTTTGCTTACTGGCTGGGTTGGCATTGTCAGTTAACGATGCCTTTGGGACCGGAGTTGCCCACTTGCCCGCTGCCAGCCTGTTTGGGGAGCAGCCGGTGTGCTGCTGCGTGACAGCGGCATGCTGCCCGCCGAGCTGGGTGCTGGCGGTGGGTGGGTGGGCAGTGGGTGGGCTGCCTGAGGCTGGCGGCAGCTCCTGCCCATCGCTGCTCAGGAGGACACACGTGTTTGCCCTGTGGAGCGGCCCCAGGGCTCCTTGTCTGTCCCAGGGCTCTGGCTTCAGGGGAATCCTGGTTAATTAAACAAGTTATCTCCCTTGGCCCTCCCCAGACAAGCACAAGAGAGTTTATTTGTATGTTCCCTTGTGGTTTCTTCCTTGACAGGTATCGCTCGTTACCATAACCCAGTTTGATTTAATAATGCTCTTTTGCAGCAAACAGCAGCTCCCAGGACCAAACGGAAAGGGCACAGGATCGATAGCCAAGCAGTGCTCTGATTGCAGGGTTTCCCTTGGCAATGCTTCCTTCTCATCCCCTCTGGATTCTGATTTTGTAGTTTATTTTGTACCTTAAACAGGCTGCCTTAATACCTTATTGGTATTTGACTGAGTTGATGCTAATCAGCAAATATAAAAGCAATTTATCATTGAATTTACTGACAGGAAAATAACACCATTCAAATTTTTTTTGCAGAAACCCACGTATCTATTGGGGAAATGTGTACATGAGTCTTTTTCCTTTAAGAGTACTTGATAAATGCAGCCTACGTGCTCTGGTTATAGTCCATTTTCAACCGTTAGCAATGGGATTGACCAGCTGAGTGATATAAGATGCACTAATTCTTCCCCCTTCATTTGATTCAGCACGTTTTCCTGCAGTGGGGCAGTAGGAAGGAATTTTGAATAAGACTCAATTACTGTTAGAGCATGCCAGGCTAATTTTATTAGGGCACCAGTAACATTTCAAGTGTTGTGGTCTTGCACGATGCAATAACATGCAACGTGGCCAACATCCTGTAGTTACAGGATTCCTCGAGGCGGGGCGGGCAGGGGTGTAATTACATTTATTGGATATTGAATTTATTTTTAGAATGAGGTAGAATTTACCAATGCTAAACACAAAAGATGAGCCTAAGACACTGAAAATCACAGCTCTGTGAATAACTTTGTGTTCCTTTTTGAAATCTCTTGTAACTTGAGTGCTGTTAGGTGAGCTCTCATGGTTCTGATGGTATTGCCATTCAGTGTTGTTCTAAGGTATGAATGAAACCCACACATCTAGGCCTCCTGGAGCTTTGGGCTTACCTCCAAACTTTGCTTTCCTGCTTGAACGGGCAGTTCCATGCAAAACTCACTCCACAGCTGAGAACCAAACAGCATATGCATAGGTATAGACCTGTACAGAGCAGATCATCTGAGTTTCCCTACTTCTGTTCTTATCATGGCCTCGGGATGCCTTTAGCATTCCTTTAGCTTTCCTGCACTCTGAGTGATACGCACAGTACAAGCTTTGTGAGGAGTGGTGTTCTGGTGCATGGTGCTGCTCATCACATCAAGAAGCTGGTGTATTGGTGAAAAAAAAAAATCCATGAGAAAAAAGCTCATAGCTGATTGATAAGCTGCCTGAAAGGGACACTTGGTGTAAACAGTTGCATCAAATGAGGTCACTTGAAGAGGAACAGCAGATAGGAGCTGCATCCCCTGTTGTGTTGAGCGAATGGATTTATTAACAGGCTGCTGCCAGGAGAGCCAGAGCCTGGCTATGAGTGCCTGCAGTGCACAGCCTACCGCTGTGAGTCTGGGCAGGGCTGTGCTTGCTCTGCATTGATCTACAGCCGTTCCCTTGGGTGCTTGGAGAAGATTAAATGTCCATCTTGAAGAGCAGAGTGTGAACCCCAAGGGAACAGACAGCAGTTATCCAGAGCTCCAAGCTGGATTTCCACTGCTGTATTGAGTTACTGATTGCTGGGCCAGCTGGCACTTGGCAGCAAGTGAAGGGATCTTCCAAGATCCCTTGGAGGGATCTCATGTCCACGAGTGCTAGCTGGGGCAGTGGAGGCTTTATGGACAATTTTCACAGAGTGCCAGCACAGATTCAGGTAACAAACAATAAACAAATAAGTCCTCCCCAAATGAAAATGCGTGGTCCGCACCTCCTGGGCTCTTTGTGGTCTGTGCTGCCAGTCACTGCCACTCGTGTCCCGCGATAGACACCTGAGCGCTGACCCCATCCATCTCCCTTCACAGCCCTTGGGAGGAGGAAACCACGGCAGGCTGTTAGTGATGGCTTTGGGGATGCTGGGATGTGGCGTTGGTTTTGAAGTGGCTGATAGCAGCAAGTTTGACATCAGAACTCTGTTCCTCTTCTTCTAGTGGGCTGCTGGCAGTCAGTCATGCAAGCTGCTCTGACCCCGTTACGGATCTGAAGCTAAATTTTCGTCATCTCAAGTATGACAATGGGAGTTAGAGTCACAGCGGGAAATGGAGCATGGAAAGGTCTTGAAATTACTATTTCCCAAGTGAAAAAGTTCCAAGAAATTATGAGTATCCCCACAGGTGCCATACGTCCCTCTATAACCTGTCTTTTTTCAGTATTGTCATCCTTGAATCATGCTTGTGCCGTTTTAGGTACTCGTTCCAGGATGAAGAAGATATGTTTATGGTTGTAGACCTGCTGCTTGGAGGGGACCTGCGTTACCATCTCCAACAAAACGTGCGGTTCCAAGAAGGCACCGTGAAACTCTTCATCTGTGAGCTGGTGCTGGCCCTTGACTACCTGCAGAGCAGGCACATCATCCACAGGTCAGCCAGGGACCTCGGGGTGGGGGGTGGGGGGCTGATGCTCGCAGATTGCAGTAGGGGTAGACATTCCTCTGTGACAGAAAAGACAAATAGAAGCTGAAGAGCTAAACAAAATATTCTCCCACATGTGTTTGCTTTTATGTAAAACACTAGGCTTCCCAGAGAAGAGCATTCCCTATACAACAGAGAACATCTTATTTCTCCCTCTGGGGTAGTTATGATACAGCGTATTTGATCTGTTTGCTGATCCTGCAAAAAGCTGTCTCCAATACCTTTAATTAGTTGTAGCTGATTAATATCCATCCTGGTCCAGGGAGAGTAGGCGTCAGCCTTCGGAATTCCCCTGCTGTCACACTTGAAGGTCTCTCTTCCTTTTGCTCCCTTCTCTGTGCTGCACTGAAAGACAAGGAACCGGACTAAATGCAGCTTTTTTCTGTGCGAGGTTAAATTTCTTTCTAGAAGTGGTGAGTTTCTTTTTGGCCACCAAGACCTTTCATGGCTACTGAAAAAATATTAGAGCTCTTCCCACACATTCGAAGGCCTGCAAGGTGACAGGAGGTAGAGCTTTTCCAGGGTTTGGCTCCGGGCGGACAGACGGGCTGGCTCCCACTGGCACACCGGGCAATGCGAGCCTCGCCGGTCTGGGGGCTGTGACTCAGTGGCTGCTGGCAGGGGTGACGAACAGGGAGGGACTAGCGGGGGGTTAATAGAGGCGGCAAGGTTACCGTCTCCTGTATAAACATCGCTCCAGAAGAGCATTCTGAGGTGTAAACATGAACCATGGTACAAAATGTAAACCTGAGGTTATGTGGGTTGTCAGTAGGGGAAGGAGCGTGCTGCTGAGGGGCTGGTAAAGACTAATGTGTGTTGGTGCTGGTAGCGTTTGGCCGCCGTTCCTGAGCGATGAAAGCCAAAGGGCTGCCGTGCCCGCAGCGAGCCCCGGAGCCCTGGGGGGTTCTGCCCTGCTGGCTGCAGGCAGCCCACCCTGGGGGTCGCTCCCACTTTCTCAGGAGTCTCACCTTCCATGCTGCTGGTTTTGGTTTGTACCTGCATGGATTTGTACCTCGATGCACCCGCTGCGGGCAGGCAGGCAGCCCATCCCTGCTGCCCGTTCCAGCTCTGCGGGCACTGCTGTGCCCTGGGACACGAGGCTGGTGTGTGGTGACGGGGGCTTCACGCTGGCCCTCACCACCCAGCACCTGTGTGCCCGCACCAAATAATGGATGAGCATGAATTAAACATGGAGTGCAGGCTCAGCTGTCTCCGTCCTGGGCTGCGAGGGGTGAATCCTCACGCTGTTGCCTTGGCCCGAGCAAACCAAGGGGGGCACAGGCATAAGGGAAGCACGGGGAGGAAATCCTCCTCTGTTAGCAATGCATTGCAACTAGTAGTAGGGTTTATAGGACTACAGAGCTAGAGGTTCAATGAGTCTGTGTTAGAAGGAGACTGTTCTTCATAATGATGAAGGACATGACAGCTGTGGGCGCACGGGGTGCCCAGTGGGCTGCGGTCCCTGTTCTGAGCCACATCCCTGTGGTGCTGTGGCCGTCCAGGTACAAAGCAGACAGCCAAAGGGCAAAGCCTCTGCGAGTTCCTGGAAAGTTATTTGTAAATATGGGTGGGAGAAGCTAAAGTTTAGGCTGCAATGTGCATTTCCAGCAGCTATACATGTTTAAGGTGAATCGAGTACAACAAAACATGTATGGCAATCTGTAAAATTTGCAAGTTATTTAATCAACACTGTGATGCAAGTTGTTTAATTAACACTGTAACCCAGTGGGACAGAATTATATTGATAAAGTGACTCGGCTGAGTCAATTATGTTGCAACATCTGTAATTGGGAACATCAGGAGACAGGCAAGCGGTTGTTTATGTCGCTTGAACAAAGCCATGCAGAGACAGCAAGCACAGACTGATGGCTGGAGTTATTTCCCACCTACATGTAGAAGAGTGGGAAATATTTGTTAATTTTTTCAGTCTAGGAAATGGTATAACCAGTTTACAAAAAATAAACGTACAAATAATCAACTAAAAAAAATTATCTCGGTTCGTTGTTTGCATCCTGGTAATGATCTCACTGTGCTGGTATATTTCCATAGGCTGCATACCAGACTGAGTGAGATCAGGAAAGGCCCCAGTGGAAATTAAAAAAAGTTAAAAGGTCGGAAACTGGATGAGAAATGAAAACCTGTCTTTATAGTTCATTTTGAAACTTTGAAAATATTTTTGTATCAAGAGATGGAAAGAATCCATTTTGTTTCAAACTCTTTTTGCTGAAACATTCCTTAAAGTTTTTGCTTAAATTAGTGCTTTCTCAGAAATGCCAAGTGCAGCATCACCATTTTTCACTATCAAATTCAGAGCTCCTGAGCACCTGGACCATTTGGCTCTAAACTTATGGCACAGCTTTGCTTACCTGAAGCCGCCCCATACTCTTTTGATTCACAACACTTACCTGTGTGATGGGGCACAGCACGAGGAAGGCAACTGGTGTTTATAACCCGCTGGAAGGAGTTTGGGTGAGAAGATACCAGAGCACTGTAAGCTATTACATGGTAATTAGATATATTGCCTATTCTTGATTCCAGGTGGCTAGGTGAATCCAAACTTTAGGTCAGTGACTGCATTTTTGAAGATAAAATCCTAAACCTGCTCATTTCTTCCCTTTGACCCCCTGGGCCAGCTGGGAAGCATCGAGAGGGGACAGGGTTATTGCACCAGTGCCTGCCCTGCGGAGGTGACAGTCTCAGGGGCATGAAGTTGCCAGGTGCCTGGCTCAGGCTGACAGCGGGTGAATGGGGACTGATGTAATGAGCTCATTAAAACCAGGTAGTATCTTGTAAAGTCACTCGGGTGGATGCAGCAGGTGTATCAGGTGTACATGCTCTCACTTCAACAGAAAGCATTTCCCTACAGCACTGCTATAGGTATTATTATTTTGTTGGTGGTTTTTTACTGAGGAATAAAACCGGTGGGGTACCCCTTTGCTTCTAGCGCAGAGATGGGGCACAGCTCTCAATATAGTATTGAAACAGATCAAGAAGTAAAAAAAGGAAAAAGATAAAAAGAAGCCCTAACCTTTTCAGTGGATTGCCTGAGTCCACAGCAGCCTTCGCAGCCATAGCCCTGTACCACCATTTCTGCTTTGTTTGATTAGTCATTTTCTTGTACCTAAATCAAACCCTGCAGGAACATCAGAGCTGGAGACCCCCAGCAAAGGCACCCTCTAGGGCACAATGTTGCTGGAAGTGTGTCCGTCCAGAGCTTGGGCTTCCCTGAACTGCCTGCAGCAGTGTTTCATGTCGCTTTTCTAGGCTAATGGCTGTTTTCTCTGCCTTTTCTCTTAGAGACATCAAGCCTGACAACATTTTACTGGATGAGCATGGTAAGTGCCAGTTGCTTTGTAGTCCTCATGCATATGCATAAAAGCAGAGTCAGAAACAGGAACATCCAAGCTGAAGTTCAGGTGCTTGCAGTTTTCCTCGGTTTGTGTTGCTTTCTCTCCCTCGGTTCATTTGGGAGCAGGGCTATCCCTTTGTGTTCTGGTTGCTGTCTTTTGCTTTTTGAGCAGCAGCATCTAGTACCTTCAGGGCGCTGGGCACCCTCTGATGCTGTGGTATTTCTGGGGCTTTAGTGTTTAATCAGCACCTCCTTCTGGTCGATTGACCTAATGGTGTCCCTAGAAGACAGTGGTGAGACATTTTGTGCTGCTTGTGGTCAGTTGCCTAGCAGACCTTATTTTAAGACCTTGGCTCTTGCTTAAAACTTGCTCAAATTGTATATATTTGAATGGAAATGCTCATGTAATTGCAGGCTGTGTGTAACATATGCTCACCAACAGAATGAATTATGGTTGAATAGATAGTCTTCGTTTAGGTATTGTCTTCTTTCTTGAGCATTTGACATTGGGAGGGAGCTCCAAAGAGGATTTGGGGCTGGATTTATCATACCTGTTGCTATCATTTTTTTTTTTCTTAGACAAAACTCTATGTTCATGCATTACTCTCTAGACACATTTTGCACTGGCAAAGCTCTCACAGTGAGAGTTCTCTGCCATTTATTAGCTTTTAACTCATTAGAAAAATACTTCGTCATTTCATATTTTTCTGAAAACCTGTGTAACTGGCTTGTGGTGGAAAATCTTCATTAGCAACTACAGCAAGGTACTCAAAGAGAAAGAGTCAGTGCAGGAGCAAGCTTATCTGAATTCATTATGACTCCAGAGGCTGTAATAGAGATGCTGGTGGCTCTCCTGTGTGACTAGGGTTGCCTGGCAGCACCAGAGCCCAGACTCTCCCCGTTTTGCGTATGACCTCTAATTTCAAAGTGCTAGCTGATTATTTATTTAGGAGCTGTCAGCAAAGGTGCTTCTGCCCCCAAGTGCAGCAGGCGTTCTCCTGCCTCACTCGGTGCTTCTCCTGCTGTTGCCCCACACGTGGACTGATGCAGAGCCCCCTCCTCCCTCCTGCCAGCCCCCACCGATGGGCTGTGGACCTGCTGGGCCAGGCAGGACCAGGCTCCTGGGGCTGCCCTCCCTGCCAGCGCTGCGCAGGGCTGCGGTCGGTCCGTCCTCACCAGCAAACACTCTTGATGTCACCATCTTCCAAGAGCCTCCACACCCTGTAGGACCAGGGTGATGCAGCCCCCCGCGAGCACTGGGGCCGCGGAGGTGCAGGTCAGCAGTCCCCGAGGAGGGAAGGAACAGGGCAGGGGAAGCTTCGCTTGTCTCTGTGGTTGCATTCAGCCCAGCAGGACGGAACCTGCAGACTTCTATAATGACACTGCAATTTAGGTTGATTTTTGAGCCCATTCTCTGCTCGCTGTGGTCTTTTAGCTGTCTGTTGCAGACGTTTCAGACTTATTTTCTGTGGCTGTACCCTTGACTTCAGTGTCCTTCTGACTATGACTTGTAGTATTTCTTTTCCTCATCCATGGCAGCAAAGGTGTGTCCCCTCATGCATACAGAAAGCTTCGTGCACACACAGTTCAATTCCTTCTTGTCCCCAGAGCAACTGTTATTGTAGCTTGTTTATCTATATTTAGCCTAGTAGATTGTGCTTGTTTTTCAGGATTTCTTTCCCCATGAACGGAGCTGCAGCTCCCCATTCTTCCCCCTCTCCCTTCAGCAGGCTTTCACAACCATGATCACATAATAGATGCTATTTGCCAATATCAATTTTTCATAATGTTCTTGATTGAGATCAGTCCTCGGAGAGGCGGAGGCACCCAAAGACCTTCAGCAATCAGACTTCAGTCCTTCATTGTTTAGATTCTTCTTGCCCCCTAACTCTGTCCTTTGGCCCATCTGCCTTTCCAGCTGTAGAGTACCTCACCAGCTGTGACTCCTTCACCCTTTCAGATTTGCATGTCAAAAGGCACCCACGTCTGTTACAAACCACAGCACTCTTTTTGCCGGTGTAAATTGCTGGAAAGGCTGCTGGAGCCCTTGTGTCCGTCATCTGATCTTTGTGTAGGAGGCTGGCTCAAGTTTTTAATAGCACAAATGCCTCTCGTGATGCCACACATTGAAGTGTATTGTCCTGCTGCTGACGGTCATGAACTTGACACACACCTCATGCTTTTGCCTCTGTCACCCCAGTCAGTGACATTCTGTATTACCATATCAATTTCAGCAAAGAAATTAAAGTGAGCCATAAATAAAGTAGAATATTGGGCAAATGTCTTGCTGTGCAATAAATAAAGCACTTGTCCAACATCAGAGATTGGGATCAGGTCCCACGATGAAAAGATCCTCAGCAGATGACCACCTTCAGCAGTCATTCCAAGCACAAAGTGATTTCCTCCTTTAATAAGTCTATTGATTTGGCTCAGTGACAGCACGGCTCACCTGGGAATAACAGACTATAACAGATGGCAGTTTCCAGGAATGGTCACTAATTCACCAGGAGTTTTTGGCCAGGTCATTTGTCTAATAAAATTGAAGAAAAGCTCAATTTTATCTCTAGTAAAACTGAGAGTTTTTTTGCAAGAGCCCCATAATGACTTGGCTCAGTGTTATTTCTCGTACCACTGCCGAAAGGTTCTCAAGGGCAGTGCTAAAATGGGTGAGCTGACGCTAATGCAGGCACTGCACACGTAGCCTGTTTGCCCTCTCAACACAGATAAGGAAGTTAAGGCACAGCCTGTCCAAGATCCTCCATACCCCACAGCTCCTAATGTCTCTTGTTTCATATTCTTTAGAATGTTATCTTAGTTGAATCTGCAGAAGCCTTATATTTTTTGCATGAAAGATGCTCTAGGAAGGTGAAGGAATTGCGTAGTAACGGAGGTGCTGAATATAGTAAGAAAATTCTTTGCCTTAATGTGGAACCAAAGGCTTGATCTGAAAGTGCCAATTTCAGGCAGGCGGGATGTGCTTCGGGAAGGACATGGTGCCCGCAGGACAGCTCTGGCTGTGCTGTTTCGAAACTGGCTGAGTTAGGGATGCTGAGCAATCAGGAAAACACCAGCCTTGAAGTCTGACCCTAAAGCCCAGCAGCAGCACCCAGCACATCCCTCTCGGTTACCAGTAGCTGCTGTCCTTGGTCGCCCAGTCCACCCCAGTCTGCAACGCGGCCGTTGCTGTTCAGCCTCCTCATATGAGCCTTCTTCCCCGGCCTCATTGGCCTGATTTGGTAATTCCCCAAGTGGGCTAGTTGATAAAACTTGTGATTTATTTGAAGTGAATTGTTTAAAAGATGCATCCAGAGAAAGGCGCATTTGTGCTTGGAATATCAAATTCTTCATAAGTCTTTATGATTCATATTTATGAAAACAGCTCCCTACAAAGTGGAACAAGAGCTGGGGATGAAACAAAAACAATGCAAGGACATAGAGGACTTATCCAGACAAGACAGGTGTGTGTCAATCTTTTCTTTCAAGTATTCCCCAGCGATTTGACGCCTGTTCTTTTGTGGACAGACCTGGCTGGTTTTGTAGAGTGGTGTAAGCAGCGAGGAGGGATGTATGCTCTTGACAGATCCACCGGGTACGGTGTGAGAGGTGAGCTCTGACACCTCACTCGCATTCTCCGAGCAGTGCCCACGGCTCACCAGAGGGACCTCCCATTTTCCTTCCTTCCTGCACAAGCCTGGCAAGCACCGCAGCTTTGGTAAGGAAATCTGTGCCTGGGTGGGGCTGGCAGCCCAGAGACCCCCAGGTGTGAAGACAGGTCCCACCTGAACGGGGCTGCCCTCCCCCTGCCCCAGGCACTCCGATGGTGGAATATGGAATTGCCAGAGAGCTGGATGGTAACTTCACAGGGAGGGGCTGGAGAACTTGCTCGTCCTCACCAGATGCTGACATGGAAGTGAAGTGGTTTCAGTGTGATCCCAGGGCCTTCTGGATCAGCGCCACATCTGCCCGGGCTGTGTGCCTGGCAGCAGTGTCGGGCGGTGCGTGTGCCAGGGCTCAGCACGAGGCAGGAGCCAGCACTAGCAGAGAGGTGGTCCCTGTCCCTGGAAACTGCAGCGCAAACAGGGAATGTGCCTGGGTTTTCATAAAGCACGGCAGGCCACGTGCTTCCAGCAGTTCTGCTGGGAACATGAGCCGCTCTGAGCCTGTCTCCAGCAGAGCTGTATGCGTGGATCCAGCCCTCCTCCAGGACACCGGCTGGACGCGCACGCTCCAGGGTCCCTTTTGCACCCTGTCATTGAAGAGACAGAGGCAGGAACAGGGATGTGATACAGCATTTTTGGGTGAAATCACAAATTCTGCTCTTGTTCCTCACATTTTCCCAGCTAGATCAGGTATTTGCAGCAGGAAAACTTGTATCTCTGCCCTCATATAACAGACAGGAACAATGGTAAAGATTTACTTAAATGTTTTGTAGCATCCAGGCAAGACAACAGAAGTTCATTACCAAAGCATCAACTCTGAGATGTACAGAGGTGACTGTGTTCTATTTTAACTCATGAACTAAAGCAGCAGTGAATTTCTAGCTGTTGAAGCTAATGATGGAGGGAAGTACTGTCACAGCATCTCCATCAGTAGGAAACCACTTTGATTTGATCTCTGCGGTGAGAGGAAACAACAGCAATTCAGCCACCCCCTGTTATTGCAGAGGAGGGTGATGAGTCTGCAAAACACAACACAAAACACCTGATGTTTTGACAATGAGCTCACCTTTGTCAGGGCTGAGCAAGTTCAGTGCCTTGGGAGAAGTTGCCTGAGGTCAGGAAGAGGAAAAGGCTGCCAGCCTTTGATCAGAATTAGGCTGAATTAACCGGCAAGTTTCACAGCAATTCACTTCCATGAAGCCAGCCTTGTGCTACCACCTGTACTGCTGTATGAGACTGTCTGCTCACTGGTATGAGTTTAGTGAATAAGGAATAATAAGTGCTTGGGGAAAAAAAAAAAAAAAAGAATGCAAGAAAAAGAGCCAGCAGGAGCGAGGTGGAAGCATTTCCTTTCTCATCCCTGCAAGTGACGTCCACCTCTTGTTTCCTTTTCACTTGCAGGCAAAAGTGGTGCATATGGTAGCAGTGATAGCAGAAACCATTCCTACTCGCCCCCCAAGGGGGTTTTCGCAGTGTCTGAATTTCTTGCGCGAGGCTCCTTTGCTTTCTGTCAAAGGTATTTTGTTCCATTCTAGAGAGGAAGATGGAGAGTGCTCAGTACCTGGGAACAGCAAAGGACAGGTAGAAAGCCAAAAATATAAAGATTTTTTTTTTATCCAAAAAAAACATAGTGGAATTTTTTCTGTGAGAAAAGTTCAGCTCTCTTCCTCCCAAGTTTAGGAAGACTTAAAACAGTCATCATAAAATAACTTATTGGAGAACTCCATACTTTTTTTTTCTTCCCAAAGGGTAAATAAGAGGATGTTTGATGTAACAAGATACATCTGTAAGCAGCCTGCAAGCTGAGATACTTTCTACCAGTTCTCCCACCAGAATATTTTTTTTTCCTGGAAATTCCTTTCCATGGAGTATTTTACTTTAATGTTTCCGATTCAAAGCTGTTTCTTGTGGGAAATTAAAGCAAATCAAGTTACACATTAACCTTTCTCTTTCAGGACATGTGCACATCACTGATTTCAATATTGCCACGATGCTGACTAAAGAAATACAAGTCACCACCATTGCTGGCACAAAGCCGTATATGGGTGAGTACCAATAACAATTATGTATTTTTGAATTAGCATTTTATGGGCTTGATTTGACAGCTGCGGTGGGATACAGATGGAGTCCTTTTTGATGAGAGTTTGAACTCTTTTCTTCCTGGTATGTAACCAAACACGTGGATTTGTTTGAAATGAGGAGCAAACTGGAGAGGTGATGCAGGGGAACATGGTGGGAGTCCTGCCCCAGTCACCCCCTGATCCAGCTGGAAAGTGTGCTGATATCACACCACAGACCAAAGCCAGCATACTGCAAACAGGGGGTTTAGTGCCGTTATAGCATGCTGTGCAGCATGGGTTTCATTGTAAAAAAAGACAGTTGTGCTCTTGAGATCTTGGAGCATTTCACAAGCAGCAGTCAATCTGTGTAGCAATGACGGAATGCTCTTGCTAGCCTTGAGGAGGAAAACGAAGCACAAAGGCTCGTATTTAGTCCCCAGTTACGTACGTTAGTCCCTAGTTTAGTACATTAGCATGTCTTACACTGCTGCACCACCAGCAATAATTGGAATTTTTATATAGATTGGCTGCTTTAAAAACTAGAATTAGCCTGTGTTTGGGCCAAGTGGATGTAAGGCTTGCTGTGTTCCTGCACTGCAGCATCCACTTGGCGCGGTAGGGAAGAGCCCATATTCTAGCATCGGGCTGACGTGGTCGAGAGCGTTGCTGCACTGGTGCCAGGCTGCATCAGAAAAAGGCAAGTGAGGCTTCAGCTTCTGCCCCTGCTGCAGAGGTGGCGTCCTGCCTTCCCACAGCAGGGCAGGAGGGCAGCACCGCTGGGGGTGCAGAGCGCAGCGGTGCCTGTAGGAAAGGGGCACAGCTGTGGTGGGAGCGGCCGCCACGGCCGGGAGATAAATGCTGAGCCTATTTTTCAGTCTTTCCAAAACCCCTGCTGTTGTACCTGTATTGCTGGTAGCAGTAAACGTGGCTGTCGCTGCAGCAAGTGCAGCCCGGGCGATGGGGGTGCACTGGGGCAGTGGGGTGGGTGCCCTGGTGCTGAGCACATCCTGCACGCTGCGCTGCCAGCGTGGCACCAGCCTCCAGTGCCCGCGGAGCTGAGTAGCTGGGCTGGTTGCTACAGTTCTGTACCATCCCCTTCCCTTCTTTCCTCAGTTCACAAAAGCTGCAGGTTTTAGGAAGTAATAAAAACCATCCAGGCAATGGGATGGGATTAGTCCCAGGCAAGAGCACTTGTCAGGCAGCTGCAGGAGTGTGCAGGGAGGGCTGTTCTCCCAGGACAAGGTGACTGGAGCAGTGGATTGCTCCGTGGCAGTCTGGGGTCGGCTGGGGGAACAGCCTTCATGAGCGAATCATCACGCATGGAAGGAGGGCACGCAGTGATTGCCCCCCATGCAGACCTCACTTCCCTAGTACTCAAAAAATTTTGCTTCTTTTCTGCTTTATAAGGGGAGTACAGAAGACTTACTTACGTTCACTTACTGTCCAAATCAGTGAAGCAGCTGACTTTTCAGACAGCAAGAGACCCACTTGAGACTTAGCGCACAAGCACAGGTAGTAAACAGAGAGCAAAATAACCGTGACAGATCTGGGAGGAATTGGGGCCAGGGCATGCAGCTGGTGAACCAGAGAGAAACACCCTGAGTTAATGCTAAAAGAACTCCTGTGCAGACAGGACACAGAAAAGTCTTTGTAACCATAAATTCAGCTTCCCTAACTGAAAGCAGTTCGGTACAGCTACAACCCCGCACACACAAAATACATACTTTCACATACCGTAATGCTGCCTCTCAGGCCTAAATAATGCAGCCTCCCTACAGCTGTTGCATAGCCCAGTCCCTTAGGGTGATCTGCTGGGAGTCTCCTTTTTATCAAGATGACTGAGTTGATCTTTCACCTTTGCATCACTGGTGCAGTCCTTTTAAAAAGAAAAACACACACAAAACATGCTCCCTGTTTTGGTTTTGTGTAGAGCAATTCTTGCCTCCCAGCTGACACCAAAATCTTGCAGTACTTTTTTTTCCTTACTCTCGAAAGGGAAATTTATTGGCTAAGAAAGCACATTTCAGCCTATGCCTCGGCCCACTGCCTGCTAGCCTGGTAACCTCCTTCTGAGAAGCTGTGGCTCTCGGGCTTTGCGCAGTTAAAATTTGCTTTCCCCTGCCCAGGGTGCAGTTGGCACTATGTCTGCATTTACGCTGCATGTTAATGTTTCTGAAGAGCCACTTCCGTTCACTGGGTGAGGCTGTATTTAGGCTCTGCCAGACTGAAGTACTTTTAAATATGAAACAGAGATAGGAGTGGGATGGGAACAGCTTTCCAGCATGAAGATCTAGTGAGCACTAGCTGAGGGCAGAGAGCTGGGGGAGGTGAGGAGATGCTCAGGCCAATTTTACGCCCAGATTCGGTGAATTAGGGTCAGTCCTTATTCTGAAGCACGTTCACTGTGAGGTAACGAGCAAGTTCTGTGTTGGCAAAAAGAGTTTGTTCTTTTGGGGCTTTGGGGGCAGAGAAGTGCTGGGATCCCTGTGGAGGGGACCGTGGGGCTCTAGGGCACCCGGGAGCACAGCAGCGCAGGCAGGGCTCTGCGCCAAGACGGTTGGGCTTTCAGTGCTTTGTATACTGCAGGAGCGAACGGGGCCTGATGAATCTCTTGGTGATTACAGGAGTCACATAAAGCATTTTATAATCCAAACAAATTGGATTGTGTTTATTGAATGTTAAACATTCCAGTTACCAAGGTGGTAGCAAACCTGTTTCTCCAGGCCATCCCATCATTTATGCACATTAATCAATCAAGGTTTGTAACAGTCTGTTGAAGCAGAAATTATTGGCAGTCCCATTCCACCGGTGGGGAGAGTAAGGCAGAGCAGCTGAAACGCTTGCTTGGGTTTCAAGACAGTAGAAAATGTTCCTCCCAGTGCTAATTGCACATGCGGCTAGTCGGCGGGGTCAGGGCTTCAAGGGGTGGCTGCTCCCAGGGTAGGCACGTGTCTGGGCAAAGTGGGGTGCTGGGAACTGGGTCAGGGCGGAGAGGTGTGCAGTGCTGGGCAGGATGGGACCGGTGGGTGCTGCAGTGTGGCTGCAGGGAGCAGCAGAGCGGGCGCGGTGGGATGCCTCTGCGCTGCAAGGCTGAGAGTGGGGGGAACCTGACAGAGACCACAGAATGAACTGCCCCAGGGAAACCTCTGCGCTCTGGTTCATGCCCACTGCAGCGGTGTTTTGGTAAAGCGCCGATCTACAGCCATGTGCCATTGGTCTGGAGAAAAAAGCAGAAATTGGCAAAGGCAGGTGAAGGGTAAGACACGGGTTTGTGCCCAGGGCAGAGCAGCAGGGACGCTCTCTCGGCACGGGTCAAGCATTCTGTGTTGCTCATTTCCACTCCAGACTGCAGCAAGGCAAACTTTTTCCTTTTCTGTATTCTACAGCACCTGAAATGTTTAACTCTGCAAAACCCACCGGCTATTCCTTTGCTGTGGACTGGTGGTCACTGGGAGTCACTGCCTACGAGCTGCTCAGGACCCGGGTACGGTGCGCGTGGCTCCAGTCCCCGTTGCCGGTTGGCATAAGCTCTGGGTTGGCATAAGCTGGGCAAGGCGAGCGAGTGGCAGTGCCTGAAGTTGGGTCTGTGATATAATTGGCTTTGAGTTCCCATCCTGTGGGGAAAAAAAGAAAACTTGAAAAAAATCTCGTTGCTGTTGTAATGAGATTGAGCAGTTTGAGTAAACACAAACTGCAATGCATGAATTATTAATAACGCATAATCCCTGCCTGCCCCATCAGTGGTCTGCTTCTACCTCAGGTAGGGTTGGGGGCCTCACAGACAGATGGCTAGGTTAGTGTTTTAGAAGTGTAGTGTAAAAAAAGTGGGACAAAATTATTTAAATTACATTCTTCTAAGCAAAAGGTTGTTTAAAATCTTGTGAAGCTAGGAAACTTCTTTTGGTACGAGCATGCAAAACACCTTTTTAAGAAACTCTATCATCAGTCTTCACAGAAAGTCTAAAAAAGATGTTTTGATGAATATATATTAAAGAACAGATTTTCAAATTAATTTGTGTATCTCAAATTGTGAGTGACCCAGGTAGCACACATTAAGGGGACGTGGCTGTCTGACCTGCTGGGTATCTGAAGCCATGTGCCCCCTGTAAACATACTAATATAATACTTGAGTTTTCCATTTGTGATGTTAAATGAATGGCAGGAGTGTTCATCACGTTGACTTTTGACTTGATGGCAAGCAGATGGGAGCAGAAATGGTTAGGTGTTCCAGCTGATGGCACAGCCGTGGTAAGAGGGTGGCACCAGTGGTGGTCACCGTGGGGAGGAGGTGAAGGGAGACCTTGAGGTCCATCTAGTGCCAGTACACATTAAGTATAATGCACCTGGTTCGATCTCACAATTTATATCTACTGTTTTTTAAATGTATATTTAACACCCTTACCCTCCCAAGACACTGTAAAAATATGGGAATCAAAAATCTTTCAAAATGGGAACACTCTACCCTTGTAAATCCTCCCAGGTGGGCAGTGGTGTTGTAGCTGGGAGCTGTACCGGGAGGTGACTCACCTGCCCTGTCATGCCAGCTGTACGTTGCCTATAGCTGGAGGTGGCCAGGTGCTGAGCTGGGGCTGGGGCAGCCCTGTGCTCCAAAGGGACAGGTCATCCTGCAGCCTGGTGTCCCAGCTGTGCTTGTAACCCTCCTGGGACATGTTTTTTTCAGCCAGTTTGACAGGTGGGAGAAATCCTGCTCCTGTTCACTTGTGGTGTCTCCAACATGAGTGAAGAACTGAAAAGAGCAACACGTTTTACAGGGAATGTTGGGAGTGCTCTAGCCACAGCACCAGCTGTATAAAAAGCCTTTTTGATACCCCTGCAAGACACAGGTATTGAAACAGCTGGGCAAACACAAGCTGGCTAACGATGCTAACTTGTGGGTGTTCCTCCCATTGTCTGTTGTGCTGTTTAAATATCTAGTGATCCTTGTTCTTACTGATATTATTATTTTGTTTATTTCAACTGAGCTGCCATCACATGGGGAGACTTTCAACAGGAGGCCCGAGGAATAGGCAGAGACCGTTTGTAGCTTCTTTGCTTTAAAAAGATTTCCCAAGGAGTCTGACAAAGCAGATAAATTAAAACGCTTTCCTTGTGGCGTTTTTCAGAGGCCGTATCATATCCGCTCCAGCACTTCCACAAATGAAATCGCTCACGTGTTCAGGACGGCCACAGTGATGTACCCTGCTGCCTGGTCTGCGGACATGGTAGCACTGATCAAAAAGGTGAGGGCAGCCAGGGAAGCGCCTGGCGCAGGGGCTGCCACATGTGGGTCCTGTCTGGGCACCTGCTAAAGCACCTGCCCTCGTGCTTTGTAGCCGTTGCAGTAAATTGTGGGGAGTCATCGCAAGCTGTGTCCAGACGCAGTGTTAGCGACCTTCAGATGGTGCCATCTGATAAATAGTCAGCTTTTAATGTTGTAGCCGCACTAGTGTAATAACCAGTTAGCAGTACAGCGTCCTGGGCTGGTGGGATGAAATCTGTGCCGGCGAGCGCAGCTGCTGCTAATGCATCTCTTCTAAGGTCACACGCAGTCTTTGCTTCCAGAGTTCCTCCTCTGACTTTGTCTCTATGGAATGACGTAACTTAGAAGTAGATATTAATGTATATGTCGAAAAATTTGGCCAAAAAACAGCATACATTTTTTTATTTTGAAAAAAAAATTCTCCCAACAATTAAAAGATTTGCAAGAAGTGCTGATGCTGTTGAAATCTTTCCGTGCCATGTGGTTTATGCACCGCTGTAATTATTTTTTTAGTAAAGCTGTTATCAAAATTGCTTCAAAATCATTACTGGAATCATTCTGAAGCTGAAATCATGTTTGAAGTGGAGCCATAGCTTCAATAAACAAAACTATTGCTTGACAGTGTCAGACGCTGGTTGCATACAGTGGCAGCAAAGCTGAAATGCCAAACCTTGCATAACGGCACTAGCTGCGTGTTTTGGATAGCATGGAAATAGTTTTCTAATTTTCAAATGAGTATAGGCAATATAGTAGTACTTCATGTAGCTTTCATCTATTTTTTGTTCCAAACAGTATGAAGAAGTATTTTGCCGTCTCTAATGAAATACTCTCAAAAGTTTTAAATGAAAATGAGACATAAATTCTTTGCATGAGACAGAACCAATGGCGTATTTTCCAAGAAGAAAGTTGAAGAATATCTCAATTTGCTTAAAATGAAATAGAGCTAATATTTCATTAAGCCTAACAGTAATACAGAGATATTTACTGCAGATGTCCTCTGTGTTGTTATGCTGGAAGTTTTTCCCTGGACCACAGCGTGCCGCGAGCCATATAGGTTCCCTTGTGAATAAATAATGCAATGTCACAATTAAATTTCCCAGTGCCCCTCTGCAGTTGGTTTAACAGCCAGATGTATTATTTATGAGGCCACTGTGGTTCTGTCCTGGCTCAGACATCTGTGAATTTCTGTGTTTATTAATGTTCAAGGTAAATAATCGTTCCTCGCCAAGCCTCATTGCTCAAGTAAGGATGGGATTGCAGAGCTGATGGGAGCACAGGGCTGCGCGGGGGGCGACCTGGGGGACACACCTCTGTGCCCTGGCTGCCCACAGCCGGTGCCCCGTGGTGGGGCTGGGGGGGTCACCTCATCCACCCCTTTCCCAAGGGTTTGGGTGGTTTGGTTTTCCTCCTAGGTTTTGGAGTGCATGCTATCGGGAGTTGATGCAATGTCAAATCCTTGAACTTTGGAGGCAAACCTCAATCATTTCTTTCCACAGCAGTAATTCCTACAGCAACGTTAAAAAAAAAATGCTGAAAATAAGCTGTGTGAATGCATTATTTCACACTGGAATTATACTTACGAATATTCCATTACTAGAGTGGGAAAACAGGGGATGATTTTCTGATACGGTGTTAAGTTGGGAAGACAAAGGCATGAGTTTAACTCCCCGTTCTGAAACAAATGCTTATTTTTAACCTTGGGCAAATTGTTTAATGTCATGGTACTGCCTTGTTGCCGGCTCCTATAACGTGGGTAAAAGTTGTTTGTAAAAATGATAATGAATAGAGTTAAAGACTGTGAGCCCTTGGCATCCACTGGCAAAGGGAAGCTGAGCCAGAGCACAGAGGAGAGGCACCCAGCTGAAGTGCGGGCGATAACGCAGCGGTCCTGAGCCCCGCTCAGTGCTACAGGCACTTCTGTGAGTACCTCATCTCTGACTTCGAATCTCAGGGTCTTGCTTTCTCACCTCTTCCATTTAACTCTGGCTGCAGTTGCTTGAGGTGAACCCTGAGAGGCGTTTTTCTCAGCTGAAAGATATCCAGGACTTCCCGTATCTGTCTGATGTGAACTGGGATGCTGTTCTCCAGAAAAGGATCATGCCAGGATTCATTCCCACGGTAAGGCAATTCGATTTTACAAGGTTCTCAGTGTGCCCAAGTCTTACACGCTGTAGCCTGCCCTCACACCTGGCACCACATCGTGGGACATTCTTAAACATTTCCAGAAGAACGTCAGATGTCATTGAGGACGGGGGAAAAGAGAGGCCGGGGCGACATTCTCACTTTCCTGTGGGTGTAGTAAAGACTAATGGGGGATGACTACAAAGTGTGGGTGCCCCAAAATTAATCTGCTTTTTTAATAACATTCCCTGTTAGCAGCCTGGAGGGCACCCGCCGTTCTGCCATAATTGTTCCTTCCCGTAATGGCTCTCCCTAACAAGCCCATTGTTCATAGTAAAATAACACATACAGTAGATTACTGTTTCTGATCCTTTTTTAATTGGATTAAAACAGCACAGATGTAACATAACCCTTAGGGAAAATAATCCAAGGACTGTGGTGTGCAGTGCTACTCTGACTGTTTTTCAGCCAAACAAAAGTTGGGCTAAGCTATGAGTATTTGTTAATGTATTATTATATATTTTTAATAAATATAAATATTTATTATCTATTCCCCCCTCAGTTGCTGGTTTTCTCTGTGGTGGGTTTATTGCTTTTGCTATTGCTTTAAAACCAGTCCTGCAGGCTGCTGCACTCCTCCCAGCCAAGACACCCCGTCCTTGCTGTCACTTCAAAGCAGCCAAAGGGCAGAGTAGAAGCAGTGAGCACAAAAGGAGCACTTGTCACACCTTGACAATGTCCCCTGGCTGAAGGAACTGATAAAATATGTAAGAAGTACAGCAGGCATTCTGGCTATGTGTGCAGTTGTAATTAGTTTATTTTTTACAAAATTCAGCTCCCAGGCACGGTGCAGTTTGAGACACATTTCCAGGCAGGCTCTGATCACTTAGGGCCACCTTTTCTCTCCCCTCCAGAAAGGCAGACTGAACTGTGACCCAACCTTTGAACTAGAAGAAATGATCCTAGAATCCAAACCTCTTCACAAGAAAAAAAAGCGTTTGGCTAAGAAGGAGAAAGACACCAGCAAAAGCAATTCCTCCCAGGTGAGAGCACGCAGGTACAAGCACGTGGTCAAGGGAGTCCCTCATTTTGCAAGAAAGCTGTTTGTCATTTAGCTATCTAGCAAGACCACAGCAAACTGTTTAAACAGACCACTTTTTTCCCTTGGGACCAACTTTATTCCCAAAACTTTTCCATATCTTCCCCTGAGTGGAAGGCAGCATATATACCCGCCAGTCTGGTATGAGAGGAGAGTCTCAATGCCATTCTCCCCACTGGGGGGCTAAAGATGAGAGCTAAGATTTACAGCCATCTCCCCGTCTCCTTGAAATTGTCCTTGTAATGTCTTTCTGTGGCAACTGTGAATTTATTCCTCGTGTTTTTATTTTTCTACTTGAATGTGAAAGACCTGCCATCTTCAAAAGCACCTGGAGATGCTCCAGAGGGACTTCATTGTTTTCAACAGAGAAAAGTAAGTCCTGATGCAGAGGCAGTGTATGAGACCCTGGCCCTTGTCAGGGCCTCTGGCAGAGCCGGGGTGTGGGCACCCTGGTGAACAGGGGGGTCAGGGGCATCTGCCAGGGCAGAGGCAGCGTTTCTGGCCTTGAGGCAGCGGCTGGGCACACGGCCACCAGCTGCATTAATTGCCTCATTTGTGCACACGGACTGTTACTGTTGGGGCTGGGGGCTCGGAGGGCTGCAGGGGCTGGGGGCTGGGGTGGCTCGGGGCTGCAGGAGCCTGGAGCTGCAGGGTGCAGCCATGCAGTGGGTGGCAGCTCGGCCAGAGGACGGGATGCTCGTGGGCAGCCGTGGCGCTGCGTGGCTGGCACTGCCTGGTGTTCCCTCACGGCTCAGCCCACCCTTTCTCTCCCTAAGGGTGAGAGACCACCGGAGCGACACTCAGGAAGCCATAGTGCTGGTGAAAAGCAGAGGCGCCTACAAGGAGGACAACCAGAACAACCACCTCTGATTGCGGCACAGCCCCTGCTGGCTGTCCTGGGGGCCAGTGCACACCCACCCACTCACCTTCATGCTGCTGGGCCACCGAACTCACCTGCTGCTGCCGGGACAGTGCCGATGGCCCAGGGCAGGTGGCCGGGTGGGAGCGGGGACACCCATCCCTCTGCCTTCCAGCCCACGGCCGGCAGACCCTGGGTGTGCGGGAGGGGCTATGGGTGCTGCCTCCGCCGTTCCCCGCAGTCAGTTGGACTCTGTTCCTATTATTTTGCCTTTCTTGGCGGCAGGAATGTGACTGTGTGATCGTGGATGACAGTACTCACCCTTTGGCTCGGCTAGCCGGCATCACAGCCCTGGCGCTGCCTGCGCGGCGGCTGCCAACGGCATAACTGAAGGGCTGAGTGCGTGTTGTTCAGAGCGGTGTCACCGCTTGCCATCAGTCCTGGTGATGCTGTGAGTCCAAGCTCTGGGGAGGGTGGGACTCCCCATGGGCTCACTGCTGGTTGCTCCAGCTGGAAGAAGCTTCTCTCAGCTGCAGGGTCACCACCAGTGCCCAGTGACAAAGGTGCCCTTTGCTTACAGATGCCTCCTGTGAACACCCCGTGAGTGTGGGCACGGAGGGCTGGAAGTGGCAATGATTGATCGATCTCCTTCCTTTGCTGGGAGGAGGCAGCAGTGGTTTCCCCTCCCTTCCCCCACTCTCCATGCTGGTTCCTGTTCCCATTTCTCGCAGAGCAGGACTGGCGTGGTGGGTGGTCAGAGCATGCAAGCAGATGCAGAAATAAAGAGGTAACAACCAGGCACTGGTAAATAACCAGCATCCAGTTGCTTTTCCAGGCCCACCTGAAAAAAACGTTGATCATCACATTAAACTACTGCAGTTCACTGAATCCAATTGGATTTGGCTTCCAACACCAGAGGTAAATTTGATTGTGCTTTTTTAATCTCTCTAACACTGAAATCATTCTTGATTTAAGCAGCTCTTGTAGTCCTGGTGCGGTCTTTGCCAATGCTGAGATTGGCCAAAGCATTTCTATTACAGTAATGCTGGGAATGATGTCATTATTTAAATGCTTTGGCAGACTGGAGCTTTCATGTCCTTATTTCACGTTTTTTCCTATAGTCAGCAATATAATGAATTTGTGATGAACTATTTGCCTCCCATTTACCCAGAGGCGTTCCTTGCATCCCCTGTGCCTTCCTGTCTTTCTCTGGCTAAATCTGATCAACTCGAAGAGCTGAATGAAAGCAACAGCAAATGAAAGGCTCATGTGAGCCTTCCCATGGATTGCATTGGATGCCTGGGTCTCCCCTCCATGGCGGTGGTGTCTCTTGGGGGATGCAGTGGAGAATCAGGAACATTTCTGTGCTGCAGGAAGGCTAAGCAGGGCAGAGCAGTGTGGCCACAATGGGTCTGTACAGGGTCCTGACCAAGCCCTCTCCCACCGACTCTGGGGAACAGATGCTCTGGGCAGCCTGGTTTGTGTGGGTGATGCTGGAGAGCCCCAGCTCTGTGCTGAGAGCTCTGGTGTTTGCCTCTGTGCCTCCACCCTGCCAGCTTCAACCCTTGTGGGACAGTTTCTGCACTGCCTTTGCAGAAACTTTTTTTGCAATAATTTCTAACAGAAATGCGAGTGGCACCAAACACGGTTCTAGGTCCTGATACCTTTGTTAACAGGAGGGTACAGGGGGGCTGCTGGCACAGCAGTGCAAGCACCTCCCTGGGTTCCAAGGGGACCTGTTCCGACTTGCCCTGTGCATCCTCTTCCTGACATGGTGCCATGGCAGCATGTACCACCACCTGTGTACAATAAAGATAAGCAGTCCCCAGTTTTAGAAGACTACAGCCGTTTCTTTGCTGCCATCACATGAAGACGCAGGGAAAGGGGAAGCCAGTTCTGAGGGAGGGCTGCAGGAACTGAGGGCTGCAGCACTCGCTATGCAGCATACCCCGCTTTCCTCTGCCCAGCTGGCAAGGGCCTTGCAGGCACACAGATGGGTGTGCTGTGCCACCACCTTCCAGCACCTGGTTTGCTTTGCTCAGGTCAGGCTCTTGCCGTAGCTGCAGCACAGTGTGTGCATGCGGGCCAGGGAG
The DNA here is from genome assembly GCF_015220075.1 of Falco rusticolus. Classification (NCBI taxonomy): domain Eukaryota; kingdom Metazoa; phylum Chordata; class Aves; order Falconiformes; family Falconidae; genus Falco; species Falco rusticolus. The sequence continues at coordinate 1,328,160 of NC_051194.1, forward strand.
CGGGGGCAGCAGCATTGCTGTGCATTGCTAGTGTGGAAACAACCGACCCTCTTCTGTCTAGGGAGCTGCAAAGCTGGAGTGGACTTAGTTCACCAGTAAGTGGTTATCCAAGAGTCCTCAGAGGGGGTCATTGCAAGGGGAAAGCCACCTTTCCCTGCTAAGTCACAGCACACCCCAATTAATAGCACCCTTCCCCAGCCACCCCTGCTTCTGAGCAATAAGACTTCCGAGCCGAGTAGGGGTCTCCATGTCTCTCTGCCTTCACTCTTGTCATTCCCAGGGAGGCTAGCCAGAGCACCCGCAGCACTTCCCATGGATTCTCTCTTCTTTGCCCAGTCCTGCACCAGGTCTGGGGCCAGGCACAGTCAAGAGGTTCTGTGCCAACAGCTGTACCCATCCCCTGCACAGCACACAGCTATCACCACCTTGCTCTGGTGTGGGTGTTGGTTCGTACACCACCTGTGTTCATCTGGAGCCACAGACAAGGAATCTAGTCCTGCTCCTCCCTAGGGAAAAAACGACTGCTGTATAAATACTGTTGTACTGGCTGACAGAAAAAAAACCAACCCAACCCCCCCAAAAACTCAAGTACTTTAAATGGCACCTTTAAAAATCCCCCAAAGACTCCTACAACCATCTCTCCTTTCCCAACTTCCTCTGTAAACAGAGGCACAGTCTCAGCTTAATAACTACCAGGAAACAGGGAAAAATCTTTTAATTACTTAATAGCAGGACTTCACAAAACTTTAAAGTACGAACAGGTTTCCCTACCCCTGGCACAACTATTCTGGCATGGCCCCTTAAGGGCTGCTGCACGGACAACTTGTCCTGTCTGAGTTGCAGGCATGTAAAAATAAATATTTCAAGGTCAAATACTTAAGGAAGAAAAAAAGTATTTATTTAGCATAGCCTAAATTGACACATAATTTTTGTAAAATTTAAAAAACAATCAAGGGGTTTTTTGCATGCTTTGCAAGCCTTACAAGGCTGTGACCCTCAGTTTGATAAACACTGCTTGATAAAGGGGAGCATTTAACTCACAGGTGCCCACAGAAAACAGCCTCCAAGCCAGCCCCAGCTGGGGAGACCCAAACACGGCCCAGGCAGGGCTGTGCGGAGCTGGTCTCTTGTCACCACACAGGTGACAGGCGCAGCTCTTGCTGGCCATTAACAGCCTGTGGTAGCCAGGTCAGGCTGCAGCCAGAGACCAGACAGACAAACCAAATGGACTTTTACAAACACTTGCAATGTGGTCTTTTGCCAATAGCTTTGCTTTTGCCCATGAAGTTACACCAATACGCTGACACCTACAGCAGCAAGCACCCCACGCCTTCCACCAGACAGCCTGTCCCTGCACCACAGCTCCTCCAGCTCAAACACCGCCCAAAGCCCCTCCTGGAGCCCAGCCTGCCCACAGGGCACAGCTTCACACCACCCCTGCCCAGCAGCAGCAGCCTGAGGAATAAAAAAAAGCCAACCAGCAACATGAGTTGTTTGAAGGAACAACTTTTTTTTTTTTTAATAAAGTGTACAAAGTAGTAAAACTCCTTACATGAGGTGCTGTGACAGCTGTTACAGAGATGATTTGGGCTCCCTCATGGGCCTCATGGTGAAACTCCAACAAGCGTTGAGTGGAGACAAAGGACATGAACACGACAGAGACCCACCTGCCCCTACCAGCTCCCGTGAACCTGGCCTCCCCGTCCCACACTGTGGCTCCGGCCAGCCCCCACCACTTCACCTGCCTGGCTGGCTCACTCACACCGGGTTGTTTCTGCTGTCCCACATCATGGCATCCCACACGCGTTTAACACGAATAACACACTGAACCGAGCGACCTGTCTGAGCGGCATGCATACAGAAAGGAAGAGTAAAAACACAACCCGACCAAACCCACAACAACAGAATTTTAAGGCTATGCATAAAACAAAATGAAGCAGTATCTTTAAAGCTAGGTAGCAAGTAGCATTTGTGAAACATAAGGCTTGAGGCTTATTGATTCTTCAGAACAGGTTTATTTGCTTTTCCTTCTTAAACACCAATGTACCATTTTTCTTCCTTCACTTGAACAGGGATTTTGTTTCCTTCTCGGCAGGGGCATTTAACTCAGGGAGGTTATGTTGGAGCGGCCTCCTGGGGGTGCGACGATGCGCTTGCTCGCTGAGCGAACACCTTCATCAACCTGGGTACCTGGGAGAGGACAAGAAAGCACAAAAGGAAGGGGGAAAGCAAAGAGTGTTTTCTTCACAGGACTGAGCAGTCAGGCAGCCTGGGGTCTTGCCAAAGGGCATCCTGAGGCTGGCTGCAGCAACCTGTTCCCCCTCCAACTCCAGTAACAGCCCTGAGAGCAGCAGCAGCTTGAACGTCTCTGTAGACACTCCTCCATGAACAGACCCACACAGCAGAAGCAGGGTCTGATGCTGTGCCGGCACCTCCACAGCCACAGTCTGCCTTGCTTCTACTGCAAGGTGCAGCATGCCAGAGGGCCAGCTCCAGCCGTGGCCTTTAAGGGACATGGAGGGTCTCTCCCTGCCATGCTCCACTCATGCTCGGCTCACCCCAGGCCATCTCCCAGCTGCCTCCTGCCCCAGCCCAGAGGCTGGGACAGCATGGCCAGTGGCTCTGTGCTCTCCCAGCCCAGCCACCACATCTGTTCACCTGACAGGCTGAATCCAGACTGATGGAGGTTCCTGACGGGGGGTGTCTGCCGCGTGGGGGACCCCCTGGTTGACCCCGCAGGAGTGCCCCCCTTGGGCGTGGTGGTCAGGTCAAACACGGGTCCATCATACATGCCCCGGGGCACAGCATGCATCTCCGCCATCTGTCACCAGAGAGAAGACAGTGACATTTCTCTGCTCCCAGGGAGCATCCTGCCGATGGCAGCTCCACGCTCCAGCGATCCTTGGCTCCCCAGCCCCACTGCAGAGGCAATTCGCACTGCCAACCCTGCACCCCCCTCTGCCCTGAACACCCAAGACCTCCCTGCAGCACTGAAGCCTGGCACAGCCCCCCACCCACCGCAAGCTGAGGGCCTCCCTTCCCTCCCACCCTGCAGAGTGTGCAGAGCCTGGTGCAACAGGCAACCCCTCAGCACAGGTGTATGCTGATGGATGGGGAAGGTCATTCTGCCCAGTCTCTCCATTTTTCACTCTGCACTTCCCTCCAGACTCTGGCTGCAGCAGGACAGCAACAAGGGCACGCATCCCACACTGCTGACCAGACGAGCATCTGCCTCCAGTGCTAGCACATCATCAACGCTAAGGTCAAAGCCCTCTACCCAAGTCTTAGCTATCCCAGCCGTAGGTTCAGAATACACCAGTTTGCCACAGTTTCCAGGGTCCAGTGAGAACAGCAGCAGAAAACCAACCCGTTATTAGAGAAGAAGACAATTTGGGCTAACAGTGCCCCAGTTTTGTCTCTTGGCACCTCCATCTCCTCACCTTCCTCCTGGCTTTGATGCGCTTGTAGACATAGTCAGGGAAAGGGCTGCTGGGCAGGAAGCGTCCAGTCCCCTGGGTCACATGCAGGTTGCCATCCTCCAGCATGATCTTCCCCTGGCATATGACAACCAGCGGGGCCCCACGTAGCTCCATCCCTTCAAAGATGTTGTATTCAGCTGCCTGCAGCAACCAGAGGATGATGGTCAGGAGAGACAGGAGCACTGCCTGCCCACTCAGGGCTGTTTAGTCCCCACATCTCACTGCTGAAGTCACTAGTGCAGGGAAAGTAACAGCCTTCCCTGCCCCAGAGGATACCTCTATGTCACTAGTCCCTCACACTAAGAACCCACCAGAGCTCCCAACACAAACCAGGACCAGCTGCTTTAGAGCTCGTTGTGAGCAAGGACTCAAACAGCAGAGGAGGGCAGGACCTAGGCTTGAGGTAAGGCATGAATGAACAAAGCATGCTGGCAAAGCCAGGAAAAATTTGTACCTGGAAGAGGAACCCAGATAAGGAGAAATGTGTGCCCCTACACCTGCATGGGCCAGGCTCAGGAGAAGAGCAACAGAGCAGGGTGAGAAAAGCCCTGTATGCAGAGCCCAGGGTTCACAGACATGCTACCCCACAGTCACAGCTGGCATCGCATGGAGCCTGGACTCAGTCCCTCCTCTTTGGAGCCCAGCACAGCAGTGCAGCACCACACTCGCAGCAGCCAGGCAGCCTTCACCCAGTGCCACTCGCACCCCACCCTCCAGCATTCCCACAGACAAGCAAAGGGCTTACAGATTGATGAGTTTTTGCTGTGACGATCTTCACTGCATCGGGATCCCATATAACCAGATCACTGTCTGAGCCCACTGCTATTCTCCCTTTCCGTGGGTACAGGTTGAAGATTTTTGCAGCATTAGTGCTTGTCACAGCCACAAACTGGTTTTCATCCATCTTCCCTGTGGCCTGCTCAGACAGGAAGAGAACTAAGAGGTCTTATGGGAAAAGGGAGAGTAAGAGCCCCGGCAAGTACCAGACTCACTCCCACACAAGCCACTGGCTGGCTGGACCCAGACCGCTGCGGCTGATCTTGTTATTGGTGCCAGACAAACTGAAACCGGGGAGCATGGCCACAGCTCCTGGTTGTTCATGCTGAACCCATGACAGCTGCCTCTGCTGCTCTGGCTTGTCCTGACTCTCAAAGCCAGAGAGGAGAGACAGGCAGCTGGGTGCTCAGCTCTGCAGGGGCAAAAGCACAGGTCTCAGGTGCCTGCCAACCCTGCCCACTCTGCCCTCTCCCTGGCATGACTCTTACCACTGCCTTGTCCCAGATGACAGACATTCGTTCCTCTATGCCATTGGTCCCTTCTGGAATCGCTGTGAAGTTGTCTTTTCCAATTGCTTTCTGCGCGGTGCTGAATGTACAGTGGGCACTTCCCGAAACCTGCAGGTCACCACTGAGGGGTGGTGGTAACAAAATCATCGTCAGTTGTTTTGCAGTCAGACAACAGCAGGGACACGAGGGCCATGGATCTCCTCTGGGCACGGGCAGCCCCTGGCTCAGTTCTGTTTTACTCCACACCCTCATTTCTACAGCCCCTCAGTCTGAAGACTTCTACCCAACTCTGCCCCTGTGGCAGCTGCGTCATCTGGGAGCACGGGGGCAAGAGAGCTCTGCCATGCTGTGCTGCCCGCCAGTGGCACAGGCAGTACCCTGCACACGAGAGGAGTCAGCAGCTTGGCTTCTGCAGGACAGGGTGGCCTTTGTGTCAAGCCAAAAGATGTCCTTCCATACCAACTCCATCATTTGCACTAACACAGAAAAAAAACCCATCCCACTGTGAGTCAGAAAAACCATTTCTGGTAGTTTGTCAGGTCTGCTTGGGAAAGCAGCCTTTCTGCTGCACAGGGAGGAAGAGCCTCTCCACCCAAGGACTGTCCCCCACAGCCAGCCCTTTCACCGTGTACTGCCAGCTCCTGCACCCCGAGGGGCAAGCACAGCCCTCCCCTGCCCCACAGGAAGCCTGCTGCAGGCTGGGACAGGGGACACGGCTGCAGGAGCGGCTTACAGGGGGCTGAGCCTGTGGGCTACCGTTGCTCACAATGCCAGCCTTCCCCAGTGAGGAGAGCACTTCAGCCCTGCTCCAGGGCTCTGGCTTGAGACATTTCCTCTGGCAGGAGCTCACCAAAGGCTCCTCTTAGCCCTGCATGGACAATGACAGCACGAGCTACAGCAGCCCACAGCGCAGACTGAGAAGGTGTGCTTGGAAGGGCAGCCTGGCCCAAGCTGCAGCATCTCTGCCACACCGCTACCACAAAAGTAGACGTCCCCCCTGGCCACACAAAAACTTGACAGTGGGATGAAGAGAGTCAGGACTCCCTGGAAGCAGCTCTCTCTGGAAGGCCCAGAAAAGCTTTACTACGATGCTCTGCACAGCTGCTGCCCTACACTGTTACCCAGAGCTCTCTGCCCAGAAGGGGCCACTGGTTGGACGAGATGCCCTGACCCATCCAGCTACTGACAGTGATGGCAGAGGGCAGGAACAGGCAGAGCAAGCGAGCTGCTCACAGGCAAGGCAAGGTGAGGAACAGCCCATGGCTCCCTGGAAGTCACCCAGCTGCTGCTGAGTCCTCGGGGAGCAGCAGACAGGCAGCAGCTGGAAAGTCATCGCTACTGGGCAAAAGGAAGCAGACCAGCTCAGGCCACCTCCCAGCACTCCCCGCAGGAGGCAAATGGTCCAAGCACCTGGGCTCCCAGACTGCCTGCACCTGAACCAGTGTGGCCATGACGTCTCTGCTCGGGGCTGCGAATCAGCCCTTAATCCACTAGTAATCTCCATCTTCCTCTGATAATTTCTGCCATATGTCTGACTGACTGCACAGCCACAGGCCCAGGCTGATGACACAACACGCTTCCTAATCTCCACCAGATTTATCCCGGTGGAAGAAAAGCCACCCAGCCCAGCTGGAGCTTCACAGCCTCTCCTCCTGCTGAAGCCTTACAGAAAACAGCAGAGGAAAGGTCTTAGGACAGATGCCTGTGGGCTGCAGGGACTTGCCTCTCTGAGATCTGGGGTGTATTTGAAGTGGAAGGGAAGGATTAGAAAGCCAGTTCAGGAGCTGGGCTCGCTTTTCCCTGCCAGTCCCTAACCTAAGGCCTTCTCCTAATTCATACATCCAGACCAAACAGAGGCATCTTTTACTCCCTGACCACAGCAAAATCCAGGGTGAGCTGCATATTCAGACTGCAAATGCACTGGCACCTCTCTTACACCAGCCATGGCATCTCCACCCTGGCATAACCCAGGTTTATCCTAACATGTCCCTCTGCCAAGACACCTCTTACTGACCAGTCATCCCTTGCTCATCTAGTCCTAGATGTTTCCAGCTTACTTCAAAGGTCATTTCCATTTACAACCCGCCCAGCGTCAGTCATCCCCTGGCTAACACAGAGCAGCCGCCACACGCACAGTTCCACGTGCAAGCACCGGGTGAGAGGGGTGTGCAATTCACACGTGGCGCGTGGACAGGGCCAGCAATGAGCTCTGTGTCCCTAGCTGCTGTGCGTGCCTTGCCAGTGAGAGGATGGAGTATAACTGTGAAAGGTCAAAGCAAATCGCTGAAGTGCTTTTATTGTTTGCTCTCTATTTTCAACAAATCCCTGCCCCACCCCCTTGCCTTGAGGGTGAAAAAACGACCCACCATCCCTGTCAGATGTGCACGAGCTGCCCTTAAAGGCCTCCGGCACTCCTCAGGCTGTACTACTGCTCACCTGCACAGGCGTGAGAAAATGCCCACTTTGTATTTGACCAGTGCCCCCCCCCACCTACCCACCCCAACCTCTTGCTTCCCTACCTGAGGTCAGAGTCCACTTCTTGCCGGTAACGGCATTGCCCAGCAGAGCTATCACTCACCTGGCCAGGAGGGAGTTGATGTAGTCAGGAGTTGTTGGGTCTGGGCTCAGAGGTGGAGAGACCACAAATGCTGCAGCTTTGGCCCAGTTCTTGCTCCAGTAGTGTGTCCCATCAGTCCCGAGACTGGCCGTGATCGGCTCACCAAACACCACATTGCCTGGAAAGGGGGACAGAAAGGATACTGTTTTGGTGGAGCCTGGACACATTCTCTGTCCCACAGCACTACCAACAGCCTGCCGTGCCCAGAGAACACCCAGACCCATGTTGGGTTGTCCCACACTGCCTGCTTGGACCTCAGGTGCTGGGGGGCAGGCAGGAGGAACAGCAAGGCCCGCATCGATGTCAGGGGTGAGCCCCGTCCACCACCCCTGTAGGGCCCTCCTGCTTTAAGGGCACAGATCCTGCTGGTGCAGCAAGCCTGGCTGGAGCACAGTGCAGGAAGGCACAGCCACAGAGCTGTGTTCCCCAGAAGACACCACAGAGAGACAAACGACACTTGCAACCTGGTCTCCTGTTCTAGCTGATGGCTGCTTTCCAATCTGCCCTGCCCCGGCCACTCTCCTGGGAAGTGAGGCCCCTGGTCCCTGGGCCCCCCCCTGCAAGCACTGGTGTCCCCACGCTGTAGCGGGGGCATTTCACCCCACGGACTTTCAGTCCGAGAGCAACAGTCACACCTCAGAGCTGACCAGCTGCACAGGCACACCTGGCAGGAGACAGGCAACCTGATAAGAAATGACAGCCCGCAATGGCAGGCAGAGCACAACGCTGACACTGAACCCATGCCAGACCAGCAACCAAGCCTCTCACCATGTCCTTCGTCATCGGCTGTGCATTCTTCCTCCCTTATCCCTCATAAATATTTACCATGTGCCACCATAGACTGGCAGGCTAGTCCCCCTCTCCTGTTCCTCACTCACCTTCTGGTGCCCCACGCCAGGGACAGCCCCGGGGAGACAGCAGCAGGTGGTGACCAAACACTTTTTGCGGAGCAGGGCTCATCATGCTGCTAAGCTAGGATGGGGACTGAGAAATTATGGTTTTCCTTCCAAATGCTCCACAGCCCGAGCAAGTACTTCTGGGAGACACTTGGCATTGCTATGTCCCACAGCTACCAACTCCACCAAGACCCTCTCTACAAATACATTTTTTACATTTCCCCTTCCCCTCTTCCTATAGAGGCTGCAGATCCTCAGAACCTTACTACCACTCAGCTAAAAGTTCTGTTCTCCCTGCCCAAAGGCAGGAGGGTGCACTGCTCCTTAACCCCCAGGAGAAACCCTGGTCCCAAAGCAGCCAGGCTGGCAGAACCCCCATGTCTGAGCTGGAATCAATGCACGTTGGCTAACCACAGGTACCTGCTGGTCACCCAGCCCAATCTGTGGACCAGCACCATCCTACAGTCCTGTTTGTAAGGGCGCCTCACTCACCCCAGACTGCACGTGTGCTCCTCTGCAAGCTGGCTGTGCAGCATGGAAGAAAGGTCCAGCTGGGCTGTTCCCAGATGGAAACCTGGGGTGGACACCGAGCGGTGCCTTTCAAAGTACCTGTGTGTGTTTACACGTGTCCTTCCTGCCAGCCAGGAGTGATGGACATGAGCAGGCAGCTGCTACTACAGGCACCTGGGGTCTGGCAGAGAAGAGCTGCCCACCAGCCTCCTCGTGCACCAGCTGATGGGGCAGGGGCACACAGCTCACTGAACGTGGCTCTGGATGTGCCATGTGCATGTGGGGAGTCCCTGTGCTCCATCACCGCTGACAAACAGAGCCTCCAGCCACCCGAAAAGGCACCCAGGTGCCTCAGAGGGGCTGGCACTTCAAAGGGAAGCCAGAGCTATATGCAGCAGCTCAAACCACTTGCACAGGGATCGGATTAGTCTCCTCAGAGAGCCCTTCGCAGCCACAGGCAAACTTTGGTGTTTAAAACATTGCTCCTACTTGCAACCCACATGCTGATGTCACTTGACGTGCAACAGGAGGTGGCTCCATGTGATCTGGTGCAGCGTTCCTGTGCCCTTCACAAGTCAGGTAAATCCCCCACCAATGGGGAAGTACTAGACTACACTCAAGGCACAGCCGTGGTCTTGGCAAAACAACCATGATGACACAGGGACCACTAAATCCAGCTGTCCGGGATCCCAGGGGCAACAGCAAGGCTGTGTGCGGCAGCAGCTGCCACTCACCTTTTTTTCTGGCTTGCGAGATGAGGTCAGCAGCGCTTTTGCTCATCACTTTAGTCACATAGAGAGGACAGTTGGTCTGGCTGGCAATAGTGATGGCCCGGAAGACAGCTTCGGCTTCCAGCTGGAAGACAGAACAGTGCATGGCTGCAGAAGAGCACTGGGTGGCCAGGGAGGAGCCCGTGCTCCTCTTGGCACACCATGGATTGCTGCCAGCACCCCTGGCTCCCCAAGGGCAGGTTAACCAAGGAGACCCGAGGGGTGAAGCTTCAGTCTCCTCGGGGCCTGGCCTCCCTGCAGGCTGCAGCCACAGGACACCTGGCAGGGGAGCACTGCCTGGTGCTCAGGGGCCAGCACAGAGCTGCATCTGCTGTTTTTTCCACTGCCTGGTTCCAGCTCTCCTGACAGCCAGAGAAGCCCAGGGACTGCTGCCCATGCCTGACAGCATGGCTCCCAGGCTGACGCCAGACAACGAAAGGGTCTGCCCTTCCAGACCACCCACTGCTCCAGGCTCTCCTGTGGCTGAATTTGGTTTAACCAAATGTCACCCTGCCCATGGCTGGGGTGCAACGAGCTACATGCTGGTAGGTTGCTCCCGTCAGGGTCTGGCTGTCTGGGGCAGCTGCTGCTCATCCCAGCCTGCTGACACCCGCCCCACGCTTCACTGTCCTGCTGTTAGCAGAGGGTGCATTTCCATCACAGGGGATATCTTTGGACTATTACATCAGTCCGTGCTCAGCCTGAGTTCAACCCCAGAGGTTCTCCAAGTGTTTGCTCTACAGTTTGGCTTCAAGCTTCGGCATGAGAAAGTTCAAAACAGAAGCCTTAAAAAGACAATGTACCAATCAGCCAGCTCCCAGGGGAGGCCAGGGCCGCCAGCTGCAGGGAACGCAGCAGCTGGCTGGGTAAGCTTCACTCTCCCAGCAGCAGCAGAATCAGACCACTGCACCCAGACACACGTGCATTCATACACCTCTAGTACTTCTGCAGGCCTATTCTCTGCACAGTGAAAACAGCATTTTCTCTTCTGCTTAAAGACATTTTAAACACAAATTTAAACAAGAAAACATTTTTGTCAGCACACTTACCGACTTGAGTAGTTGACAGGGTTTAGCATATGGACAGGAGCAAACAGAGCTGTCACTGAATACCCTTTAGAGCAGGCAACAATCCAGGACAGCACCATCCTGCCCTACCAAATCACCACCAGCACTTGACAGAATAGCATGTCTTTAACTCCCACTGAGGTCCCTCAGGGACAGAGCAGACCCACAGAGCTATGGACCGCTTCCCCTGTCCTTTGCTATCAACCTGAAGGCTTTATGGGAGGTAGAAGGGTTTTTGCGGTCTACCTAACATTTTCCCAGGTAGACTCTGTTCTGGAAAAGGGACAGTGTTCATTTTCAAAGGCAATGAGATCTGGATTTGGCTGAACAGATGGCACCTAGAGCCTTCTTCCACTGCCTTCATCTGTCTTATGCTTTAATGGCATTTCAAGATCAAACACTCAACAGTGTTTTACTGGCTTTGGACGAGAAGAGCCACAGTGCTATCTTACGATAATAGGACAGTTCTCAAATCCTGGCACAACCACAGCATCCTGCAATTGCAGGTTAGCTTGCCAGCTAGAGGCAATGGGTCTAGAGCCATAAAAATAAATGGCAGTTTACACACAGTGGGACTCTGATCTACTGGATTTGACACTGAGCGTCTTCCCTGTACAGGAAAATGCTTTATACTCTCATACTTCAAAGAGAACAAGCACTGTAGTACACTAGGCTATATACGTTGTTACCAGCCACAATACAGTCAACTTCTTACACTTTTAGTTTAAGCCAACTGATTTCTATTTCCTGAAGTACAAATATATCCCTGTGCTCCCCTGCTTGGCTTTGCTATTGTACCAAATTCCTATTGTTTTCTTCTTTCACATGCTGTGGAGAAAGTTAAAAGCACCTCTCAGCAGGGAGCTATCTCAAGAAAACCTATCTAAAATTAGACTCAACTCAGATTAATGGACCAAACAGAAAAATACTCTGTGAGCTAAAATTAGAAGTAATCTAATTAGTGTCTTGACAATGATTTGTAACCAGGGAATTCCCCCCCTCTCCTTCCCTCCCACTCGTTCCACCAACGTCTTTGTCCATCTGATTTTAAAACACACTTTAGACCCTAAGCAGAGATTAAGCAGAAAGAGGCTGGAATCTGTCTGCACTCTGACGGACGTGAACAGTGAATTTTCAGAGAAACTAAAACTCACCATTTGGTTCTTCCCAGGCCTCTCACACCCGTGGAGGCACCTATACAAGACAAATGCCCCCAGACCAGCCCCAAATGCTGCTACAGCCAAATAGACCTTTTTGTTGATAGATTAATCTCTGGGAGGCTCAGAAGCCCTTGTCTCTGCTAGGAGACTTGAGCAAGACTGGAAAGTGTTTGTCACAAATGTGCACTTTGCTCTTTCCTGAGCTGCTGATGAGTAAGACTGTATTGCCTGTATAAATGAATACCCATGGATGCATACACACACACTGCTTGCTTGGCCCCACCACATACACTAAGCTCTACTGTGACTTGTGGGGAAAGCTCTTCAGTGCTGAGCAAGGCTGGTACTGTCCTTTGCATCTTACCTCCTCAGGTCTGCTTAGCACGTGGCCCTCGGGGCCAGTAATTCCCATCTCCAACATCCTGGTTTGTTCCTAGGACACCAAAAGGACAGAGGGACATTAGAAGACTGTGAAACTATCAACTACACAGAAAAGCAGATCCCTCCTGTGTTGAGCCCTTCTGTCAGGACTGCCACCACTTTATGTCCTGTGGGACCACCATGCACAGCGAGAGGCTGCTGCACCCTCAAGGGGTTTGGGGTTTGAGAGAGAAGAAAGGGAGGATGGGGAAACAGGAGGGCTTGGAGGGAGCACGCACACCAAAGGAAACCTCTTTGATGAAATGAGTGGTGTGGGTGAAAAACAGGCACAAAACTCCCCAGTTCCACGTACACCACTTGATGTTTACAGTCCCTTTCCAAGGCCCTCCCTGACTCCCCTTCTGAAAAGCAAATTGTCCAAGTAGAAACTATTGAGAAAACAATCATTAAAACCAGCAAAAAAACTATCCTCCCAAGGTTACTCGTGGGTCCCCAGTGATGTTATTTAATCACCTGGAAATCAGCAAGTGCTAAAACCTGTCCTGTGTAAATTTCTTTAGAAACGGGTGGTGTGGGGTGTTGGTTCCTGTATTAATGTTATTCCAAGTATTTTGCTGTTATAACTAAGACCATGGACAACTGTGTGTGTGCACCACATGCACTGGCCTGCCTATCTCCTGCCTGTACCCTAGAGACTTCTCTCATATTCCCTCATCTTCATCATCTCCTTTTGACAGAGGTCAAAGGAAACAGGCAAGGGGACTTCATGGTCTGCCCTGACCAAGGCACCTTTCTGGCCTTGGAGGCCTTGAGGCCTGGAGGATCTTTCTGACCCTCACATCTTCAACCACATGCTGTCACTGCCTGTGGCAATGCCCATGTTTGCTGCCACCCAACACCTGCCCTTGACTTGCAGAAACCATGTGCAGTTGCACAGCAAGCAACATTTCTCCAAGAGGTGTTGTGGAGCATGAAGTGGATGTACAGCAGCAGTAATAGCAAGCCTGTAAGCAAGCAGGTTTATGCACTTTTTCTTGCGTCTCCTAGAGTACTGAGTATATTATGAGAATTAAATAATGTCACCAATCTCTGTCAGGACTGTGTAACTCCAGCAACGATAACAGATGTGTTCATAGCTGTTGGAGGAGTGTATCAAAGGATGAGGCTTCACAGCAGGTAAGTGCTGTGTGTTACCTCCTCTGACACCTTCTCTGCTACAGTGAAAGCACCATGCAAGGACTTAACACTCCTAATGCGTCTTGCTCTTCGTCAAACAAGAAGCACTCTCTCACCACCTACAGCACATCAGTCTGAAGTCTAGAGCTCTGCTCATGTCCTATTTCTGTTCAGGCCATGCATCACATCTCTTCCCCTGCAACCTCCTCTCCCGTGTTGACCAAACTCCAGAGAAACACACAACCGCCCGGACCACTGAAAGTAAAATGGACTGAAATGACGAGTACAGAGAACAAATCCTCTGCTTTCTTCCTGGGAACCTCCACCAGCAGATGACCACAAGCATCGTGTCTCTGTGCTAACAACACTGAGCTCCACACCAGCTTGTGATGTTTCAATCAGTCCTGACAGAAGGAAGCAATTCCCAGGGCTGTGACGTGCTACCAGCTATTAGTTTTGGGGCATTTTGTGGTTAGGCTGGTGCTGAAGTAGAGGTAATCTCTAGGCAATACAACTCCTCTGATCACTCTTTGTATCCATGTGAAAGTGCCATACAATTGTGCACTGCAGCTCTAAAATGTCCAAAGAAAAACTGACTCTTGTAGTCTGAGAGGATGTTCAAAGAATGCCCTCTTAGTTCACACTCCTTCAACTCCCAAGAACGAGAGACAGGCAAAAACAAGTAGCTGCAGAGCATAACTGAGCAATGTCTTCTCTGTCTTAATGGAAATCAAAACATTTGGACTTTCTCTCATCCAGGACCAACTAAAAAGCAGCAGGCCAATACAGACCACCTACTTACACACCCAACCACATCCCTCATAACAACTCCCTCACAAATCCAGCTCCATTAGCCGGCTGCTTGCTTACAGCAGGGAGAAAATTCCTCTCTTGCTGCAGCACTTCTCAATACACTTTCAGTCTCTTAGCTAATTATGTGCAAGGCAAAGGTCTCCACCTCTCCACACTGAAGAAAGAGCTGTGGCTGGAGTGAACATACCATACTTGAGAGCCTGCTCTCTTCCATTTAAATTGCTAGTTTGCTATTTCAGATTCATTTATGGACCACATACAGCAGAAAATCTTGGTAAATGTGATATTTCTGCTCGAGCAGCAAATAGATCACCTAGCAAAAGACATCCATGCAGCTGTAGTCATTTTGCTAATGTCCCACACCGAACCTGCCTGGGACAGATTTTCAGTCCCTGCATACCAGAAGAGCAGTTAGTTACCTGTGCAATTATATCTCCATTTTCAGCATGAACTTGAGCTATGGCACCCAGTTCTGCCAGGCAGCTGAATATCTCGTACAGCTGAAATGGAGACAAGAGAAAATGATTGCCAAGCAAACAGACTGCCCAGGCTGCGCATGGCCATGGCACCCCCCACACACCCCCATGGCACCCCCACGGCCATGGCCCTGCATGGCCCTTCAGCCCGAGGCCCTGGCAGGTGCCAGGCGCTGCTCTCCGAAGACCATGGCTGCCGGTGGATGCTCTTGGTGATCTCCAGGCCAGACCCCTGTCTCCAGCCGCAGCACAGCATCTGGCCAGCCCACCACGGCCGCAGCCTGGGCGGCCCTGCAAAGGCGGAAGAGGAGAGGGGCCGCCTGCCACCCCAGCCTCCCTGTGCCCCCCGCGGCTGCCGCCCCCCGCTGCCCCTCATGCCAAAGGCATCTCACCTCGGTGTTTGACATCTGGTACGAATCCTTGTAGGCCATGTACACCATGAAGGAGTTAATTCCTAGGGGCAGAGGAGAGAGAGGTGAGCCAGGGCTCTCCCTCCCCGCCAGCCCCTCACAGGACAGCTCAAGGCTCCCAGCAGGCACCCGACAGCATGGCCACCCCTCAGCGAGGACGGGGCTGGCTGAGGCTGGAGCTGGGAGCGGCGGGCAGCAAACCTTTCTCCTGGACCAGGGTGTGCAGCTCCTGCCGGACACGGTCACTCCAGCGCGGCATGTCCACATGCAGCGCGTAGTCACAGCAAGCCTTGCCGTCGGCCCACTCCCGCCACCGCTCCAGCGCCTCCACCAAGCTGCTCTCGGGCTCTGGCACCACGTGGTCCACTGCAGGGGCACAGCGGGGGCAAGGGCTGGCAGGGGGTCCATGCCCCGGCCACCCCACCGCAGCCCTGCATGCTGCCGGCCATCCCCACAAGCCCAGGCTCGTCTCCCCAGCAGCTGCAGGGCAGCTCCGAAGATGTCCCCATCGCTGCCGTGGTGAGCCCTGCTCCTCTAAATACATTTATTGGCAGGGAAGCACACAGAGCCTTTGCTTAATAGCCCCTGGCATGGGACCAGGGGCTTTTACAGGCTTCTGCTGAGAAATCAGCTGATAGCTGAAGGATCCTGTCCTTCCTCACCCCGACTTCCACCCCATTAGCACACAGCCTCCTCCCACGCCACAATACTAATGCACCTTTTACGGCCCACCATGTAATCCTCATGCCCTGCCACAGTCCATTTCGCACAACTTATCCTCTTGGCCCAGGGGGAAGGAGAACCGGTGCAGGGAGAAGAAAACCAGTCCTTTACTGGAAGGACGAACAGTTGCTCCTGCATCCCAAGAAACCCTGCGGTGCATGCAGCTGTGACCATTGCACAGCATTAAAACCTGGACCTCAAACCAGTGCCCAGCAGTGGCCCTCTACAGGGAAGGACCTCAGAATTCCCTTTCCTTTTTCGTTAGCACTGTTTATTTCCAGGCAGTGTGAGATGCCAGGACATTGCTCTGTTCCTCTGCTCAGAGTCATCTGAGCATCATGCTGCCCTATTTTTATTTAACAAGGAAAACCGTTACGCCATTGTTCCTTTTTGAGGGTCCCAGTGGCACAGTGGCTGCAGACAACGAAGCACTGCAGAACATCAGATCTGCAAGGGCAAGGGATCCTATACAAATCCCCTGTCCCACCCCTTCATTATTAATAAGGGTCCCAAAGATTCATCCCAATCCTCGCTCTCTAAACTGTATTGACAGAGATCGCAGAAAAGATGAGCGCGCACTGTCATGGACCTTTTAAGCAAAGATGACTGAGAAAAGCAAAGAGAGAAAGAAATAACTGGGCAATGTTCCAAGCATGCTGGGTGCTGTCATGCACAGGACCTGCCTGCTGCACTCACTGATCATGGTGGTGCCACCAGCCAGGGCTGCTTTCGTTCCTTGGAAGAAATCATCCACAGCTGTCATCCCCTTGTATGGCATCTGCAGGCGAGTGTGAACATCAATTCCTCCAGGGATCACCATCTTCCCGTTGGCTTCTATGGTTTTGACCCCTCCAGGGACAATCAGATTGTCTCCGATCTGCCTGATGAGATGACACCAAGATGAGTGAGCCCCCCACAAAGGACAACCAGCCACAACATAAGCAATGAACAGTCCAGCCAGGTCTGCTCGCGCCGGCAGCAGCAAAGCCACCCTCCTTCGCACTCCCAGACCTGGCCTTGCAGGAGCCAGCACAGTCAAACCACCTCACCTTGCAGCAAAATGCACACTTGTCCAGCTTGCTTAAACCTATGATTTGCACAGTCCAGGGGTGGCTGCCATCTGTCTGACTGCTCTAGTGGTGTCTGTGATGAGCCCTGCTGCCTGGGGCAGGCACAGGTTTGGGGTCGTTGGGGAGCATGGTCTGACAGGCATGCAGATCTCTGCAGCATATGGTGTGAAGCTGCCTAGGACACTTCGTACCCCACAGACTCACAAGTCAAGCTCCTGCAAGCATTGCCAGTGTAGCAGTCCTACCTGTTCACCGAGGGTGCATGCTCACAAAACCCAACACCAGCCCTGTTTCCAGTAAGCTGCACCCCTAATCTCTCCCCTCCCCCGTCCCTCTGCCCACCTTAAGTAAGGCTCAAGTCTGAGGCTTACTTACAAAGATGATTTCCCACTGTAATGCCACAACCGCTAGACCAGCTCAGGGCTCATCAGGGACTTGTAATGCTGCTCACAGCACAAGGCCCCGAGGGTAAAGGGAAGCCTCCCTCCAGGAAGCTGGGGAGGAGCTCACCAAGTGCACAGCACAGCCCGGCTGGGCTCGCAGCACAGCCTGGAAGTGCTGGGCTCACTCTCTTCGCAAGGAGTGCAGCCAGAGCCCTCCCCTCTCATGTTGTCACCTTCATGGCCCTGAAGGATGCCTCTGCTATCAGCAGGGCCACGCTGTAGTGAAGGCAGCTAAAATCCCAAGTACCTAAAAATATCTTCTGAAAACAGGAAACCTAAAAAGTTCCAGCATACGTGTACTCCTAAATTAAAACGCCACTATAGCTCTCTGGAGTTTGTACTGTTCCAGCACACAACAGTCTCCCCCCTGGATGTACTCAAGACCTCCTGCAGGCCAGGTCACCTGAACCTGAGGGCTCCTTTCACTCAGCCCCCTGCCCCCTCAATCCCTTTATCTGTCCATATGTAGCACCCAGCCTTCAAATCTCTTCTTTCAGAAATCCTATTTTCATCAAGCCTTCCTCAGTCTTCCCTGAATAAACCAAGACAAAAGACAAGTTGGTTTTAGTGGAAAACATCTGATTTCCTTGGGATACTGGGGAGGTAAATGAAGAGCAAATTCCATTTCTGCATTTCATTCAACCTCAGCCCTTTGCAGGTTTTTTTCCTTAGAATAACAAAAGTTCTATGGACAGAACTGCTGGCTCCAGTGTCCTCACAGCAATAAACCAGCCGCTCTTTCCACCACCTTTATTGAGATGAATCCATCACCAAAGGATTTAAAACTGCTTGCTCTATTCTTACCAGAATTCACTTGTGAGAGCATTTCACTTCCCAGGCAATGAGATTCTGTGACACACAAGGCTGCAGATGAGGCCAAGTGATTTGCTCAAGGATACCTAGCTAAGTCTGTGCCATAGCAAGACCTGAAGCTGGCTCTGATCCCTGCCTGGGTACAAGTACTAGTCAGTCATGAATGCTCTTGTCCACTAGCTAAAAACAGCCTCATAAAAATACAGTCGCACTGCTTGAAGTACTTCTCTGCTGCTGGATTTGTTAAATATACCACCCTGTTGGAAGGCTGGATATTTTCCTCTTACCATAGAGCAAGCAACACCTATTCAAGTCTTCCCGTTACGAACTATCACAGTTCTTTTAACTCACCCAGCTTGGGGTCCCAACATGATGCATTTGAACTGCAGCCTTTAAACAATGGAGTTATCACTGCACCTCTAAAACACACACAAAGAAGCTGGGGGGACCCAGAGGTTTGCCTGCAATTCCTGAAAATCTCAAGGCTGCAGATGACCTGCAGCACAACACTGTCCTTGTTAGTGCTAACAAATGGGATCTTGTGGGGCGTTGTTCAGGCTAATAGTGTTAACACAGAGCAAAACAGGAGTCAAAGATAAATCTTGTTCCTGGTGCAATTAAATACATCTTTGTTGTACAATGGATGCTGGATCACGAAGTCACCAGTCTGACTGCAATTCAGTCACTGGACTGACTGAGTAAACATGTCAGGCAATCATGTATGTGCTCACACACACTGCAGACAGCTGAGCCGCTAACCAGAGCAGGCTATCAAGTTTTACTGGCTAGCAACTTGGGTACAGACCACATCCACAAAAAACCAATAACCACCCAACTTGAAGCTGATTCAAGGGGAGATGGAGATAACAGAAGCCCCATACTTACTTTATGAGGCCATCCTCCACGTAGATGTCAGCATAGAATGACTGGTCATCATTGACTATTCTCCCTCCTTTAATAAGGAGACGATCACTCTGCGAAGGAAAGAACAAGCAGCTGTCAGGAGCAGGCAATACAGGCACTTCTCAGCGGCCAGGACAGTGCCCTTCTTGGATGCTGATCAGTCAGCTCACCCAACAGCCAACACTGTGGAAAGCTCACATCTGTACCGACACTTGAAACGACAGGGCAAGAGCAAGGACTGAAAAACCCCCACACTCCTAGGGCTGTGTCTGAGTGGAACAGGTGCTGCCTGTTCACCTGAGACAAAGAGCCGCAGGTGAAGGTGATAGTGCTCCCCCGGTCGCTGCAGGCAGCACAAGCGAAGCACCACTATTTACAGCAAGTTTGTCACTAGGGGCATGTCCTTAAATCCTATCCAAATACCACACAAAATAAGTTGCATTAAAGACGAGAATGTGTATCTCTCTAATCTGTTATCACCTCACAAAGACCACTAACAGGACAGGCAGCCCTGAAGACAATGCATCTGCTGTTGGAATCCATCCCGCCTCTGCAATGCTCAGGGTAGTCCTGAGGCGTTTCAGAAACGTCACAGGGCTACACAAGACCCAGAAGACATTAAACTGCATTTCCGACTCATCATTTACCACCTCCTCTGTTGTCCTTTCTACTGACCTAAAGTGGCCAGCAGCCTTCTCTGAAGGAGCGCAGCTGGATGGTGGGGAAGCGCCCAGACCACACCGGCTCTTACACCCTTCCTGTACACATGCTTTTGGACCTGGGCACCCCAGCGTATGCTGATGGGAGAGAACGGACCCTGTCCTGTGGGGAACAGACCCTGTCCTGAGGAGCTGGGAAGGCTGAGGTCCTGCTCTTCTACCTCCACCTGCACAAATCCGAACACTAGCTGCAGGCAGGGCAGGGGCAAACAGCCTGATCTCACACATGGCTACCATGAATTCAGGTGACATAAGCCAATCATGCTGTTCCAGAGAATATGCACTTCCTGACTGCTTAAAACATCTCCAACGACCCTCCAGCTCTAAGCTCCCCTTACCTTCCCCCTCTGCTCCCCCCTGGTGCCCACAGCCCAGGTTTTGACAGGTGAATACAACCTGTTCCACAGTCCGAGCCTGGACCGTGGCTGACCAGAGCCTTCGAGCAGGGCTCACACGCCAGCCTCGTTCTGTGAACCTCTTGCACAATTAATTCCCCTACAGAGAACTGGGTTTGTTCTTCATCCGCTGCCCCTGGGGTGATTTCTAGCAGTATCACCACAGTGGTGGTAATTTGCAGTTTCCTCCCTGGCAACAGAAGGATGCAGGAGAATCCCCCCACATCCCTGCAGCTTGCAGCAGCCAAAGCGAGGGGAGACCGTGAGCGTTTTTACAGCAATCTCATCCACACAGTCGAGACAAAGAAACTGGGTGGGGAAAGGATCAGAACGCACGGTGCGCTCAGCCCAGCAGCAGCTCAGTGCTGGCATAGGGGGAAGAGCCACGGTCTCCCCTCGCTTCCCAGGCAGGTGCCTGCCCACAGCTGCACCCATCGATGAGCAGCACCCCAAGTCCCAGCAAGCAGGACTTACCCCCACCCCCCACCCCCACTCAGCACAGCGTAACACTGATCAGGAGCCTCGCCCCTCACCAAGAAAAGCGCACGTCCGGATTGTTCCTGTGTTCCCATCCGATCCACCATCCTCCCCGACGAGCAGACCTGGGGTCAGCTCCCCTTCTCCCCCAGAGGTCTAGCAGAACTGTGCGGGCTAAGCGGGGGTCTGGAAGCAAGGGCATGTTGCTGGTCACAGACCTCCCTGCGCAGCTCCCTTAAACAGCTAGCTTTAACAGATCACAAGCAGCACATGATGATACCGGCCTCAACTAGCGACCTGGGGGACCATCACCACCTCTCACCTGCAGCTCTTTGCCTCAAGTACAGCCGAGGCAGGAGGACAGCTGGGTACATGTTGGCACAGGAGTCCCAGGCAGCTAGATCTCAGCCTGCGCTGCATCTCTGCCCATCATCTGCAGGTGATGCTCAGCTTTGGGGCTAAGGACCCCAAGCACAAACAAATGCTATTGATGAGCCACTGATTCTCCTTCCCCAGCACAGGATACTCGTCCTTCCTTTTGTGTCAATCCAATTGTCGATTCACTAACAATACTGTAATTTTAAGTTCAGAAATCCCTAAAAGAGCAAAGCGTGACCCAGCCTGCTTATAGCCAGTCAGTGACAGGGGACAAGCAGCTGAGCCATGACTCCCATGCATGCAAATGATGAATATTTAAGTAACAGCACAAGAAACATAGGTAGAAACTACCAAGCAACAGTATCAGGTATCAGCCACACAAGAATCAGGGTCACAGTCAAAACACAGAGAAGGACTCATTGTTTTGTATTTCAGTCAACTGTACATACAGTTTCTCCCACATAACCCCTATGCCCTGGCAGATCCTCCTTGGCTTTACCTAGCCTACATAGTGAGAAAAAAAATGGGAGCCTACCTGCCCAGGTCCAGTAACACAACTGGGCTTCCACTTTTTTTTGCCTTGTCCTTTAAACCTGCCCAACTTGCTTTCCCAAAGGCCCTGGAGCTCGTTCTCACTAGAGTGCAGAAGCAACAGCAAATACTGATGCTGGCCTCTTCTCCCTGCGCATGGGACAAGACAAAGAGAAGGGAGACAGGCGCAGGCAGCGCGGGGGCAGGAGACCACAGCACTTGACCATTACTGAATAAACTGTTAATATGAACTCAGAAAATATGCCTGCCCACAAACACAAATGGTCATTCTGTGGCAGATGTGAAGGGCTGCTCAGTGCTAACTCTGTTAGTACACAGAACGGTGAGGTCCTTAATGGCTGGGGCACAAACAAGGCGTTCCTTCAGGGGATTGGGCACTGCCAGACACCCCCCGCACCCACGGAGAGCAGGGCGGCATCAGTGCCTACCCACCAGCTGTGAGGAAAAAATATAATTAAATAAAATGAGTAAAATCCAAGTGACACCACAGCTACAGGCTCTGGCACCATTCAGGAGGGCACCCAGATGCCAAGAGGCAGGGGAGCAAGAAAGGAAGAGGATGAAGCAGTTAGGAGGAAACAAGTGGAACTTAATAGACAGGCTTCTGCAGCACACACCGCCAGAGCAGCCTCAGATTACAGTAAATGCACTGTTTCCCCTGCCAGGGCTCATTTGTGCGTCTCCACACCCACCATGTCTCCCCGCCAGGCAGTGTTGGGCTGTTATCAGCCATTGTCAGCAGATGGAAAAGCCCTCCTGCACCCTGCGCAGGGAGCACCTTGCTTGCCGGCTGGCAGAAGCATGGCGGGGATGGGGGGGGCGGGGGGGCATGCCCAGCCGCCTCTGCCTGCACACAGCACGTGGGGACCAGCCTCTGTGCAAAGGGTCCGGCATGCCAAAGCAGCAGCATGAGCAAAAGGTGCCACGCAACTGCACCTGACCGCTGGCACTGACCCGTCGGACATGCCGGGTGGGTCTCCTCCACTGA
Source organism: Falco rusticolus (assembly GCF_015220075.1). Taxonomy (NCBI): domain Eukaryota; kingdom Metazoa; phylum Chordata; class Aves; order Falconiformes; family Falconidae; genus Falco; species Falco rusticolus. Next base: position 1,350,662 of record NC_051194.1, read on the forward strand.
CTGTGGCTCAAGTCTCCACACAGCCAGGGACAGCCCATTAGTCACCAGTGTGGTACCCTTCATGAGCATTCATTTCTACAGGCACAGGTGCTGTCCCACAAGGCCAAGCCTTGCAGCCTCTCCCCAGAACAGCTCTGCCAAAACCTGGTGGGATCAGCGCCAGCCCCGACACCCCTGCCCTGCTGGGAAGCCTTTCTGCCCAACACTCCCCGTCTCTCTGCCCATTGGCATTTGGGATTAAGCTTTCAAAACCATTACCCATTCCCTCATGCCCACACTCTGCTCCTGATGCTCTTAAGCATCACCTGGTCATTTGAGATCCCAAGATATCGGGGGGTCTCTTAACATTTCTCAGCGTGACACTACAGAAGGGAGGCAGCAGCTTCCAGAAGGCTGCTGAATCCAGCCAAGAATAGTGCTCACCTTGTTTGCAAAGCCCAAGGGCATAATTAGTGTAGCATGGAAGCAGGTGTACGGCTTTATCGCCCTTTCCCTTGTAAAAGATACACTAATTGCAACGGTGTTTCACCAGTAGCTGGATGTCTCCTTACTCATGTACCACATGACAGCATGGAAAAACCCCTGGGTGGAATCACAGGGACAGCCAGCCAGCTGCCAGCTACACCCAGTGACCCCCCCAGTCTGTGGGCATGGTCACAAACGCCATACTGATTGCTGCCAGTTTACCAAAATCTGTCTAGTCAGTAACTGAGGCTTTTCTCCCTGCTTGCACCTCATACAACATACTAGCCGTCCCCGTGCAGACCTCATTGTCTTTAGAGATGCCAGAGACATCACAGAGATGGTGCTTGTGGGCTCTGACAGGGCGGTTGAACAGGACAGGCATGGCTTACACCAAGAAAAAATATGGTAACTCCAGTCTACCTGGGGTAGGGAAGGTTTCTGCAACCAAAACACAAAGACTGGGCAATTTTGATTCAACTGACAGCTCTGTTAACAGCTACTTTGTGAAACCAGGGCAAGGCATTTCACCACTTCAGTCTTCCACCTTTCTTTCCGCAGGGGTAGGAAAACATACTGTGGACAGCAGAAGTATTTTGATTGTATCTCCAAACAATCAAGGAAAAGGAACTAACAAAAAGTCTCTCAATAGACACACAAGGTTTGAAATTACTACTCTCCTGAGGTGGGCATCCCAGCATCAGCACACATCTGGAAAGTAATACTACGTTTACTGGTCTCTGATGCACTATGCACAACCTAAGCCACAGTGAAGAACAACACTTACATATCAAGCTGATGAAGCAATCACAGAGAAAGCCAAAAGACTCAGTTAACCTCTTCCCCATGTTTTCTCCACATCACAACCAACAAGTATGCCCACGTCCTGATCTTCCTTCAAGAAGTCCTGCCTGTCACACGTAGCTTTTGACTAGGCTTTTACAATTTAGTTTGGGAATATTTACCCCAGCAATTTATCTTGCACAAACACATGCACCCCTCACTCATGCTCCTGGCTTCTCCACTAAAATGGCTGTGCTAGAAAATACCAGAAATTGCTGCAAACAGATACAACAGGCAAATTGTGGTTTTTCACGTTATTATCAGAAACTAACTATGAATTCTGACTGCAGCACTGTTGTGTACAACAGGAAGGAGTGTTTGCACATCTCCAGAAAAATCACTAGATAGTTCAGACAATAGCTGTCAGGAAGTAAAAATACTCAAATTACCTAACTCCCACACAGAAGCCAAACCTGCTTATTGCTTGGGTGACAGAAGTGAGGAAGGCACTACTCCCTTCATATGCTATGCGGCTCAGTCACTGCTTCAGCGCTATCAGCTTTGCGATCTATAGGCGAGTCACCTGCCAGCATAAGGTGGCTCCTGTAATTCTCTGTATACTGTCATGCTCCCCAGATGTGATGCTTTAGATGCTTCCAAGGTCTCTGAGATGTCTTATGTTCTAATGGCACAACACAGTCCCCAAAATCTCTCTGTTAACAAGCAGAGCTTAGCTGACAATCTGCCGTGCCCAGAAGCTGCTATGTGTCTGGACATGCAAGAACAGATTCCCGGGTGGAAATCTAGGAAGAAGTAATAAACAAATAAAACAATCTGCAGAAAGGGACAGGAGAGGCTTTGTTCTACAGGAGACACCGTTGCTGATTTTCTTTCTGCCATTCCTTTGAACCAGAGAAGACCACCCAACACCTGACTTCACTTTGTTGCTTCCCTTGAGCCTCAAAGCATGGGTTCGGGACATACGGGTCATTTGACCAGAATTCCAGAGCAATCTCCTCCACCCCAACCAGGACACGATAACGCTGCAGAACAGGGCAAGTGAGTCCCGGAGGGCTGCCACCAAGCTGCAGAAGTCAGAGGAGAAAGCTACCTGTAACATCAGCTACACAGACACCGTGCGTCCACAGCACCTGCAGCCTCAGCAGGCTGAGGAAAGGATTTAACATGGAGAAATAAAGCAACTGGTGAGATTCTGTTACCACTGAGGTGAGAAAGCTCCTGCCAGATCCCAGAAGAGCAGGAACAAGCCCTGCATATTGTTAAAGCGTATCATAAAGGTCCTTGCAGAAAAGGCCCCAGAGAATGGGAGAACTCCTACCTGCAGCAGTACTGTTGTCAGCATGGTGGTCTAAGGATACAGAAAAGACAACATGTGTGAAGCGGTAATATTGCTTAAGAAAGGAATTCAATCTGGATTGACAAAGGGATTTCTTTTTACAGTGGTAATGATCTTTGCACTTCTTTGGGAGCACATTGTTCACATCTGTAGATTAAAAGGAGTAACGGAACTCAAGTGCTTTGTTTTCCCTTTATCTTCAAGGTGCCAAATCTGTCCTCAGGAGGAAAATCAGGAGCTATGCGAAGCCAGCAAAAAGCCACCTACAAGATGAAAGCCCCGCCTGCCCTCCCCGAAGAGAGCCCCGTGAGGCTGCCCTAGGGGGGCCGGGGCGAACAGCCGCCCCGCGGAGGAAGGGACAAGCTGGACCAGAGCACGGCAGCCGGGTCAGCGCCGCCAGGCACCGCGGGGACCCCGAGGCTCCGCACCGCCACACAGACCGTGTGAGCCAGCGCCTTTCTTCTCCCAGCCGTGCCGAGCCGTGCCGGCGGTAGGTGTGGTCCCTGCGCTACTGCGCCAGCCAGGGCCCGCTGCACCTGATGCGGCGACACCGGGGCGCAGCTGGGGATGCGGCGGGCGGCACCGAGCGCGGGGAACGCCCTGCGGGCCGGCCGGGCAGCCCGCACCGCACCGCCCCGGCCCCGCCGCGCCCCGGGAACGGCCGCCCGCTCCCCGCCGCCGGCCCCGCTCGGAGGGGCGCCCGCCCGTGCTGGGCTCGCCGGGCTCCGCGGGAGGCTGCCGCCGCTCTCCCCTGGGGGACGGGCAGCGGGTACCGCCGGACACCGGGGCACGGCTCCGCCCAGCCCGGGCTCACCGGCGGGGCCGGGGCACCTGTGCGGGCGGCGGGACGGGCCGCGGTTCTTCGTCTGCGCGCCGCCGCCGCCGCCCCGGGCCGGGCCGCCTCGCAGCCGCACCCCCCACCCGCCCCGTGCTCCCCGGCGGCCCCGCGGGGCGCTGCGCACCGGCAGCGTCCCCCCCCCCCCACGGCACCCACCGTGATGCGCGGGATGTTCTTCTTGCCCTGGTACGACATGGCGCGTCCCGGCCCGGCCCGCCTCGCCGCCGCCTGCGCTGGCCTCCGCGCCCGCTCCGCACAAAGGCGAGCCCGCGCCCGCCGCACGCCGTGCCAGCCGCCACCGGGGCCCCCGCCCGCCCCGCCCCGCCCCGCCCACGCCCTCCGCGGCCGCCAGGGGGCGCCCGCCACGGCGCAGCCGGTACCGGCCACCGGGTACTGCTCCCAGTGCAGATAGTACCAAGTATTGGTTACTGGGCACCGCTCCCAGTGCAGCTGGTACCAGATTCCAACTATTGCTCCCACTACAGCCAGTACTGGGTACTGGGCTCCAGGTACCCCAGTGCAGCCAGTACCACATACCAGGCTGTAGGCACTGCTCCCAGTGCAGCCAGTACCGGGTACTGTGCTCCCTGTACTGGGCTCTGGGTACCGCTCTCAGTGCACTGGCACTGTGCACTGCCCCACAGAAAACTCCCCGCACACTGACCGGGGCTTGCCACCCTCTGCACCTCAGGTGCTGGGCACCGGCACCCAGTGCCACACATCCAACTTCGCCCATTGCACAGCCGGCACGTAAGTAAAAGTGAAAGAAATTTCAAGAAGAATGGATTATTGGGTACTGCTGGAGTGCATCTGCATCACCCTAAGCTTTCTTTCACAGGCACACGAATTGGAAACATTTAAAAAATAGTAAAATGCACTGGAGGTCTGACTCCGGGATTCTTGCATCCTTTGTAAACACTGTGCGCGTCAGCAGTACTGAGGTCTCCTGTATCCCCTCAGCGGTGATCTTGGTAGGAAGGTTTGAACTGTGGAATTGGTTACAAGTATCCGCGTGTGCCAAGCCGGACGATGCTGGCCTGGGACCCCCCCCCGCCAGCCGGCCAGACCACCCAGCCCGAGTCTGGGATGGGAAGAACTCGCCTGCCCTCTCCTGTCTGACGCGGTCCGATGCTGCCGGCAGGTCCCGCACAGTCACGGCCGGGCCTGAATCCTGCTTGCTCTCCCAGGCCAGCTGCGCCTCCTCTCACATGCAGAGCTCTGAACACCATCAGCAAGATCCTTCTACAGATCCTGCTGCTAATGGTGTGCCATCTGCCAGCCACATCCCACAGCTACACCTGGCACAGGTGTACATTGCTGTAAATCCCATTTCTAGCTCCTGCTGGAAAAACAAGCTGCCTGACCCAGCCCTCCCTTAAGTTCACCTTCCAAATTAGAACCTAACTATGGTTTGCAAGGGCTGCGGGACCTCAAAGAGCACCCTGCTCCCCAGCGCGTGCCTGGGCAAAGGAATCCTCACGGCACGACCCCTGGCACTGCAGCCAGCTCCAACTGCCACAAGCGCCAGAGAGGTGGGTGATTCCAGTGTGGACTGTCTGGAGTGCCAGCTCTGCTGCCGGGGTTCAGGGGAGGGTCACGCTCAACAGCATTAATCATACGTTCTCCTTGCTGAAGGGTTTAAGTACATCGATTGTTATGGCAGCTCTCCCTTACCAGAAGCTTTGATGTCTCTACTGGCTCAGAAACCCAGCCCACAGCTTTTATTACTCACCAAGTTTGTTATTCTGTGTGTGCTTCCGATGAAGCTCTTAGAAAGTTTACTGGATACATATTTATTCTAAACCCAAAAGGCATTCACCAGCTTAAAGTGAAAGTCATCAGCTTCTCTGTAACCTACTCATTACTGCCAGCACAACGAGGGTATCTGCAAAATTGCATGGGCTGCTTGGCCCAGCTGGACCACTGCCTCCGGCCTCCATTCCGTGCTGCCTGTGAGCTGCTGCACACCAGCAGTCGGCAAGACCCGGGCTGAAAGCCTTCCCACTCCTGGGTGGACCCGTGGGCAAGGAGGTGTCTGCAAGCGCCGGGAAGGGAATGGGGAAGCAGTGCTGCGCCAGAGCCCCTGCAACCAAGGAGCGTGCCAGGAGGAGGTAAGGTAGCAGAGCATACTGTTCTTGCCATGATGCTGCAATGCTTCAAGAACAGGTCCTGGTCTCTACTGAAATTAGACTGAGTGGAGCTGGGACATGAGAAACACCCTCTATCCCCATCTCCAAATCTCCTGAAACTTCACTCACCCATTTTCCAGAAAGTTTAAGAGTATCCCTGTGCTGTGTGGTACCATGTTACTTTGTCTGGAGCCAGTAACAGAAAGAGTAGCAGTTAATAATAGATAAAAGACTACACACACAGATTCTGCTGACTTGAGCACTTAAGACACTTTCAAGCACTGAGCTTGCATCAACCCCCTGGATGCTGGCCAGCCACGGTGACTTCAGACCCCTCTTTTGAAGGGATGCGCTTTCCTTCTGGTTGCTATGTGACACTCGCACAAACAGAGTAAAACATGTTGCCCTGGGCCCAAAACATTCAGAATGGAGAAAGATTGTATTTTTTTCCATAGGACCTCTTCCAAGTGCAGTCCGAAAGTTGTTACTTGCATGCTTCGAAACATCCTCAATAAGAAAGCTGGTCAATTTGAAACTTATTTTAAAATGGCAATACTCTTACAGCTCATAACCTCCTCAGAAACACCTACAGGGATAACATGGCACTACATGTTTGTGGGCAGCCACGATGGGTGACAGGAACATGGTGAGGAACACCAGTGGTGTGAACATCGAATAGAAAGCACGTGCTGTTGCAAGGACTTCGTCACTGAAACAAACCCAGCTCTGACCGTGGCCCACCAGTGCTCAGCAGCCAGGCCACACACCTGTTGGAAAGACGAGGACTGTGCTGACCCAGCCCTAGTGCAAAGGCAGAAAGCAGATCCCACCAACCCCCCATGACTGTGATCAAGTAGCTCTTACAGACGGACACAACTGAGGTACAGTGAATATAACCAGACAGGGAATAATCAGGGCTCAAATGTCATCATGTTCAGTAGACTTGCCAGGACAGCCTGTCCCCATGCACAGGGTCTTCTCCTCCCCATACATATTCTTGACATAAAACCATCCCCTCTTCTCTCCTAGCAGAGGAGCTTTCAGGACCTGAGCTTCCTCAGAGCAGAGTGAATCCGAGGGATGGAAACACCGCAGCTGGTGCGCTCTCTCCAGGTGGAACCTCTGGCAAGATGTGGTGTCTCAAGAGGCTGGTCATGCACTCCTACCCAGCACACCAGGAACTTCCACCACACACAAACTTCAGAGAAGCTTTTCTTGCACTTGTGCCCGGAGGAAGGTGGTTACCGACCCAGAGCCGTGGCTCTTCCTCCACACTCCTTTGTGCCCTTCCCACTGGGATCCATGGGGTCACCCTTACTTCTGTGGGGGAGCCCAGCTCCAAGTGATGAGTGCTCACAAGCATTTGATGACCATGCTGTTCAGTGCTTCTGGCTCCAGCTCTCCCAACCTCTGATGCTCAACTTGAGAGCCAGAGCTGGAGGAAACTGGGAAGAGAGCCCACTGGCTCTGTTACTGAGAAACACAACTACACTGTCTTTCACACCATTCCCACCATCCACACCATCTCCCAGAGGCAATATGGAGCTCTGCAGCCTTGCAAACTCCCACTCTGGAGCAGACATGAATGGGAAGGAATCAAACTCAGCTGCTGGTGCTGGATGCACATAAGGTCTGCCAGGAGGCAGCAGGAGACTTTCTTTATGTTGTATGAGGCAGCCGGTGGGCACTGACACAAGTTTTTCCACAGTGGAGCAACTGCTGAGTTTTTCTCCTGGCTAGAATATACATCAGGGCTTTGGCAGTGGAAACAAGGAAGGAAATCAGCAGATGTATGGCCTGAAACAAACTAAACTTCCAGGTCAGCACTGAATGTTTTCAGGTAGGTGTTACCTCCACTCCAGCTGGATTACCGTAATTTCAATCACCTGTCCAAACTGACATCAGGGTGGGTTCAAGCCAGAATTTATCTGCAGCCTTATTAAGGATTAGAGGTCACAGCAACTTCAGGTCCATTCCCTTCTTTCTCCTTTGGACTGAAGGTGATGCCTTCCACAAAATCCTCATGAGGCAGCTTGCAGAGCCTGTCTGAGATGATGCTTCACAGCGGATAACAGAGGCTCTGTAAAAGCAGAAGTCCCTGGAAGGTATTGCCCTTGGCCATCAGGAGCCCACAGTGTGTCCACAGCAAACACCGAGACAACAGCCCTGTCAAAACATCAGTTTCCACCCGGTGGTCTGGGGACACCTTGAGGTCTGTGGGCTGCCTGGCACTGTCCCCATGAGACCACGGAGAACTGGGCACGGACATACTCAGGTGGTTAAAGCAGTTGGTAGCCTGATGCCCACAGCCTCAGGACTGCAGCCACACCACCTTGGGCTCCCAGCTGCCCCTCCTTTACACAATGGGATGTCAGTGCTTTAGACCACAAAGACTGACCGGTTCCCCACACTGCAGCTGGGAAGTCTCGTCCCCATGGCACAAGCTCCTGCACCCTGCGGGCATGCAGAGGTGTCTGGCCAAGGGAGAAACAGCTTCATCTCTTTGCCAGAAATAAATCGGGTTGAAACCAAACATGTCAAATGGAATATGCTAGTATGTGTACACGAGTGACTGATGCTTCAAGGCCAATTAGTTCAATTACAGCCTGAACCTGCAGAGCAACGAAGTGCCGGTGACTTGGGTGGCTCAAAACGTGCTTCCCTTCCCCTGGTGCCAGGGCCGGCAGGGAGCCGCCAGCTGTGGGGGCTGCAGGACTGGGCACTGCCACCGCCCCTGTCCCTCTGCTCGGCATCGCTGCCAGCATCAGCAGCACCTGGGCGAGACACCTCACCCCACAGCTCCAGTGGGTCCTCGCCTCTCTCTGGTTCCTCCCTTCAAAGGCAGGATGGAAATGCGAGAGCCCAGCAGAGCAGCAGGCATTCCCTGGTTTTGTTACTGATCATGTGCATGAAGGGCAAAAATTGAATCTGCAAACTGCCTTGGGAGCTCAAGGGCTTAACACCTGGGTGAAGAAGTAGGGTCCAAATGGTCCAGTAAAGAAGCAGAAGTAGCAGAGCATACAACCAAGCTTGGAGGAAAAAACGAGGGGTGCCCCGAGAGGCGTTTCATTCTCAGTCAGAACTGTTCTTCCCCCATCCAGCCCCCAGCCCAGCAGAGCCACCCAGTGCCAGCAGCACGGGGCTGTGGTGGATGCTCCTGCTGCAGCACGTCACCAGAGCACAGAGCCAGACCCTCTGCAACCCACGGCTGGTGCAGCTGCTGGAGGGTGCTGCTGCCACCCTCCCTGTCCCTCCCTGCAGCCCTTCTTCCACCTGCCTGCACCTCTGACAGCCCCAGCCCCACTGACATGAGACCCCCAGGCCAGACAGGGTCCTCCCTGCAACACTAAGAGAAGGAGGCTCTTGGCCAAGTGGGTGGTGCTCCAGGGCACCAAAGAAATGCTCAAAAATAACTCTCCAGCCTTCAGCTGCGAGCAGAGAACCTGCTGCAGGCTGCTGTGCTGTCACAGCAAAGAGCCACATGAAAAAAGGAAGCCCAGGGACATCAAGACCTGGCTGCATCCCCTGCGGGAGGTCCGACACCCCTGGCCAGCAGACACAGGGAGCACACAGGCACCCCTTTCCAGCTGGAAAACGCCAGGCTAAGGAGAGCTCCCCTCTCCAGAGACATCTCTAACACTGAAGGCACCTGGCTGGGGCTGGCTCAGCTCACTGGAAGCATCATCTGTTTTACATCCCAGAGAAAACCAGATGCTGTAAACCATAGATGGACCCAAACCCCACCCACGAACAGATCCAGACTCGTGCCACGTGCATGATAAGTGCAGCTGCAATGGTGGCACAGCTCTTCTCCCACACGGGATCAGAGCACGTGCTGCGTCCAATGATGGCACCTCAGTCCCTTCTGCCTGTCTCCCCACTCCTTCATACATCAGTCTGATGCAAAGGGAAAGTTTGGGCCAAATTAGGGTCCCTCCTCACTTCTTTAATGTGTGTGTTGAGGAACAAGATTCTTATTAGGTTCAGCTATTTCACCGTGATGTTAAAGGCACAAGCTGCTGCTTCCTTTCTCCACTGACACACAGAACTTCTGCGAAGCTTTTTTGTGCAATTTGAACTCACTTCACCCTAGCAAAAGCACAGCCATTGCAACCCACTCTGCGTGTGACACGGAGCGGCCTGCAGACAGCTCTCTAGAGGTGACTGCCGAATCAGCAGCTACCCAAGCATTTTCAGGCACACCAGCCACCCGTTCCACTGGCCCGTGGCTGGGACAGGGTCTTGGCAGGTGCCCGAGCACACAGCAAGGATCTCGGGTCAGTGCTGTGACACAGCACACATCCTTGTGCATCCACGACAGGTACAGGGATGCCCTAAAGCTCTCCCTGGAGCGCTGCCCCAGAGCCCAGAGTAACAGCCACAGGCACCAGTGAAGCAGGATGCTATCAGCAATCATGGCAGCTACAAACAAAGAGAGCACAGCATGCCTGGCTGCTTTGTCATCTCATGATCTTTAATCCAGCATCAGTGTTCTTGAGGCCTGACCCACGGCAGCACGGCTGGGGATGCAGGCTCTCACCACACGAGGTAACAACCCCATTCTTTAGGACATATCCCGCAGACCCCACAACGACACCTGCAGCCACACCAGCAGCCGGCTGGGGCAGTGGGGTACCTGCATGCTGCGCTGCATGCTGCAATGGGGACCATGGTGCACAGCACCCCCCCACTGGAGATGCCTGCTCCCGCTGCGGGCAGCTGCATCCCTCCCTGCTGCACCCCGGCTAGAGGAGAACGCTCACCCTGAAACGTCATCCCTGGCAAAACGCTAATGCCAAGCCTGGAGGCTTCCACTTCATACTTGGCTCCCTCCGTGGGGTGAGCTTTGGCTACACAAGAGCATCTGGATTTCCACTGAAATGACTCAATCCCCTCAGAGCACAGGTGGGCCAGCTGAGCCCATGAAATACAGGTACCAATCTCGCCCCTTTAGGAGCAAGGACTAGAAAGGCCTGAGCTCTCTGTTCAGCGTCACTTCTCCCCTCTCAGCTGAACGGAAACACCCGTCACTGGATCCAAATCCATGCACTGTAAAATGGAGTTCGGCTGTTCCCAGCAGAGCCATGGGAAAGATGCTGCTGGATCCGACCCACAGCCAAGAGCCAGCCCAGCGGAACAAGCCAAGGTCCAGCTATATTTTCCAGCTTCTCAGCCCTGTCTCCAGGAAGGCTGCCGGCATGTTTGCTTTTTGTTTCTTCCTCCCATTTCCTCCAGCCATCCATAGCAACTGCTCCCCGGCAGAAAAATCAACCTTCTCTGCCTTCCACGTCTTTGCAGAGGTGACGATGGAAGGAGTCCGTGTAGCAAAAGCTTTTGCCTGAAGTAAAGAGGTCGAGCAAACGCAGCTCTAGCTGGTCTCCGCCATGGTTTCCCTCGGGATTAGGGCTGACCACCAGTGACCAGCTTTGCACTCGCCCAGACCATCTCTGGCGGGTAGGCCACATGTATGAAATCACTTTTCTGAGTCTCATCACAAAACCTCCTTGTTTTGATGCCACTTGCAACGGCATCGACATTTTACAGTCTTTCTCTAAGGCTGTTCTCTTGCACTTTTCAGAGCTGAACCTTTTTGTCATTCCCAGCTCACATCTCTGAGTCCTCAAGACCACATCGGGATTGTCCCTCCCCAGCTGGCATCCACAACACCACTGTCACCTGCACACATGCTGTACTTCTCCTTCCAGCTCACTAGTGACACCAAACAGTCACTTCAATGCATACAGCATTACAGATGCATACAGCTTCCCACCAAATGATTCCTACGCCCTCCCTTTAAGACCCACACAATTTTCCTACGTGGCTGTATCCGCCTAGACAATGTGCAAGCTCACGCTCTGGTGCCAGCCGCCCAGCTGGCAGGGTATACACAGACTCAGGCTATTTCCAGGTCCCCTCCCCTCACAGGTGAGACCGCAGCTTCAGCTTCTCCTGGACCACCCTGACCCACGTGCCTGGTGTGGAGGGCGCTGGCAGCCAGCCCCCAGCCCAGCCCCTGAGGGACCCCGGCTGCCCAGGCAGGACTGCGAGCAAAACCCTTCTGCAAAGGCGAAGCAGCGTGGCAGCACCCCAAGCACCCTGCGAGCCCGGACCCCGAGAAGATTGCTGGCACCCGCAGGGCAGAGCAGCGCAGTGGCGAGTGACATGTAAAAGCTGCTGAGCTACAGCCCTGTCACTCTGCTGAATCCTCCTGGAAGACCCGTACCCTGGCAGCTGCCTGTCTTCCAGCACGATGCCATGCCTTAGGAAAAGCCCCCCAGAAGCCTAGGCCACCTTGCCAACAGCAGCCTGGCATGGACTGGAGACAAACACTCCTCCCACCCGGTGAACTGGCAGAGCTGGGGCTGTTCTGGCCTCTTGGAGGTACTGACATCTTAGATAAAAAGAAAAGGAAAAAATTATTTTGGACAGAGCCTACTATTTTGCTGCAGCCAAACTGCAATGTTTCATTTCAATTTAAACCTACTGAAGTTTGCATTTGACACTTTCAATCACGTTCAGAAAAAAGCTCAGCATTTTCAGCACAACAAAGCCTCTTCCCAGTGAGAAAGCAAGGAGTCTTGCCTTGCAAATCCCAAAATGTTTAGCTGCTGCTTAGAATTTTTCATTGTTTGTGTTTCCTTCCCAAAACAGGGACCTCAAAAGTCACACAAAGTTGTGATAACCACAAGAAATGTCCATGTGGCTCGTGCAGTTCGGCTCCCAAAGCACGCTTGTTGGTGGAGCGCTGCCTGCCAGGAGGCTCCCAAGGCACCTCCGCATACCTCTGCCAGGCCCGCAGGCTCCAGCAGCCCCGCACCTCTGTGCCCCATCCCACCGCCAGCAGCTCGGTGGGGACAGAGGCAGCTCATGTCCTGCTGGGCTTCATCGCCCAGAGCCGCTTCAGAGGAGAGAAGCTGCTGCATCTCTGAAGCCACGTGTTGCTGCAGGTGTTTTTCTTGTGGCATCCCCCACCAGAGTACTGGGCGAGCCGCTGTGGGTCTGCGGGCATGGGAGAGGCAATCCCAGCCACGCTGGAAGCAACTCAGGCAAACAAGCCTTTCCTGACACAGCATCAGGTGCAGGTCTTGCTGCATTTTCTGAGAACTCCAGAAAAAATATACAGTATTAAAAGAAGCATCACCTCTCCTACCTGCTGCGACCGGCTATTGCTAAAGCATCTTGTAGACTTACTTCGTGGCATGCCTGGTGATGCCTAATTGCTTCCATAAAACGTGCCATGGCTAGGATCTATTATTCATTGTTAAACATTGAGAAAAAATATCACTGTCTTTTTATTTTAAAGGAAGAGTCTATGGGGGCATCATTTTGCAAAGATAAAGAGCGTTATAAACCCTCTCACGGACACAGAAAAGGCCTCCCTGCCCTGCACATGAGCCCCTTCTAAACCACCTGGACAGAACCCCTCCGAACACTGTGCATCCCCAGGGTTGTGCCCCAGCAGCAAGGCACCAGCAGAAACCCTCACCCCGCAGGTCGCGCCAGCCCACTGCCCGGTGCCCCCCGCCTCTTCAGGGGAGAGAGATCTGCTTCGGGAAGGCTGAGGACAGGCTGGACCAATGCGGGACTGAGCGATCAGTCAACCCATCTTGTTTACACCTGGCTGCAAAACCCAGTTTCTTTTGTGCATAAAAGTACCGGATAGACCTACATTTTCCTGGGAAAAGCATGAGGTTTTCCAGAACACATCACCCAGAATCACAATCACAGCATCCTTCCAAAGCCCCGGCAGCGCGAGCTCGGCGCGCCGTCATGGTGCCTTATGGATGTGGTAGCAAGGTACCGCCGTGCCCGTGTCCCCCTGCTCCCAGTGCACACCCACGGCACCAGGGCCAGCCGGCTGGCAAAGCCCTGGCCACCTGGAGCTGAGTGAGGACAGAAGGGAACCGAGCATTGTTGCCACGAGGTAGTGCGATAATCAAACTGCTTCCACGTTACAGTGAGGGTTTTGGCAAAACAAAGCCTCTTTGCAGCAATCAGGAACTCTTAAGTGAATTCTTAATTTCTTTAGAAAACTAACCCTACTGCATAACCCCCATGAAATCTAATATCTGTGTCTTCTCACACGGAGGGGTGGTTTATCAAACACTGCCGTTTTGCATAACTGCTGGCAACAATCTGTATCCTGGCACGAGCAGCCAAAGAACTGACTCCTTATTGTTGTGCTTCAGGCATCAGATTTCTCAAAAAACACCAAAAAACGTGCGGGAATTTTTTCAATTTTTTAGCATCAAACTCCATGAATTATAACATAGGTTTCACTGTTGTATTTGCATTGTGGGAACTAGTTCAGTGGCTTAGGTTTGTTCCTATTGTTTGTAGAAATACCAGAAATAATGTAACTCCAAATACTTCTCTTAAAAAACAGTAAAACCAAACCGAAACCCAGAGCATTCTGCTGAATGGGGTGATACTGAGGTTATGAATTAATGTTATCAAAGTGCTTTATGACCCCTTTCACAAATGCCAGTCTTTAAACTGTGCTAAAAGGCAGTGCACAATGGCAGCTTTTTGATCACGCAAAGTTCACGCGTAAGAAAAGCCTGCAGCTGGCTTGGTGTTTCCGCTATAAAATACTGGCAATTGGAAAAAAAAAAGCTGAATGCTGAAGTCACAGCACATTTTACATGTGTCAAAAGGAAAACTAAGAGAGAACCGAATTAGTTCAAGCTTGATTCTCTATTTGAGGCAGCCTTGTGTCTCTTTCCAGGATTCATCACCACCTGAATCGGGGTGGTGTCACACAACTGGACACAACGAGGCACGCGTGACGCTGGCGACCTCCAGGAGAAAGCTACGGACTGGCTCCGGTGGGTCATCTGGAGGGATGGACCCCTCGCCTGCTTGCACTGCCTGGTAGTTTCCCTCACACTCCTGGCTCCGGCAAAGGGTGGAAGCCTCCTCATCCTCCTCCCCAGCCACCAGGCTGAGAAGCTGCCCCAGCCTGCAGTGAAGCTGCAATCCCGTGTTTGTGGGACCACAGCCAGTTGCCTTGGAAATGCCGACCTCACTGCAGAACCACGCAGCAAGCGTGTAATGAGCTGAGCGCTCCTGCCTGTGACACTGAACCGGCGGAGGAAAAAGCAGGGTCTCGGCACGGCTGAGCAGCGAGGAGGCACATGGAGGTGGCTACCACAGGCTGCTGGTTCACCTTCCTCCCAGGCACTGAGCACAAACTCCTTCCCCGCTCCTCAAACCCACATTGCCTCCACAGACGCCCGGCGGTGCAGCTCTCTGCTACCATCCGTACGCCGCTAGCCCTCGGAGAACATCCCGACCACAGGAATTCAGAGGGTGCTGCCTGCAACCTCCAGAGAAGCTCTCTGACTTCATTATAATAAAGTAAGCGCTGAAATCCCCTCTGGCAAAGGCATGGCAGCTCTCAAGGAAAACTGCAGGAAACTTCACAAGGGTAGCGTCCACATAGGCCATTACTGAAGGAAACCTGCGGCAAGTTAAATCACTCTTGTAAAATCAGGTCTCTGCAAATAGCCTAGACCAGAGCAGAATGTGGCCCCCCAGCACTGCTCCTCCAAACCTTGAGTGTTCTGCAACAACAACCCCTGCTGCAGCAGATCCTTGTACCAGGGAGAGCAGGCTCCTGCTTGCAGCAAAGAGCACCCAAAAGGCATGTCTCTTGTTTGGGCAAGTCTGCACCAGGAGCGGGCACTGGGACGTGGCCAAGCCCCGAGAGCCCACCTTGCCCGCAGGGGCAGGCAGGCAGGCAGCAGCCTCGGTGGCCAGGGTCTCCTCCAGCCCCAGCGACCAGCCACTGCTCCCAAATTAACCAGCAAAGCTCAAATTCCCACTGACGAAGCAAAGGCCCAGCACCTAACAGCCCTTCGCCGTACCCCTTTCTGTACCGTGCTGTGGCTTCTCTGCACCCGAATCCACAGCTCAGCTGTTGTCCTTCTGACAGGCTTCGTGATAAAGGAAAGTGAGCCTGAAACACCCGCCTGGGCCCGCGTTACAGCAGCACATCGTACCACACCACGTGTTATCACTGGGCGGTTACATGCTGCAGTTGTCTTTCCTGCAGAAATGCCGGTGCTTTAACTGTAATTAATGCAAAAAAAAAAAAAAAAGTATGTTGGTCTGTTGTACTTCCAAGAAACTGTTCACTGCAAAAGTTAGGAGACACATCTCTGCTGCCCTGTGCACAGGCAAGTCTCTTACTTTCAGCTTTCCTAATAAGTTGCTTGGTCAAGGGGAGATGACAATGTTTCTTAAGTCCGGGAAATTATTCCAAGAAGCTCCATTTGCCTTGACAAAAAGAGCCTTTGTGTGCTCTGAATGTGCAGAGTTCAACACAAGCGAACTCTCCGTGGTGGGGCAGGCACAGCACGGCTCAGCACACATGGCGCACGCTCCCATCCTGGGGCATCCTACACTTCAAAGCTGAAGTACCAAGTCACACGATCCCTTCTAGCCACATATGCACAAGAACACATACATGAAGCTTCCCACCTTCTTAGGCAAGACAAGCAGATAAAAAGGGTTTGGTTCCTGGTGCTCATCAGCTGGAAGGCATCAGAGGAAGAAATCTAGGAGCAGAAATCCTCAGGAAGAGAGGAGCTGTTGAAGGAAAACCTCAGCTGCAAAACTCCAGAGATAAGGGTCTACTTAAGACCTTAAAAGGGAACAAGACTGTTCCAAATTTTTGGTATGGCTAATAAAGAAAAGCTCTGAGTAAAACCCACAGGCAGGCTGTCATGAGTTTCTGTCTCTTTTCCAACAAGCAGCAGCACAAAATTAACGCAGCGGTCAGAGTTCTGCAGCTGCTATTCAAACCATACAGACAAGGTCGGTACCGATAGCAGTAACGTTAGTTTTGCTCCTGACTGCGTAAAAAGGGCTGTAAAGGAGCAAAGCTCAGTAACAGGAACCAAATAGCATGCCAATAAGACACTAAAAAGCAGAGGCTGAAGAAATTAAAGTGCAATGAAGAAACCTCAAAGCAACCCGCTGCCTACCTAGAAGCTCCTGCAGAAGACCAGAGACATCAAGGACAGTCTGATGCTTTTCCCCAAAACACAGACAGGCCAAGCCACTGCCCTTCACTGCCGCTCTCCCACCAGGCTCCGGCTGCTGAGCTTAGTCCTCCAGGTCCCAAATGTCTGCAGTTTATCAAGGTTCATGCTCCGGACACAAGCAGAGGTTTCTGCAGAACCCTGAGACGGCCACACCACTTCTGCAGGCTCACTATTTACTTCGGTGATTTGTGCTTCCAATTTTAAAAATGGGGTTTAATAATTTGCCCTGTTCACCCTTGAAAACCCTTGCCCTTAAGATGACTATTTAGTAAAAATTTCAGCCCCCAATGAACTCATTGATCAAGAGGCCACCTAACGCCCTTACTTGCCTCATATGTAAATGAGCATCAGGCTCACCGAAATCCCAAGTCGGGTACCCACGTGGCACTGTTAATTCAATCATCCTTCTGCCAAACTCACGCTGGTGTAAATGGGACCAGAGCCAAAAAAGCATGACACCTTGGCCCCTGGCAGAAGGCACTACGCTGCGGAGGTGGTGAATCTGTTTATTACCTTGAGTTTGGCATAAGTTGAGAAACTTTGTGCCTGATGATACTTTCAGTGATGCCACTTCCAGATAGATGGGATGGTATAGAACCATGGAATGGTTTGGGCTGGAAGGGACCTTAAAGACCATCCAGTCTAGTGCACTGCCACGGGCAGGGACACCGGCCACCAGCCCAGGTTGCCCCCAGCCCCGTCCAGCCTGGCCTTGGGCACTGCCAGGGATGGGCATCACCTGTCCCTCACAGCTGATCTGGCAGTTGTGATCTGTGCCACTGGCAGATAAGGACCTGCCTGTTTGGACTGGCAACTCCAAAATCACACACACACACACCCTTTTTTTTTTTTTTTGGGGGGGGGGGGGGAGCGGGCAGGGGGGGGTATTCGTTCATACGAGAAACCGAGCCGGCGGCAGCTCGGCCCTCCCCGTCGGGGAACGCGGGCGGCCGGCGCAGAGCCCACCGCCGGCCCGCCCCGGGCCCGGCTGCCCCGGGCCAGCCCCGCCGCGCCGCACCGCACCACGCCCCGGCCCCTTACCCTGCCGTCCGCGGGGGCCAGGTCCTGGAGTCGCTCCTCGTCGGGGGCGGCGCGGGGCTCGCTGGGGCCCGGCTCGGACTCGGACTCGGGGTCGGGGCCGGGGTCGGGGCCGGGGCGGGCGGGCGGCGGGGCGCGGCGCTGCCCTACGCGCAGCGCACCGAAGTCCAGGGTCTTGCTCTCAAAGGCGCCCTCGACGCTGCAGAAGAGCCCCCCGCGCTTCTGCCGGGGCACGGCGGCCGAGCCGGGCCGCGCCAGGTACACCGGCAGCTCCTCGCCGCCGCGCCGCCCGCCCGCCGCCATGCCCGCCGCGCCGCGCCGCGCCGCCGGGACGGGGCGGGACGGGACGGGCCGGGGCGGGCCGGGGCGGAGCCGCGGGGGCTCCCCGGCGGGGCGGGATGGGGCGGGCCCGCTCCCCGGCGGCGCCTGCGGCAGCGGTGCGGGGCTCCAGGGTGGCGGCGCGCGCTTGGCGGCGGCGCGGCCGCTCCCGCCGCCGGTGTGGCGGAGCCCGGGCTCGAAGCCGCGCGCGGCGGGGCCCCGGCGGCGGGCGGGGCACGTGCAGCCGCCTCCCGGCCCGGCCCGGCCCGGCCCGACCCCCGCGGGCGGCTGGCGCGGTGCCCCCGGGCCGCCGGTCCCGAGCGCCTGCAGCGGCGGGGTGCCAGCACCCCCTCCCAGACTCGGCAGGGACACGGGGACACGGGCAGCGGGGATTCGACGGGGCTCGGGGAGTCGCCGGGGACACGGGGAGCAGGGACTTTGACGGGGACGCGGACGGTGGGGACTCTGGGGGGGACACGGGGAAGGGAGACTCAGTGGAGGCACAGGGGAGCAGGGACTCGGGGGGGACACGGGCTCTAGGGACACGGGGAGCTGGGACACGGGGAGCAGAGACACTGCAGGGATCAGAGACTTGGCGGGGGACACAGGGAGTGGGGACTCGGTGGGGATCAGGGACCTGGTGGGGACACAGGGAGCAGGGACTCGGCAGGGACACAGGCAATGGGGACTCGGTGGGGATCAGGGACCTGGTGGGGACACAGGGAGCAGGGACACAGGCAATGGGGACTCCGTGGGGATCAGGGACCTGGTGGGGACACAGGGAGCAGGGACACAGGCAATGGGGACTCCGTGGGGATCAGGGACCTGGTGGGGACACAGGGAGCAGGGACACAGGCAATGGGGACTCCGTGGGGATCAGGGACCTGGTGGGGACACAGGGAGCAGGGACACAGGCAATGGGGACTCCGTGGGGATCAGGGACCTGGTGGGGACACAGGGAGCAGGGACTCGGCAGGGACACAGGCAATGGGGACTCAGTGGGTATCAGGGACTTGGTGGGGAGCACAGGGACTGGGGACTCGATGGGGACTGGGGGCTCCGTGGGGACACGGGGAGTGGGGACTCAGAGGGGACACGGGGAGCACCTGGCCTTGTACCCCACGGGCAGCAGCAAGCGCTGTGTGGCCACTAGCTGAGGCGCTGCTTTAAGAGCTCCGCTGTGACTTCGGTTCAGAAGTACAGGGGGACAGAGGGACAGCCAGGGGTCTGGCCTGCGTGGGTATCGGCCACGTAATGGAGTAGCAACCTGTGAAATCTATCACACAGCACCAAAACTGGAGTTTTAACTTTAAAATTCTTTCTCCAGGTTCTCATTTCTTTACACAGAATGAGTGTGGGTAGTACCTGAGCCCAACATCCTCTCCGGTGATTTCTCACACCACATATTTTTGTTACGTGATGTGGTCAGTGACACTTTTCCCAACTTTTTTTGTCCCTGCCAGTCCTTCAAGGGCAGACGTGGTTCTCACTTGTCGAAAAATTCCCATGGCACCTGCCCCATCACGGGGACCAATGTCCCGGTTGTTACCCTGGGGGACCGTCTGTGGGCAGGGGGTGACACAGGCTTGGAGTTAGGAGGAAGGAAACGGTCTGGGGTTGTTTCCTTCCTTTCACGCTCTGGGAAGCAGCCTGCTCTTGTAACTGAACTTGTACCAGCGTCATTAACTCGGTCCCTATTTTCTCCACTGAAGTGGAACAATCTACGGGACCTTGAATTTGTAATCCAGGTCTGAAGAGCTGGGAGAAGGGAGGATGCACTAAATAATGTGTCAGTAAACTTCAATGAGTTACTTTCACAGCATTGTGTCACACAGCACAGTAAAACACTGCTCACTGTCTACCCTTGCTTTCCCTAAAGCAAGACAAGAGAGGGTTAAATCTGGGTTTTCTCATGATCATACATAAACTTTAATATGCAGCTGCCCCAGCTTTGTGGCTTCATGGAACTCACCACCATGGGCTTTGTGCCGGCGCCAGAGCCCTGCCGCTGCCTGGCCAGGGATGCACCAGGAGAGCCCCGTGCTGCTGCCCCTGTGATGTGTGATGCTCGCTGCCATGTTTTGGGTGCAGGGGCAGCAGCAGTGCCTGGGGCTGTGGGAGGAAGTATTCCTCCAAATAGCCAGAATAAGTTTGTTTCGTAGCTTTTCTACTGCTGCTCTCCTGGCAAACGCTCTCCCTCTGTAACTGGATGCTTGGCAGCCAGACCACCAGTACAGTCCAAATCGATGGACACAACGTGGCTGCCCAGCAGGTCTTTACCTTCCTAAGGGATTGCCTCAGCGTGAATGAATGCATCCTTCTCCTGCTGCAGGGTGGATCCTCTGAGCCGAAGCTGAAAACCATCTCAGCGAGTTTCTGCCCCTAGCAAGGGGGAAAATCTACAGATCTGCTGATTTCAGAGCTGGCAGCCAGGACAGACAGCGAGCAGAGCCCCCACCTCCTAGTTGCCAAGTAATGGCACTTGGAGTGAGCCTTTCTTGGGACCAAAAGCGAGCTGCAGCCTGCCCTGTGGCTTTGTGCACTGACCATGGGGAGGTCAGAGCGAACCCCTTGTTTTGGTTGGGACCTCTCCATATGGTTGTGTAGCTTTATGGGGAATTAAAATTCCTTGGAACGGGGCCTGGCCTTTGTTTGGTTCTGCAAATGTGCAAAAGTTTCAGCATTGTACTTTAATAGCAATATTTATTCAAATCCTGATTCTAATGTTTATCTTTCCTAGCGCCTTGCTGCATAAATGGTTGCACTGAAATTATCTGCACCAATGAAGGAGTATGGGGGGTCTTCTAAGAAGACAAGACTTTAAAATCTGGCCTTTAATGGCAGTTATTCACTGTATAAAAGAAAATTCTTTTATTTCTCAAATTGCCATTCACTTTTAAGATTCTTTTTGTTAGGTGTTGTAAGGCCTCTAATTCAAGGACACAAATGAAAACTGAAGTTTGGGTTCCGTGTGTGTTCACTGCAATAGCCTTGCTTTTTAGCCCAGCAGAATGCATTATTTATATTTCTGTACGTGTGTGTCTCAGGTCAGATTCGAAGGTTTTAATTATACAATGACAAAATGCCTGTCCCCTGTAATTAAGCACATTTGATTTTCTTTTAATCACATGTTTACATGCTATAGTTGACAAAAATGTTTTTCAGGCAAACGGTCATGAGTGATGCATCTTCAAATCCTGCTGGCAAACAAGATCTCCTCTTGCCTGCCTGTGCAAAGCAGATGAGATACAGATCAGGGAGAGGAGCCATGGAGAGGCTGTCTGTCCAGCCTGAGCCCCGCGAGGATGGAGATGGCAGGCGTTTCGATTCATGGCCGTGGGTGCTGCCGCGGGACCTGCATGCACGTCTCCGCCCCAAAACAAGAGTGCTTGTCCCTCACGGTTCAGGCACTGAGCTGAGCCTGCCAGATGGGCACTGCCGGCCACACCTCGAAGGGAAAGAAACAGCCCAGTATTCTGATTTAGGGAACAGCATTTATTTTACAGGAAATTACATTTTGTAGTGACAAGCTTCTAATTTACGTCTGACAAGACTGTCTCTGTCGAGTAAGAACTTTTTATTAAGCAGGGCTCAGAAATGGAAATCTGTCATGTTGTGGGGTGAACCGCACTAGTTATGAATGGGGGGAGTCGTGCAGCCTTCTTGGAAATGGTCTTTAGGCAAATTCCTTTCAGCAAAAGGATTAGTTAATAAGATGGGACATAATCACCCTGTCTGGGATGGGCGTTTTCTTATTCTGTGCACTCAGCGCCTGCATTGCTTTCCTTTGTTGTTCTCATCATCTGCTGCCAGAGCATCGGCTCGGTCTCCCATCAGTACCCATGCGGGGGAACTGTGGCTCCAAATGCCAACTGGCCAGGCTGCTGAGTAACCAGTGAGAGGCACAACATGCAGTATAATTTTCACAAGCATTTTCTCCATGAGGCTACCCACTTACTAAGTGTTATCTTTTAAATGTTTGAAGAGGAATTTAAATTGCCAACAGAATCATTCAAACACCAAAGGTATTGACAGAGAAGTCATATTAGGTCAACTTGCCTCTGCTGCCGAGGCACTGTTGCTCTCCGCTGGGTATTTTCTGATGATTTTGCTAATTCATTTTCTGTTTGTCAGGCCGGCAGGCAGTTTCTTGATTGGAAAACCCTGCATCCTCTGTTGGCAAACTGCTGTGCTTGTTCCCAGTTCCCAGGTGCTCTATGCAACATTATTCTCAACGTCTATAATAAAAACAGAAAACAATTAAAAAAAAAGTGAAGCACATCCCATATTGTGCCTTCTTGTTCATGTAATGTTGCCTGTGCCACTGGAAGTTGCTCATTACACCAGGAAGTTAAGATCTTGTGTTTCCTTTGCCTCACCAACAAGGTGAAATCCACTGGCCCTCGCTTTAGTTTTAGTGAAGCAGAATCACGGTGCTAAATGCTACAGCTGGATTTTATCAAGCAGTGGATAATTTCAGGATCAATGGTAAATAGCTGGAGTTCTTTAGTCAGGTGATTTTCAGGAGCATCTATCGGTAAACAGAAGTCAAATACCATGTTTCAAAGCATGAGGTAGCAAACTGTCAAAAGGAAGCACCTCCCACCACGTACAGTGCGACAGTGGCAGAGGCACGTGCGTGGCGGGCAGGTGCCAGCGGCCGCTGGCTTGGGGGCAGAAGGATGCGGGGCAGCAGCAGGATGCATGATCCGCAGCAGCAGCAGATGTGTTGGCGCACCACAGGCACATGCTGTTTTTTCTCCTCGGTGGTCTCACTAGCAGCAATCACATCTTCATTTTAACCTCTATTTTGGTAAACTAAATGCCCTTCATTATTAACATTGAAGTTTTTGTCATCTGCCATCTGTGTTAGAAATGACCCAATGTTCTGTCCTGGGTGACTGGTGAGAACATGAGACACGGTGTCACTGCATATGGGGTGTTTTCCCTTGGCTATGATGCTCCCAGCACCTGGGCAGCCCCACGGGGGACACAGCTTGCCTCTCATCAGCAGACGTCCAACTGTGCGGTTTCTGCACAAAGCACAGATGCCTGGCCCGCTGAAAAGGGCTCTCGCCTGCACAGGGATCGCGTCTGCGGCTCCGGGTGCAGCTCTCCACAGTTGTCCCTGCACCCCCAACGCCATTGGCTTGTTCCTCGGGCATCCGAGCACCAGCCAAGGACCAGACATGCTCACGGCAGCTAAGATGAGTTTGCAGGAATCAGACAGCTTCTAGTGCTTTCTAGCATTGCATGGCCACCAGTCTTCCCCTTTCACCCCCAAGAAACACAAAGACTTTGGAAGGAAGGAAGTCCTGCCTGAAATTCACTGTATTTAGTGTTCAGCTTTTTATTATTGCTTCTTTTTCTGGAGTTACTCAGCCTTTTTAAAGAAAGCTGAGGAGGTGGGAGGGAAGCGTCTCGGGCCCCATAGCTGTGACCACAATGCTCGTTAGGCTCTGAGAATGCCATGTTATTTAAAGGAAATAGGCTGTTGACATTAGGGGAGATCTGACACCCTCCTTCACCAATGCTCACAAGTTCAGCAAAGGAGAGCCATGTCCTGAGTGAGGACATTTCCTTCCTTGATGTCAAATCCATACAAAATGGTTTTACACTGGTTTTCCTGTGGGCCTGGAGGTAGCAGATCTCCAATTGTGCATGAAAGGGACATAATGGCAGCATAACGTTGCCAGCATGATAAATGCACATCTGGTTTCATAGCTCATGTTTTCTAAAGTCTGACGGTTCAGCTGGAGAAACACTGAGAAGCAGCAGGGCAGAGGTAGTGGCAGGTTAACACGAAGTTCTTCATCCCCATCCACTTCCTACAGGCTTTGATCAAATTGCGTCCCTTTGTTACGTGCATGACAAGTAGCAATGGCGAGATTAATTGGAGTTACCTTATTTCAGGCAAAGTTAGAGCTGCCTTCTCTTGCTCTGCAGCCCTGATTTACTCGGGTGCCCTGTTTTAGGAGACTGCCAGATAAACAGGATTGTTTTGCTGATTTGTTCTTGCAGCAATGCCACAACAGCCTCCAGCACTGCATTTCATGTGCCTCACGGAAGGTCAGGCTAAGGACAAGCACAGATGAAATAGTGAGAGCCAAACTTGACAAGAAAATCTGCTTGTCCTACTTAGATTTAGAGGCAGCGGTCAGAGATGGGTGGGTTCTTTCATGCCCCAAGAAATGGCACATTCATGAAGCGCAGGCAGTGGGTGAGCCTGGTGTCTCCATCGACCAGGGAATGCTAGTGGCTGGTGCTTCCATCACCATGCTCCAGTTTCTAAACTTTCAGACATAGCGGGTCAGAAGGTCAGAACAGGCCTTTGATCCTCCAGGCTGCTCTGCACATCAAGGGGTTCTCCATCTCAACTCTGTACATCTTTCAGAAAACCATCTGATCTTGATTTACGCTTCCAGTGCTGGGGAGTATATGACAGGCACAGTAAGGGCCTAAATCAGAATCCTACCCTTGCTGTTACAAATGGGCATCCCATATCTCCTCTAAATGTGCTCAACTTCAGGTTCCAGCAATAGGCTTCTCGTACACACCCATCTGTGAGCTTCAGGGGCCTCCTATATCAGGCATCCGCACCCCCATACTGGCACTTACAGACTGATCGAGTTGTTAACCTCTTCGACACGACGATCGTGGTGTTGTCCCTGAGACTGAACTACAAGGCATGTTTTCCAGTCCTTTTGCTGTGACTATGGAGGGGGTGGCAGTTTTGTCATCCCCTGGCAACGCAGGCAGCTAGAACCGAAGGCAGCGTGGCAATAGTACAGCAATGTTAAATACATCCATATGTGCTCCCATTTCATATGTCTGCTCACACACCCAAGGACTAGCATCAGTTGTCTTCACCACAAAGTCATGCTGGGAGCTGATGTTCAGCTGATTTAAAATCAGTTTTCCAGAACAGTTTGCAGTGCTGAAGGTATGTCTTTGTTCCCAGACGTACGGGTCTATGTGGGACCCTGTGAATGTGCCGTTTTGTGGGACTGGCCCCAGCCTTCCGCGGTATAGCCGGTGTGCCGCCCTGCCCAGCTGGATATGCTGTACTGGGTGGGAGAAGTTACAGGTGAGACTGGAAGGACATACCGTGCGTTGTCATAAACTCGAAAGGATGGGAACAGGATGGTTGTCTAACACAGAAGCAATGGTGGGGGGAAACACCCCTTTATACAGGGAAACGTTTCACCACAGGCACAGTCGTCATCTGGCGGACTGCTGTGCAGCGGCGTGGTGTCCTCCCTGAAATCCTTTGGCAAAGTCAAACCACTGCAGAGTTAGAAAGAAAAAACATCTGACCCTGTCAAAAGCCTGCTCAGTATTTCATGTCAAAGCCACAAGGAAAGTGGATTCATACCCTCTTAATTTCTGTTGCAAAATGCTGTTGTATTGTTGGAGGGTATAACTTCCAGCAACACTTACAGACGGCCTTCAGCATGCTGTCAGTCTGTCATGCTATCAAACATCACAACTCTGATGAGCAGTTGGAAGTTATAATCTTCTGTGATGGGTTATTCCAAGAATATTTCTGAAATGGAGTAATGCCTTTTGCTCCCAGATTGACTTAGTGCTGAGCAAAATCTATGGGAAGTTCCAACATTTTAGCATGTGGGTTTTTTCCTCCTGAAATGAGCTGATAGTCAAAATGTTAACAAATAATAATTGTGGAACAGGAGTTCTGAAAAGTTTTCTGTGGGGAATCTGTCCCCTCCTTCCTTCTCCCTTTCCTTGTCCTCCAAGAAGGGACTACTACTTCTCCTTCCATGCCCAAGGACCCTTGTGGTGCTGCAGGCATCACTATCAGGTGCAAACTGAGTCACTGAGTCATGAAGTTGTTGGAGACAAAATGTGCCAGAGATAAAGCTCTCAAAAGGCAACAGAAGTAGCATTTTGAAGAGGTTCAGAAGTACAGGTTTAGCACTAGTACAAAACCCCAAATATTCCAATCTAGGTAGAGTCTACACAGCTAGCTGGACCCACTCAAACTAACGAGGAGGAACATGTTCTGGGTTCATGCTCTGTCTCTCAAAATAATCTCTTTCCACCCACCCTGTTTGTTCCCTGCTTCCTGGGTGACATCATCCAGCATCTTCTCCCAAGCTGTGAAGCTGGATCAAGATCTCTGTCACAAAGGCCTGCGCTGTGACACCAAATGCTGATTTGCTTCCAAATGTCAGTCTGCTGTTGTGACTCCCTCTCACTCCAGCCAGTCCCAGGGACCACCAGCTGCTCCTCCCTGTGCTTGCTTTTATTCCTGGATGGGACTTTGAGGACTAAGCTGAGATTTCCTTGTTTCCGTGGGGTTGCACTTGACCTAATCAACCACTGCAGACCTAAAGTGGCCTTGCCTTCAGCCTCCCTGCCCACAGCTTCAGCACTGATGCCCTACAGCAAAACCAGGTGGTGTATCTAGAGATAATTACTGATTACATGCCTGTGATTACATGCTTATCACCAGTAATTAGACGTCAACAGGGTAGAATTATAGTGGATTTAAAGGTACTGTGTTTTTTTGTTTATATGGTGCCTTGTGACTGTGAGGAAGCAAGCAGTGAAATGTATTTTGGCCAGGCTGGTGACACAGGCAAGGCTGCTGTGTGTGCACATTTTCCCTCATGGCTGTCTAACCTCTGGTGTAACCCAGGACATAAGCACCTTAGCTGTGTAAATACCGCAGGAGCCAGGCTGCCACCGAAAGCTCCCCCTCTGCTTCCCTGTCAGTCCGTCTGCTAACACTTCAGAGGAAAAACCATATTCTCTGAACTGGAGTGCTGATGTCTTGCAGGAACTAGAACCTGTGCTTGCCATGGCCAGGACTGCTGCTCAATTTTCATTACTTCAGCTGAAAAGAAACTGGGTTGGGAAAAGGTTGTTATCTAATGATGTGTAAAGCTAAACTGTGCTAACCTGGTCCCGCGGTCCTTATCGTTCTGAGAAAGATGAATCCACTGCTCGCTGTCTAGCAGTGGTCCTGGCTCAGCGTTGGCTGCAGGTGAGTCAGGAGCAATAGCTGAGCAAAGTCTTACTATCTAAGAGAAAGGAAAAGTTGGCTCTAGCACTGCTTTAGGACTTGGCTTTTTCCTGGTGAGTCATGAATTCACTAGGATAAACTGTATTTGGAGACACAAATGGCTGCCAGCGATGTGCAGAGCAGGAGCAGGAGGCAGCCTTACCTGGCAGCTCATTCCGGTGTGATCAGCAGCTGAGAACCAGGCACTGATGAGTGGGTGATGGGCTCCTGGATGCTGACACGGCTTCTCCCTCCCATGCTGCAGAAGGAGCTGGTGGCATCAGGGCAGTGCGTGTGACATCGAGGACAGGGATCACCCAGGTGGCGTGGTCCTGCTCGGGGAGTGCCCAGGCAGCAGACTGGGGACTGGGGCGTGCATGGGACATGGCAAGGCAGACCAAGAGCTGAAAGCTCTGTCCTGTCACGGTAGATTAGCTGAAGAGAACTTAAATGTGCTGTGGTGATGGATACAGAGCAAGGACGCAGCTACAAAGGTCAGAACGCTGCTGGTCCAGAAGAAAGTCTGCAAGTACTGGTCTCCTCCCAAGCCAGGCAGCCAGCCCTGTGCTAACCGCTGAGCTTGTGTCTCCCATCTGTTGGAAAGCAAGGGTGGGGGAGGAATCACGGGAGAGAGATTTATCAGTGTTGGCCAGAGGATGAACCTAAGTCCTGGCTGAAATCTCTGTTTGTTGAAGGAAGACACTGCAGCAGAGAGTTATCTCAATGAAAAGAGATGTTTTGTGGATTTTATTTAAACAAAACCAGTGTCTTTCAAAGTTTTATGCATCAAAGAGAACTCCAAAAAGGCCCAAATGCAAAGATCCTTGTTAGATCCTCAAACATCAGACAAGTCACCTTCTGACCAGCTGAAGGTACTCTAGACATTTTCCAAAGCCTGTTTTTGCAGGTAAACTGACAGCTCTGAGGAATGACAATAAGCTCCATTTGCTTTCAGCTTTAATATACTTATGCAATTCTAACCAGGTTAGTAACAGCCAAAACATATCATGAAAATAATTTGCATTCATTTAATTAGCATAGTTCATCTGACAGTTGCAAAGTTTCAGGAGACCGATAAGTACCACCAGTACAGCCAGGAGTCAGTGACGGCAGCACAAGAAAACCTTGCTGGAGCCTCCTTGCCCTGTGCCCCTGCTGCTCCCTCCTCGGCATGGGGGTCCCAAGGGCACTGCGGTGCAACGCGGGAGCCGTCGATAGGCGACGCTTGGATTAGTCACTCGCCGGTGTGTAGTTTGCATTGGTTTGGTTTTCCAGTGCAGTGTACATCACACGCCTGTGCTGTGCCAGGGCAGAGGTGCGGTGGGGTGGGGGTCTTGGGGCTTTCTGCAGTGGCTCCCAGCCGAGCACTGCAGCCTTTGTCCTGTGGCTGGTGGGCACACTGATGTCAGGGCAGTGACGGTGCATCCGAGAGAGCTGTCGTCCCCCACCGGCACTCAGCCAGCGGTCGGGGTTGTCTGGCAGATGCTGTGCCTGCCATCAGGCACGGGCAGCAAAGGAGAAGTGCCGGGTCTAACTGACCAAACTGTGGCACCACCGTGGCAAAAGGGGCTGTTGGCAAGACCCCCAACAGCCAGTTGGTGTTTTCCTTGTGGCGAAGCCAAGATGAAAGGGGATGCTGACATTTCTGGTAGGGACTGACTTGCCAAGGTCATTTGGACTAAAATTTACCCATCCAAATTTTACTTCCATACCTACTTACTACTGCTTGCTGTCAAAAGTATCCAAAATAATGCTGGTTTCATCTCGCTGTGTTCCGCCTGGCTAGGAGAGTTGGTTTTATCACGTTCTTATTTTAACATTCCTGCTGTAAATCTGGGTTAACTGGAGTGTAGCTCAGTGGAGACACATTTGTGCAAAACTGGCTCACGAGGGAGCAGAATGAGGCTTGCTGTGTTTCGTAACAAAGCTAGACGGTGTTGGCAAATGAAAGATATCTGACTCCAGCAGCCAAGCATAGCAACTGAAGCTCTGAGATGCAGTGGGAAGAGAGAGGAAGGAAATGCATGAGCTCAAGGAACTTCAGGAAACTCCTCAGTGGGCAAAAAATGGTCAGGTTTCATCGGGTATAAAGAGCAAAGGAAGCAGGGCAGTGAAGACAGGCATCTTTCAGCAGACCCAGCGGCAGCAAGCCACACCTCCAGCTTATCTAGTGATATTAGTAATTTTGTTTAGTCTGGATTCACTGTCTCACCAAATTGCCCTTTGAAATCACTGCCAAGTTAGCCCACCCTTAAGGACTGGTGAGCAATCCCTTCAACACAGATGTTAAAATTGATAAACATAGATAACGTCCATCTATGTTGCTTGCTAAATATGTCCTAGGGAAAGGCGAGCACAGCTTATGGACACCCCTTTTCAGGGAACAGTAGAAAAAGGCTTCCGTACTGCTGCGATCTGTCAAATGCATCCTGCCCTTCACTCCTTTGCAAGCAGTCTTGGAAGAGGTTGTTCTGTAAACTCATCTTCAGCTGCTCACACGAAACCCAAGACTCTGTCAGAAGGCCAGAACCCAAGCTCAGATGCATCCAATACATCTGAAAAAGGGGGACTTAGCCCAGGGTAAATCCTGCCACATCAAGGTCAGCGTCAGGCCCGTGGTGTACCCAGGAGGTGGGGGAGCAGAGCAGGTTGTGCCAGTTTCAGATCACCCGGTGGATTCCTGTTTCCCAGGGAAATCCTCACCTTCCCGACTGGGTGAGCTCCCTGGCTGGACCGCGATGTGCCCAGCTGCTGAGGGTCTGGGCCATGGGGCTGTAGATGAAGGTCTCTGCAGGAGACCCCAAAACAAGTGGGATGTGCATGGGATACACATGCAGCATTATGTTCCTAGGGCCAAATGTTAAAGTTCTTAGTAACTTTTGCTTTAGGGGGCCAAAAAAGAGGCGATATACTATTCCAAAAAATGCTTTAAATTTTGCTGTTTTCTACATGATGTATTATTGTTCTGTCCTTTCTCTGTGGCAACTGATGGCAACAGGCACTTCAGTATCAAATTGCCCCTGCATGGTTGCACACCCGAGGTTAAATTTGTGACCCCACACCAGGGGCTCGAAGTGGAAGCCACAGGTATCTCCTACTCCTTTCAGGATGCTGTGATGTCTCTGGGCATGGTTCCGCATTGTTTTCCTCTGCAAAAGGGGATGTAAAGTGTTAGCAGGGGAGGAGGACACTCCGTTCCACCCTCAGCCCACGTACCAGTGCCAGCTGAAAGGGTGAGACAATAAAAATGTTGCCACCTAATCCCCAACAGTTTTGGAAGACTAGTTTAGAAGGGGTAGGGATTATCTGTCTTTATGGGATTACCGTGTTGCACAGACACTATATTAACATCAATATTTTGTCTTTATAAAATGAGTTCATACCCACCTTTGCTGAGGCTGAAGGGGCTTTGCCTAACTTCTGGCTTGGTTCTTTCATCTCAGCTGCTTTTATTTCTAGACCAACGGCTTGTCAGTGCCACACCAGAGCAGGCGGCGGTGAGAGCAATTAGACTGACTCATCACACCGCAGGCTGGTTCCTGTTTAATAGGGAACTGTGCACCACAAAATACCATTGTGCTGACTGTCACCACTCCATGAATTTTACCAAGTATGAAAAAACAGAGACCAGAGAGAGAGACACCGATGAACAGATAAAAAGCCAAATGCTTTTGTGCGGGAGAGGCTGGAACCCGGGGTCCAAGCTGCAGCATTTTGGTGTGGGCACTTTGCAGAGCACAGGTGAGTTGTGAATGTCAGTGGCTGTGAACTTTCAAAACACAGTGAAACGTTTTGGACTGGGAAGCTGTGAAAGGCAGCACATTAGTCACTTCCCTAGGAAAGCATATGAATGTTGTATCTGTTCATGATAAACTTCCAGTGTCTGGGTTTGAAATCAGTCTGCACCCCAGATGTGCTAATGCCTTAACTGCAATATAGCTTTCTCATAAAACATACAGTATTTGAAGAATTTCAGACCCATAACCGCCAAATGAACCACTCTCAGTCTGTGAAGCTAAAATCCTTTTCCTTGTCCCTACATTTGCCCATTACTACAGATTTGTCTTCGTAGAAAATGGAGAAGGACATGGCAGGTTATTTTTGCAGTGTGGCCCTTCTGCTTCACTGTGTTCGCCTCCTACCATTGCACTATTTCTGAGGTATTCATCGTGATATGGAAGTGAGGACTTGCCTGTGTCACACACAGATATGTGCAGGTGGTCAAACAGTTTTATGTACAATATCCATGGTATGTTCTTACAGGCTCAGACTAAGTGACTGCCCATCATTAGGGTATTCAAATCCTTCACTCAGTGCCTGGGCTAGCTGATAAAAAACCCAGTAATGGATACCAAGGTGACCTCTGGAAGTTTCTGTGCAGAGAATATACAAACAGAGGCTTGTCTTTCCTGCCAAGCTGGAATGCTGAATTCTTCTCACAGCCCCTATCAGTTAAGCAACTGCAACTGTACCCGCGGGTTTACCTGGGGCTTAAAGGGAGCACTTTGAGGTGCTGGCCATGTTAAAAGTTCCCTGTTTCATATATGAAGGAATCCAAACTGCTGTAGGTTGTTGTCATTTTATTATAATACTCAGTGGATATTGCCACCCTAACCTCATTCAGTGTCTTCATTCTCTGGAGTTACATAACACCAGTGCTTCCAGCTACGCCTAAACCCAGCAGCCTTGCCTGGTTCAGGATGAAGAGCTGTATGCAGGGTGCTTCCTGAGCATCACCTCTGCAACTCATGACAGCTCAGGGGCACGGGAACTCCAGCTCACATAGCTGCCCATTGCTTTTCTCTGGCTTTCCTTATAAATGTGTAAAATGTTTGCCTTAACCCTGTGAAGGAGTGTGTACTTCTTCTGTCCTTCCCTTTGAAGCTCCAGTTTATTTACTTAGGCTTGCACAGTAACAGTTCCTAACTCATTAGCATTTTTCCTTTGAGGATTGCAAAGCACTTTCAGTGATGATGAGAAAAGGACCAGAGAGGTCCAGATTTTCTCCGCAGAGCTTCAACCAGGAGAAGTGGGGTGCTGGGGGCGGTGCGGGCATCAGCAGGGTATACTGCAGCTGAGGAAACATGTTGTTGGGATCATGGCAAGGAAAGCCCTAAAACATGCTGACTGAGAGAATTACAAGATACTATGGTTCTCATCCTGGAAAAATGTTTCACAGGTTCTACACTATTTATTAATGCTATTTATGTAGTTTAGAATGTTTACATGCTTTTAAGTTAAAGATAGTATCACAGCTTGCAAACTCAGGACCTACAAGACAGTTGCAGCCAGTGCTACCTGTCAGTGCAACCTGTTGCTTGGGTTTCATCCAAAAAAATATTTTTAGGTACCTAATGAAAACAGACTGATTTTCCTGTGTGCCAAGTACTTCCAAATCTGCCTCCATTTGCCCTCCTCCTTTTTCAGTGCTAACACTCTCCTTTAATCCTACAAACCATTCAGTTGTACTCTCTTCATGCCTGAACAGGAGCTCAGGTCCCTGACTTGGAAAATGCTGTTGAAAAACAGCGAAGTTTTTTTGCCAGCAAAATTTCTGGAAGGGCAGTGAATTCCCCACTGAGGGAGAAAGGCAGTGCTTTCAGACCTCCTTTATCTATCTCCAGGAAGTGAAGCTTATTATGTTTCCCCTGGACCATGCAAAGCAGAATAATAATCTTGTTTTGTAAAGTATGTTTTGTGTCAGGTTAATGTTACTGAACTTCTGGGATGGTTGAAAACATACAAAGAACGTACAAACAAAAGGCTGCCAATTCCAGAAGCTTTTCCATTCAAAACTCGGAATGCACATAACCTAATTAGGGCTATTATAAAGAAATAAAAATTAATGAGCCATTATTATGTGACTCTTACTGCATTTATATGGCAGTTTGTTCATAAAGGAAACAGACTGCTCAAGACCTGAGCCTTGAAAGCAACTGGGAGCCAGCAGCCGCTAACAAGCCGACGTGTAGCTCAGCCTCCGAGATGCTCTGACCTGTGAGAGTGTTTTCAGCAGAGCCTGAATCAAGACCACAGCAAGAAAGCACACCAGGAGTTTCTGCTGCGTCTTTAGCAGCGGGGAGAAGCACCTTCCCCTCCAAGCAGTACTGACAGGCAGCCTCAGGCAGCTTTGGGTGTAGCTGCTGGGCACTCAGGCGAAGTTTCAGAGCAAGGTTAGCTCATGAGAAGGATTGCACGTCCTCCCAGCACAGCAACTTCCCTGCAACAGATGTCTCCTGTGGGTGGGTACGGGCTGCGCATCTGCAGCGCAGAGGCATTCTGGAGCCGTGAGATCACCGCTGCGCGGCTGGCTGCGGGGAGGAAGCTGGTGGCCACCGTGGTCATGAACTCGCTCCCGCTGTGCTGGCGGATCCCGATGTCACCCACAGAGCAGACCACAGTTAATGTGCTGCCAGTGCAAAAAGCAGCGAGCAGGCACAGCCCTGCGTGTCACTGCCACGGACCTGGTCTGCCCCCTGCACTGCTCAGGCCCCCACCTTTACCTGGTGTCTTGTTTCTGCTGAACGGAGAGGGCTTTTCTTTAACTGCTTTTACTACTCACAGTGTCTCAGTTCTTTATGATACGAATTGAGCTATACATTCAGACAATTGTTAGGAAACCAATTCCAGAACAATTTTTAGTGGCTTTCTTCCAGTTTCCAACGCAATGTCAGATTCCTAGCACTTCAGTCATTTTACAGTTGCTAAGGCCAAGCAATGCCAAGTTTTGCCTTTCACAGTTTTGGCAGTCAGTCTTTGTTTTTCTGCTATAATTTTCATTAAAAAGTTTTTGGTCTGATTTTTATGAGAGTAGCTCATGATTTCTTTGGGTCTTGTGGTCATATTTTAAAATGGGTACCAGAGGTGAGAATATTTTTTGTCTAAATTTGTAAAACCACAGCTTCCCTGTCACATATTTCACACTCAAATACTAAAATGATGGACACGGACACTTCCCACCCCAGGCTTCACCCCGGCTTCAGGGACCACCAACGTGCCACCGCAGGGTTCCAGCAGGAAGGCTTTGCTGCCAGTTTCCTAACCACCTCCCCTGGACCCTTGGCTGGGCGGTTATCTCTGTGGCACCTCCGTAAATCGGGAGCATCAACTCATCCAAGCTGTTGCTGCTGCTCTCAGCAAGATCAAAGCGCATCCTTGTTGGTGCCTTGTTCTGCTGAAACCCAGCCACAGCGCAGTACTGAGCCAGCGTCCAGCTTCAAACCCGCCCAGGGAGAGGTAAATCGCTGGATAATGGTCTTGTTGTGGGAAATCCTGCAGCGCAGGCTGCCAGTAAGGGCTTGTGCCGGTCCAGTTATGCCCTGCTGGAGCGTATGCCGACACCTCTCACCTGCTCACTGTCTGCCCGGCTCTCGCACCATTCCAGTCTCCTTTCTCCTCCACAGTCCCAGGCTTTCGGGCACTTGAAGACTCGTTGCCCAAGAGCAGCTTAAACTGCCCATGAGTAAGGGGAGGATGCCCCGTGCCGTGGGGGGGCTGGGGAGGGGGTGCCCGGTCGGAACCAGCCGGTCCCTGGAGGTTGCAAGGCTGCTGGTGGCCGTTGCTGTGGCAGTGGGGAAATGGTAACAGTCAGCTGTGCCTCTGCACTTAATAATGCAATTTCATGTCCGACATCAGACAGGAATGCAATAACTCAGCAACTCTGCTTCAGGAAGCTAAAGGAAACCAGATGAAGCTATGCAATTTTTTTACAATATCCAAATTCTTTCTGCAAGTCACCTTGTTTTATAAGAATTAATTCTCCTCGAGTCCTCTGAGGATCAGAATCTAATAAAAGTGCATATTTGTGTGATTTTTATTTTTGGCTTGGCATGAGACCTCTGGACGCTCTTTATTTGCAGAACAACACTGTCTTATGAACCGAGTGAGATTCACTCACTAAGTCTCAGCTTTTAACCCAGCTTGCCAAGATTCTTCCCAGTAGCTATGGCATGCAGTGATCACCCATTTACACAGTGAAACACACACCTCAAACACTGCACTCTTAGAGATCCCAATCTCATGATTGCCGGCCTCCACTCCAGCAGATTAGTTGCTAGACCTCAAAACCCCATTTCGTACAGTCTGGCTAATGCTGTAATACATTTATTTGAATACTTAAATGCTTATCCTAGTTTGTGATTACTTGCTTTTAATACCATGTTCTTTTTTCTTTGCTTTTCTCAAAAATCAGGGAGAATGTGTACTAATATACAGTGAATTATAAGCCTGAATGGCCTAAGATTTTCACCTGAATCATTTTTAGAGTCGATACCCATGTGAATTTTAATCTGTGAACAGATAAGTATAACGTAACAGTCATTTACAGAGTCTGAAATTTGTACATTCTTTTGGCTTGCTATATATGTTCCCATGTAGATAAAAAGTATGTATGATCTATGTAATAGAATTTATAATTACCACGCAGGTTCATATTCTGTTTTTCCATAAATATTTCAGGAGCAAGCTCCAAGTCAGGATTATTTGGTGAAGATACTCATGGACCTATTGAATAGCAAAGACAGGCAGCCGCCTGCAGAAAATCCATCCATAGGAAACATGGTGGCACTTGTCAGTTGAAGTGGTATTTACAAATCACCCTATAGTCACCTGTAGTGAGGGAGGAATACGGCACATCCTTCCAACAGCCAGATGGTTACGCTGTGTATTATCAGTCAGGATGAGATATGCATTCACGTCAGCAGTGAGTACCATTTCATGATTCCTCAGGTGAGAGAATATTTTAAATCTAAACCAAATGCTGCCATCTTGCCAGGGCAGAGTGCAGAGCCCTTCTAACACCAAGCCTGGTGTTGGTCCGGAGACAGAAGGACTCTTCCCCTCCCAGCCCCCTGCAGTATTTGGCGCAGAAGACGCACCCCGCGCATGCTGCCACCCACGAGCCGTGCCAGACCGGCTTCAGGCTGGGCACGGCGCTGCGGGCATCGCGCCTGGCAGGCGGCAGAGCCACTGGCGAGCAGCGGGGCAGAGGTGCCGCAGGTGGCGGCTGAGGGCCGGTGGGTCCTACCTGGCCACCGGTGGTCCTGAGCTGGCAGCGAGTGGCCCCAGCACGTGCGGCCGGGGTTTGGCTGGCAGGGACCAGGACACGGTGGCAGGATGACTGGCGTGCACAGGAGCCACCAGCTTCCCAGCAGTCTGGAGCTCATATAGGCAATTAAGTCAGGCTTATTGTTGAAGTCAGCATTTTTGACTGGAGGCACTGAAAACCTATTTGACAACTGCATCTTGCCACATCCCCGGTTTTTGTTATTAATCTCTGCAATTGCCTTACCTTTACTCCTGTGGGTAAGAGATGTCCCCAAGGCATGAGTATAGATGGTGTACCGGAGTATGAAGTTGAAGAGCTTGAACTACCTGCTCCTACCAGGCTCTTGTGGCTCCAGTATGGGTGTTTCTCCTGTGTCGGAGGCAGCTGAGGAATTCAGACAACATATAGCATTAGGGTCCAGGCTCTGGTTGGTGTTCAGTTCAGTGATGGCTGTGGAGCTCAATCGGTTTCTGCATTTTACCAGATAGACTGGTATAGGATAAGGCTAGAAGTAAACAAATGAATTTTCATTAATTTGGGTAAGATGGGAAGTGGAGCAGATGCCTGCATCTTGGTCAGGACTGCTGATTTAAAGCACTGCTCATTCTAGGTAAGAGCTCCAGTGTCACCTCTGCTGGAGCTGCTTTGTCTCCTGGCCATTATCGTGTGGCTAAACCTGGAAATAAACAGCACAGGGACATGCTGACAGCATGGATTAGGATTGTTCTTAAGGTTAGTGATCTGCAATAAAGAACTGATGGCCTTAGTTAACAGATGACCCTTGTTTGGCCCATGCCAATGGAGTCACCACTTGGTTGCTGATTGCTTTAGTTCAGGGGTCCTCAGACTTTTTAAGCAGGGGGCCGGTGCGCGGATGAAGTGGCAGGCAGCCATCTGCGGCTGCTTGGTTTCCCCCCACAACCCCCAGCAGGGGAGCGGGGGGGGTCTGTAATACCAGGGGCCAGACTGTATCCGGCCCGCAGGCTGTAGTTTGAGGACCCCTGCTATAGTTCTTGTATCCCAGGGCATAGCATATGAAGGCACAGGCCCCAGGTGAGATCCCTCACTGCATACCTAAGTGCTGGTTATATACCATCACTTATCCACCCAAGTTCTGCCCTAGAATGTGCCCATGTGCAGCAAAGCAGCTTTGCAGCCAGCTCACACTCCACCGAGCTGTTTGCTCCCTCCAGGCTCACCTGAGAAGGTCCCTTCTTCCCCGATACTTAAGTGGTGGGAGGCTCTGGGCACACCCCTTGTTGCAGAAAGGTGTGCACAGGGTTGGTTTGAGGTGAGCTCAGAGCATCATCGCTCAGCAGCCTGGCACCCAGACCATGGACAAAGCCTTTCTCAGGAAGGGCCCTTACCACAGGGCTCAAGGAGACCAGCTGAGCGTGGGGCTGGAGTGAATATCAGGGTCCGGCTTTGTGGGATCTGTAGGTCTCAGTGTATGATTTGTTATACGACTGACTGGGACAGAATTAGGCACAAAGCTGCAGGAATAATGAGTTTTCATCTGCTCCAAGACCAGGAGTCGGTAAGATAGGACCATACCGGGATGAGTATTATGGTTCATGTTGAGGTTGGTGTTGGAAGGTGCTGAAGAGCTGACTGTGTTACTGATTCTGACAGGCTTCCCTGTTTGTGTTGAGAAATGTGTGGCTGACTGACAGCTCATCCTTGAGGGAGAGTGCCTGTTGCTGAGGAGCCTGCTTGGGTGAGGCTGTGGTCCACGTCCATGCCAGATTCTTCTGGGCCTTTTCCAGCACTGCTGTCAAGATCTGCAGTGGACCAGAACTCCACGCAGCATTCCGAGACACGAATGAGCGAGAGGTTGGTACAGTTACATTTTCCAAACTCTGTTCCTCCCCTTAGTTACCCCTAACATGGTGCTCGGTTCTCAAGCACTGCTCTGCAAGATCCCTGCCTCCCTCGGCTGGTAGTGCCTCTCAGAAATGGTAAGTGTCAGTCTATAATTAGGGAGTCTGTAATCTGTAGATTAGTGGCTCCATGCTCCAGAGTCTCCATCTGCTGTACACACTGAAATCATTTTATCTCTAGTCTCAGTCCTGTTCCAGGCTTCTGAAATGGTTTTCACAGGATTTTCTTTGTTGTGCAAAGCAGCTTGTTCATGGCTGTCATTGGGTGGCTGGGCACTAGAGCAGACATCGCACAATGGCCTCTTGTCAGCGTGGCACAAGCTGCAGGATGCTCCTCTGTCCAAGCAGGAACAGGGCTTTGGAATGTATTTTTCTGCTGTGTTCAGAGAATCAGCCCCCCTCGACAGAGAGCAGATGGCACGTTGCCAGTTATTAGGGTGTTTACTGTGTTTAGACGATCGCCCAAACAATGGAAATCTACTGCCATCCTAATGGGCTGCAGAGACCGCACATAGGAACCTTCACCGTACAGCCATACAACACACGAACCTTCACTTACAGCCATACAACACACGAACATTCACTGTACAGCCATACCTCCTTCTCACACACCACGAGCCCAGGCCGTGCCTGCCGCTGTGCAGGCGGTAACACAGCTCAGGGCTTCACCCACCAAAGCCCTGTATAATGGTAACAGGCTGGGCAAAACGGGCATGCCCCGAGGTCAGCCCTGAGCTGCAGCCTGGCTCTGGCTGCCATCACACCGGGGTACCCCCACCTAGGGGCGGCTGACGTGCCGCCATGTATCCAGGACAGCCTCACGCCCGGCTTGGCCGCTCACAACCATAGCACGGATGGGACCCCCTTGCATTGTCCCCTCTTTGCTATTGTCTCATAGCTGGAGATGCCTTGCAGCTGTCCCAGAGAGACACCCAGAGTTCTTGACCCAAAATCTGGTGTCAGAATTCTTGTTATTATCATAAAAATGATCTCCTGGATGGCCGTGCTTCCATGCATAGCAGATGGCAAAATCAGACGTAACAGTTGTTGACACCCAGGCTTACCATTGAGTTGTATCAGTTCAGGATGCTGGCGTCATTGTGCTGTATCTTCATTCCTTCAGCAAAGCACTCCTGCTTTACACCAGCAGAAGTTCAGGCTCAGAGATTACACAGTAGCTTTCCTATACCCTTACTGATCTGGGTCCAATAAGGAGCACCCTGCCTGAAATACATTTCTAATTGTATTGCAGATTTGTAAAAGAGTAAATGAATCTCCTTGTCTGATAGCTGGGTAGCTGCAAGCAATAGCCTTATTGTGCTTTGTTTGGTAGAGGGACTATTCCATACTGGCACACGAGCTGCACTCCACCGCCTTATCTGGAAAGGACCTGCAAAGTCTTTCTGAGCCAGCCACACTGCTTCTGTCACCTCACAGCAGGATGCTGCTGACAGATATCTGGGGGAAATACGGTTTGCAGAATTTCTGCAGCATCCATGACCAGCTAGCACACTTCTGGTATTTTAAATGAAAATGTCCAGTGGAGCAAAGCAGCCTTTCTCAGGCAGGCAGTGTGACACTCATGGAATCTGTGGAAATTCTGGGGTACAGAGCTACCTTCCCAGCCCTCCAACACCACACTTGCTACACTAATGAGTTCCCACTGTGAGCTCAAGGGGCCAATTGAAAAGCTACAAATGAATTCATTTTCTACATAGGTTCAATCACTAACTTATACACAGCTGTCAGAACTGTAGGTGAAGACAGTGGTAGTGATGAGGATCTTTGTCGTACGTGTATACGCATTAGGAACAGCACAGACCGAGTAGCCCATACCCAGGCAACTAGTCGGGACACATCTGCTCTCACTGACATCGGAGCATCTGCGTTCTAGTGGATGAAATGGCGTTCCTCTTGTGCATGAGCAGCAGAACATTGAATATGGCCCATTCTTTCCCAAATGCATCACAGTTCATTTCAGTAACGACATTCTGGGCACAGGAGAGTCTCCAGAGAAGCGACTGCTAGAGCAACACTTGCACCTTAGACAAAGAGTGAGCATTTCCCTGATTTTCAGTCCTACGACTCACAGCACCCCTTGGAAGACTCCCCAGGATCTTACTTCACTAGCTAAAGTAGTGCATTAGAACAGTACAGCCAGGAAATTTTCTCCAATTCCTAACAAACCACAGCTAGCTGGGATGCATTCTTCCTTCTGTCAGCTTTGTCCTTTAGCTAAGAAGTCCCTCTGGCTGTCAGTGTTTAACTACCTTGATATATTTGCAGGGCAGACCCATGCCCTCACTGTGTTGGTTTCACTAGGTAAAACAAGCTAAGCCTATTCCACAAGTCCTGTAGCGCACATCAATTTTATATGCATATATATTCCCTTTGATTTAATTCTGAATTAGTGCATTTTAATATTAAATGCCCCTTCCATTTTTTCTAGCCAAAGGAAATGAGACTGCTTGGCTCAAGTTCTTGGCTTCATTCGTTATTTGAAGATCATTGTGCAAG
This sequence comes from Falco rusticolus, assembly GCF_015220075.1. NCBI lineage: Eukaryota > Metazoa > Chordata > Aves > Falconiformes > Falconidae > Falco > Falco rusticolus. Next base: position 1,391,109 of record NC_051194.1, read on the forward strand.
GGGGATGGAGATGAATATTTTTGAACTCTGTAATAGTACAGATTTAAATTTAGACCCAAATTTCAGTGTCTTGGATGCATTTAATGTGTTTCAGTCTCGTAAGAACACTTTCAAGATATGAGGTGCGGTGGATCTTGGGAAAGATAATGGGTTTGGGTTTTTTTAAATAAAGTATACATTCACATACTGGGCTATTCTGCTGCAATATAATGCTCTTTAGCTTAGATTTTAGCTTAGATTAGCGGGGATTTGAGTGTAAAAAATGGGATAGGCGTAAATACCTGGCTACAACTTTGCACTTCCAAAATGTGCTTTCCATTTCCTCCCTAACATTTTCCTCAGCAATTTCCTTCCAAAAGGGTTGTTGGTTTTTTTGCAGTGCACACAGCTTCCAGGAGCTGTGCTGCCTTTCACCTCTGGGATTATGGGCTCTCCAAGCAGCGCTGCATAATATTTTGTCTCTCTGACAACAAATGCAATAAAAGCACCGCTGTTCACTGCTGCCCCAATTCCGATCATGAAGACTCTTCAAAATGAAAACCCCAGCAGAAGTGGGAAAAGTCCAGTCTGTTCTCCTGAACAAGAGAAGGCTGTGAAAACCCACGAGCGTGCTGCACCCAGGAGTTACCCTTAAATATCCTCCTGCTTATCCCTGCTCCTGGTGTGTGCTGGCATGGCAGCACAGTGCCCAGCTGCAGGACACCTCCAGCACAGCGGTTCAGCCCCTTACCTGCTGGTGGGCCAGCAGCACTTGCAAGAAGGGATGCTTCAGGGGAAGTTAGCCTTGGACACCTTGGGTGGCCTGTGTCCAGAGCAGCTAAATGGCTGCAGTGATGTGTGGCAGGGGCACGCCTGCCCTAAGGCACTGCAGTCTTTACAATGCCCATCTCTGGTGAAGCCAACAGGCTTAGGCACTGAGGTGAAGTCCCCACATGCTGAAAAGGTACCAAGACAGTCGTTCAGAACAGGGCTGCTGTAAAAGTAAGGACCTGGTAGGAGCTGGGAATGGTGGGTGCTAGAGGGGGCCCCAGTGTGGCCATGTAAACCTGGGGTTCCCAGTGCTTGCCGTAGCCTGGGCTCTTACCGCTCCTCTTTTCCTTGATGTTCCTGCTGGCAAAGATGAAGTGAAACTGTCTAGGAATTTTTTTTAATTATTTTTTTTTTTGCTTGCTGAGTTGCCTGGTCTGATTTTGCAGACTGGGTTTTAAAACCAGCAGATGTTTGCCCTGAAGAGGACAACACACTGCTCAGAGATGGCAGCGAAGCTGTCCCTGCTCCTGTTGTGTGAACGTGCAGCCAGGTCAGGCGAGGTTTCGGGAGCTCCCAGGAGTTCAGCAGCTGCAGCTGATTTGTCTCCCCTGGAAGTCAAGTGCTCATGAGAAATCATAAACCTCATTTCCAAAATCATAACCCTTATAAGGGTTAAAATTTAATGAGAAAAAAAATAAATCGTTTTCAGCTCTGCGGTTCTTCTGTCTTCCAAAGAAGGTCGCTTTGCCTGACCGCTAACAACACAGCACAGCTCGGTGTAGACATTTTAGCAGTTTTACTCTATCAGCCAGCCCAGGCCTTTGCAGTGATAACCCACAAGGCAGGGCGCAAACCTGAATTTCGGGGTCGTTACCCCCCCATCCAGACACACCCGGCAGCTGGTCCAAGCACCTGGCCGCCTGGGCCGGGCCGGGCTGCAGCCAACGGGGCCGTTTGAAGTCCGTCCCGGGGTGAGGGCTGGCCCGAGTGAAGGCTTTGGCACAGCGTGGCCCGGAGCGGAGCTCGGCCGCGCCCGGCACCGGCACCGGCACCGGCACTGGCACTCGCTGCTGCTCGCCCCCACGCCCGTTCCTGCGGCGGTTCCGCTTCGCTTGAAATGAACGGGACCCGCCGCAGCGGCGGGTCTGCGTCGGTAACGGCCGGGGCTCCGCGCTGCGGCTGCCCCTGCGGCAGGGGAGGGCCGGGCCGGGAAGGGCCAGGCTGAACAACAGCCCGGGCGCCCGCAGGGCCGGTGGCGGGCCCTGGCCGGCCGGCGGAGGCCCCTGGTGCGGCGCGTTAGCTGCGGGCGGAGCGGCGCGGCGGCCGTGGCAGAGGGCAGCACTGCCCCCTGGCGGCTCCGCCCGGCCGGGGCGCGGGGAGGCGGCTCTGTGGACCCGCCCCGCCCCGGCAGAGCCCGCCCCCGGCCCGGTGCCGGTGCCGGTGCCGCTGCCGGTGCCGGTGCCCCAGCCCGGCGAGACCCGCGCTGCCCCGCACGCCCCGCCGAAGAGCCGGGGAGGCCGCGGGTGCGGCAGGGCAGGCCCGAGCCGGCGGCTGGCTCCGAACCCTTGGCCTCGCTGCGCTGGCCCAAACGGCAAATGGCCCAGGATGGGTTTGCTGGGCAAAACCCCTGTAAGGTCAAATGTGGCGCCATGCTGGGCAAGCTGGCTGCCCCCGCTGCCCACTCCTTGCCTTGGGCTGCCCACTCTGTCCCCCCGCTGCCTGCTCTGTCCCCCCTGCTGCCGGAGGGGCGAGCGGGCAAGGCGGGCATGTGCCTGGCTCAGCCTTAACACCATTCCTTGAACAGATTCCAGACAGATCTTGAATAGCTCCATGAATGCGAGATTATTTTTTAAAAAACACTGCTGTTTTATTTTTATACAAACTAAAACACCAGAGGTCATTGAATCCTATATTAAATACATAAATTAAAAAATAACCATTCATAAAACTTTACATACAATAAGGATTCTCTTCTACACGTTAATACATATAGTACAGATACATGTCCAGTGTTTATCAAAGGGTCATTCTGCCAAGTCATTTACAATGGTGTTCTGCAACAGACACCAAAAAAATTGGGAACAAAAGTGTAAATATACATAAAACCACACAGGTGCTGATGTGAGGGGGGCAGGGGAAAACAAAAAACCCTTTGAATCACCAGCAACCGTGTGGCTGCCCGCTGATCCTCACCCTAGTAAGAAGGATTGCCTGGCATGTTCAGTCCTCGTGGGCTGCCACGGAATGGAGAGTCTTGGGGTTCAGAGGGTGTTTCCTGCTGAGATGAGGGCAGGGAGCTGGAAAATGAAGAACATCTACAAAAAAAAGTCTCCACGGTTCTCCAGGCACATCAGTAAGAGAGGATGGAGCTGTGAGCCAGGCTGATAATACTGCAAGACGCCCTATTTCCTTCTGCAACCCCAACTACCCAAACCTTTCTCACCCAACTAGGCCCCCCACTGAAGAGCTTAAATTGACAGAATAGTCTTCAAAATCTCCCAGCTGGCCAGTGGAGAAAAAGCAGCAAGTCACGTTTTGGTCAAGCTGGCTTGCGCTGCGTCACACGGCTCACCTGCTGCTCTGACAGTACGGGTAGCCTGCAGCGTCATCACTCCTGCCACAGCGGGGACCGACGGAGGGGAGGAATCCAGGGCTACACTGGCTGTCCTCAAAGGCTGTAATAAATAGATTTTTTGCTGGTTCATTTTGGGGAGGTGAGGTTGGCTGCAGTGACTAATTTGAGGGAGGATTCTCAATACTTTGCCTCAGTGAGTGTCAGGAACAGCAGAAAAGCCCTGGATAAACAGCTTAAGCTTCAGGACAGAGAAGGCAGGAGACCCCAGAAAAACAGATCCAAAATCCAGTTGCCCATGAGATGTAAAACCATGAGGAGTGTACCAGCTGCGGCAGCTAAACAAGTCTAGATTTAGTTCCCCGTTCCTAGATTGGAATTTACTTTCATAAGCTATAGCAACAATTTACTATATACAATAGGGAATAGATAGATATATCCATATACATGTATATATATGTACATATACATATATGCTATATATAGATACATGTATATATATATACACAAACATCAAACTCAATTTGATCTGGCTGATAGAAAGTGTGTATTACTCAGCAAGTGTGTTTTAGGCATGGCATATGTTATGCTGCAAGGAGAGCAAAGCGGCTGTCATTCAGCTCTCTGGAGGGAATCCAGCAATCTTTCAAAGACTGCAGACCAAGATAAGCTGTGGACTGTCCACCACCACCACCACCACCCACACCACCACCCCCCTGAGCCCTTGGAAGTGGAGCACCTGCATGCATATGTATACATAAGAGCAAGGGAGGGGAAACTAGGCAAAAAAGAGAAGTGAAGGAAGATGTGTACAACACGGCTCAGAGGGCCTAAATGATGAAGCCTGCCGCAAGATCAGTCGTATGTTCTGAAGCTAGGGACTTCCATGTGCCATGACCCTTCCCCACGATTGCCTGAAACAAATGTTTCTAGTCCTCCTTTATTTTTTTAACCAACAGTCCTCCTTTTTCTTTTAACCAAAGCGGAGGCGGGAGTTATTGTACCATCACAGAAAATGAGTGCTGCTCATTCTTCTGCAAGAAGAGCTGAGTTTCAGTTGCCGGCCCTAATGCTAGGGTGAACAGTTTCCAGCCTGTAGTTACTTGCAGGACACTGCAGCCAAGTGTCCTTGTGAAATGTGTCCAAGTGAAATGAACTGGTGCTGTAACAGGGGGGGAAAAAGAGAGGAGGAAAAGGGAATAGAGAGGAAAGCCCCCTTTTTGTAGCTAGCAAGATGTGGTAAAGTTGCTTAGTGATCTAAAGGTGTCACAGGTGTGGGATGAGAGTCTCAAAGGGCCTGACTCCAGAACTTCAGGACTTAACTGCTAGCAGCACTCTTGGAAAGCACGTGTACGTTTGGGACAACCTTATCTGCAGATTCTTGTGCAGGGGAAAAGGAATTTGAACAAACAGCATGCAACGTACCTGTATTCATTTAACATACCTGCCTACAAGCCTGTTTTTTTAAAAATGAACCAACAAACATACAGCTGGTGCAGAATTCAGTAAACCCCTTGACTAAAACAGACTGCTTCAAGAAGATGTGGTCATTCTGTAATATAAAGTAATTTTAAAGAGCAGGGGGAAAAATACTTGCTAATAGCTTCTAACCTTTGATGGAAGGCTTAACACAATCTCAGGGCATGCAAGAAATGAGTACATTAGGAGTCTTTGTGGAGAAATGGAGCCCAGCACTGCAATCCAGTTGGGTGAATGGACACTAATTATTAAAAGCTATTCTGGCCAAAAAAAATCCATGAGGGGCAGGCATCGTCGATGCTAGAGGAACTTCATCCCTGCTACGGCTGAGGAACTGCTTTTGACCTGCTGAGCTGCTGTGGTAAGTTACTTCACTGCTTTGTGCCTCAGTTGCTTCATCTGTAAAAAGAAGCACGCAAACAAAAGAGAGACACTTTTAAAGCTTCTGATGGGCAGAGTCTGTGTGCGTAAGATCTTGGTACGTGTGAGCCCCATTTTGAAGGTTTAAGTAATGCACAGGCTGTATTCTGGCCCTTGGTTTTCTATTTTTAATACAGACATCCATTTCTCCCAGTTAAGGCTCCATCGTGAAAGACAGAGCACAAATAAGGAGCCTTGCCACAGGAACCTGAAGTCTAAACAGGCAGGACTCCATTTCCAGGGAAATAAAAGCAGAGGCACGAAGTGCATTATCAAGCCTGGTTCATACAGTACATCAGTGAGAAAAGGGAAAAGATGGGTGCAGCTGGTTGTGTTGCTCCCAGCAGGCACAGGAGAGTCACAACACTTGCTGCAGGTGTGACACTCCCCAGCATTCGTTTCTTGCTGACTACAGGGGGGCACGGACCCGTGAGCCTCAGGAAGACACCAGGACTGGGTTCCAGACTTTGTGATTAGAGATCAGTAATGCTTTGAAATGCAAACTACTTCTAGTTACTCTTAAGTGTGGAAAAATCTAAACAGACTAGTGATATTTCTTACTTCTAATAAGGATGTGTTCACAGATTTTTCCCCCATTTTTGGTTTATGTATCATTGATCAGGAAGCCAGCTAACAAAGTCAGTTTGACAAGCCAAACCAAAACATTTATTCCAAGCTGGGACAAAACAGTTGGAAGCTGACACTTTCTGGATCGTAGTCCATAGACAAGGGGGTTGGCTTTTTTGCCCTCTGTCCTCCAACATACTACTTCTCTTTCTCAGAAGCTACTCTGTAGGTCAAATCCAGTGTTCCTCAGTGTATTATTCAAATAGTAAACCCAAGTATAGTCATTATTATCTCAGTGGCCGTCTTTAAAGATTATGAAAAGTATCTGACAATAGACAGACTGTTCTTCATGGAGGGAGGGTGAAGAGAGATAAGGCTACAACTCCATCAGAAATCCTCCTTACACCAGACACCCTCTTCTTCCCTTCCTTTGCAGAGTAGGGTGGTGCTTCATTATGACCTCAAGCGCAAAAGGTGGTGCCCTGTCCTGCCCATCCTGCAATAAAACAGACCGCATTTTTCCTTTCTTCCCTCCACGTTGCAGCTGTCATTTGTTCCTGAGGTTAAAACCAAAGGAAGGAGAGGAGGAGTCCCCGCAGTGAGAAAGCCAGACAGTTCAAACTGAAAGCTTTGTTGTCAGCATCTGTCCACAGCTCGTGTGTTTCTCCTGCTCTGTCCTGTTAACTTCAGATCCATTCGTGGGATGACAGTGTCACGTTTAAATGACTGCCCTGCACAGCAGGGATAGATTTTTCTGTTGTAACTTTGGTTACACTGACTTGATCAGCTGAAAGTGGTTCCTTCCCTTTAAGTTCTTCCTAAGTGATGTAGGTTCAGAGTTTATTTTTTTTCTCCTTTTGTAATTTCAACATACAGAATTTCATTAGATGCAGCATATACCATAGCTTTAAGTAACAAATCTTGAGTGATGGCTTTAAAATACAAGGTGGTTGCAGTCTTGGCTATAGGTTGCTCATTTTTATACTTTTTAAGATAGGTGTAAACAATGTTCTCTTCATCAGGGGGGTGGAAGCATTTGCCTTTATAAGGATTTATCTGTGTGGTCGGGCACTCTAAAAATAATACAAAAAAAACCCCAAAAACAGCTGTATCAGATAAATGGTAAGTTCCTCTGCCTACCTATCCCAGCTGACAAGATGCAGTCTTATCAGTCAGAAAGTTGATCAGGTCTGTTCTTACAGTTATCAGTATTAAACTGTTCATTTGTATGAAAGACATTTGTGAAAATTCTGGGTATTTTGCTAAGTCTATTCATTTAACCCTACGCAGTACTAGGAGTGGCACCACACACCAGCAGGCTCTCAGGGGTTGTAAACCACATTTCAGCACTCTCTGATGCTCCTTGTCCTCTCTATGAGGAGCAGAGACAAGCCATTTGGACTAGACCCTCACCCCCTCCCCAGGCCAGCCTCTATGCAGCAGTGATTCAACAACTCTTCTTGTGTTGGTACTGTGTTACAGCAGCCTTCCTGGGCTCCATGAAGTCCTACTCGATAAATGTGTGAGTGCATCAAATTAGTGCAGAGCTTGTGCTAGATGTGACCCAGCAGCCACATACAGGTAGAAGAGACTGCAAACAAGTAATAATAAATCTGCTAGAATTTTGGAAGGAATGTAGCAGCCAATATCTGCCCTTAAAATAGGCCAAAAGTAATTGTTATCAGCAAATGTGGAGGTTTTGTTGTATTTTTTTTTGATGGTCCTGATTCTTCTTTTATATGTGTGGTTCTCCCCTTCCTGCTTTGAGAAGAGGGAAGGAATGGCTCCTCTGCAACAAAGAATTCTGTCTGCCTTTAAATACATTGCAGAGCTAATTGTAAGGCTGTTAAAACACACATTTTTTTCTTAGTATGCAGACACAGAAATGTTACAGGCACCTCAGACACAGGCTCCAACACAGAGAGTTAATCAGCACTGCTGGAATTCCAGTGTCAGAATAATAGGGTATTTTTTTTTCTATTTCGGGAAATGCTTATTTCAAAAGATACTGGTATATACCGGCTATTCCTGAAAAGCCAAGTGACTCATTCATGTTATGTCTGTAATTCTCCTCGCCCTCCTTTCTTTTCTGTGCTGGCATACCAAAACCACGCATACAGCCTCAGGAAGCATCCGCTGACATTTTTGCCCTGGCACTCAGGATTTCCTATTCTAAGTTCAATTACAGGTGGATTAAATTTGACATGTGAATGATCTTTTTCTTTCTAATGAAAAACGTCATATCTATGAACAAAAATTGTTATGCACTTTTTGGATATTTTTGGCATTTCCATCTACCACTGAGGGTTTTTTAAAAAACTTCTGAAAAAAAAATATTTTCAAAACTAAAAAGTTTAAAAAAAAAATCAGAAAGACACCATTTCCTCATGAGTTCTAATATTAATGAAAATTTTAATTTGTATTTCTCAGATGTATGCTCTACTGAAAAGACTTCACTGGGTGCATCACCTTAAAAGAGACAGGATTAAAAAAACTGTTCAGTAGTTTAATGTCATAAATGCATTTTTAATCAAGGTGATCTAAACTGAGCAAGGAATGTCTTTTGAAGCATATTTTCAAAGTAGTAAGAACCCCCTTGGCTTCTTATTTTTCTTCTACCATAGCTGATACCAGCATTGGTAAAAACTAGGATGTAGCAGCTTCTTACCAATTCTGTAGCTGTACCAGAAGCAGCAAATAGTCAATAGAAAACCAATTCCACACCCATACAGGTGGAAAATATAGGCGCCAACTGTATATACAGAAAATTCTGAACCTCTTACTGCCCCAGTTTTTCTCATGTGCTTTACAAGGGCTTTATCATAGCTGTGAAAAAACTGAAAAAAGGACAACAGTATAGGCAAATGGGAAAAACTCATGCAAACAGCTTCTTGCAAATATCACTATTGGTTCCTGTGAGTTTTCAGGGTGCACCTTAAATCCAAGATTTTTTTTAGGTTTTTTTTCACTTTCCTTCTAGGCTGGCACTTGTTCTGGACTCATGATTCTGTGGTATAGCAAAGGGACACAGTCATAAAAAATTATTTGCTACTACTGTGTACTGTGAAAACTTTGGCTTCTTAAAATTAGCCTATACATAATTTGGCTGTTTCAGAAGACTCTGATATTTTTCCCCACTAGGAATAAGCAAGAAACTGTAAAATCAAATTTTCACCAGTCATGGCCACTCAAAACATCTCACAGCTGCTGTGCTATGTCATGGTTTCCAGAAATCCTGCAGCAGGAACATTAGTAAGTATGCAGTCATAACTTAGTCTGTTTAATGCTTACAGGATCAAGGCAGTATGTTTTAAATAGCAGCAACTCTATAATGATATTGGCTACTGTTTACAAGAGCCTTGATCACTGATCTGTCCACATTCCTCTGATTCTTTCCCATGGTTCATTCCCCATTCAGTCCAACCTCCGTGTATATTGCTGCCTCAGCCCATGAAAACATTCATTTTGAGGTCTGGCCAGCCAAGGAGGCAGTGGATTGCAGTTGATGTGGCTAATTCCGAAAGTTGTTTCTGCATCAGCACAAAACTGCAAGAAATCATTGATCTAGCTGAAATGAAGCACAAGACTGGGGGCTCTCCCTTAGAGAGAAAGGAAAACCCACCAAACTGGACCCATGCCACTTAGTTATGATCAATACCTTGAATTGCACCTGGAAACAAAGGCTGAGCTAGTACAAATGGTGGGAGGGCATGGCAAAACATCTCATGCAATTGTATTCTCAGCTTGCCTCAAGTGCAGGGCAGAAGAATTTATTCACTAACAAAGCTCAAGCCAGAGCCAAGAGATACAATGAGAAATTTAATGGTATGGGTCTGTCCCCAAATCAGAAAATTTTTATCTGTCATTACATCTCTTATTCTATTATTCTACTTCTGTTATCCTGGATCAGAAGAAAGATCCTCCTAGTCCAGCATCCTGATGGTTCTGAAAGTGGCTAGTCACAGAAAGAAAAATGTGAAGGCCATGTACATTACAGTTCCCTGATTTATTTCCCCATCTTCACATCACTTTTTGAACTCTGAACTTTCAGCTGCTAAGCATGCTGTGGCAAAGACTTCTTTACATCCTACATCATTAACTATCATTTTTTGTTTAAACTTATTACGTGATAATTGCTTGTACTGGAGGAGACAGTGAACGATAGCAAACTATCCGTCCACCCATTCTATAACAAATTTTCTAGACCTCACCTGTACCTCCTTTTAACAGTGTCTCACTTTCTGAGCCAGAAAACCCCTTCCACCTCTCTGCCTCCCTCTTCCTGTCTCTCAGCAGCCGATCATTCTTTCTTGTCCTTTGTATCTCTCCTGCTTCTGGGCAGTGAGCTCTACATGTTATAACCTCCCAAACTATTTCCTGAGTGTCAGTTCAGAGCCCATCACAGTATCTATATGGTTGAGATTTGTAACTGTTTTCCACCTGCATCACTTTGCAAACATTGAGTTTCACCTGCAATTCTCTTAGCTATTTGATACTGTGAAATCCTTGTTAGCTTTCATTTTTACAATTCTGGATAGCTCAGTATCACCAGCAAGCTTTGGCAATTTCCTTACAAGTACACTGGATGGTGTTGGTGTGACTGCAACTCCCTCAACTCCCTGTAGAAACAGCTGTGTGACTACCCTCCTTATGAACTATTACAGACTAACAACGACCTGCTGAATTCTCTGACTCCAGACATACACAAGAACATACAAGGATGTGATGTGATCCTCAGCTCTGTGCAAGAAGCGTTAGCTTTGAGGAAACAAATAAAATAGTCTTACCTTTCCAAGAGGCACATTGACATCAAGGCCAAAGAATAAAGGCAAGAGAGAAGAACAAGAAGAGAAATAGAAACTGCAGAAGAAAAAGAGGATTGTGTAAAAACTAGAGGTCTTAGCAATGTAAGCATCAGAATTATTTTTGCTCTCTGTAGGACAACTAGAATAACTATGCCTTTAGAAAACACTGTATTTCCCTAGCTATTTCTCTATGTACCATACCACCTCCCAGGCTTAGAAAATAGATAGCATTAATTTTGGTGATAATTACAATTGGCACCATATTGAAAGCCTGAGGTATAACTGTCACTATGAACCACCATGGGCTGACTGAAGTCACAAAGCTGGACATCAAAAACAGCACAGGTAATATTTTTAAGTGCATTAAAAAACAGTGCCTGCAATCCATGCTGCAAATAGTCTGGGAATATATATATACACACATACATACACGCAGAGTATCAAACCCTAACCATTAAATGTTTAATAATATGTTCTTGGAGGTCTCATTTTAATCATGAATATATTGTTTTCTGAGATGTAAATTTTTGTGAGTTTAAAGCTCTTCTGAAAACTGACACTAAAAAAAGTCTCCTGTTCAAGGTCTCCAGTTGATCAATAGCATAAGTTTTGCTTTCTTTATTTTCATCACAAATTATCGTCTGTTATTTTCCCAAGTTATATATATTACAAAGAAAGACACTGAGTCCTTGTATCATAAAAATACTGTCAGAAAAGCAGAAAGAATTATGTGTATCAAGTTTTGCATTACGCCCACCTGTTTCACTTTAGGGACATACATATAAACTTGAAAGGGCTCATTAGCACTACTGTCATTATATTAACATAGCCATCATTCCATATTACAGTTTACACATGGATGTTAATATTCACTGGTGTAAGTACACCAGCACGGCTACCACTGGAAATGCACCTTACACTGGGCTGGCATTTCTAGAAAAGACATCATGGGTAGCAGCATGCTGTACCCATGCCATCATCTTTCTTCAACAATCTAACCTATCTGCAAGTAGCAAAACTCAGTGTGACAGAGTTGGCCTTACTCACCAACAAAAATGCAGTGCTTATTTGAGAGAGAGAGAAAGTATGTGTATGTATATATATATAGTATATATAAGAATGTGCACATATAGTTCTTTTGACAGTTCAGTTTAAGGGCAAGATTCTGGTACCATATTTACGTTGCAGTCCATTACAAGCTTCAATAAAGAGGACAGTGTCAGAACCTAAGCTCCCTAGTCCTGCCAGATAAGGACAACCTTCAAATCTTCAATCAATTTCATTCAGTCCTTCCTGCTTGCCAGTCTCACCTTGCCTGTATACCAACATGACATTTAACAGCCAAATAAAGGCTTCATCATTTGGTACAGTTATCATTCACCATAATTAAAAGTGTTTGGCATGTATTTTATAAAATGAAAGGTTGTGGAGGAGACTCTAAGATTAAAGTCTCTATATACTGAAACACAAACTGAAAGGAAAGCATAGTAGGACACCACCAACAGGTCCAACTGATGCAGCTAAACAAAAAGGTTTTGTAGTTCAAGAGAACTAGGTCATTACTTTCAAAAAAGTTGATCAGCATGCTTCAGAAGCATAACAGAACCAACCTTTTCCTCCAGATCCTTAATTTGTCTCTTTTGGATGTCAGTTTTATCTTCTAAATCTCGAATCCTCTGAAAATCAGAAAAGAAAGCATCTAGACTAAATTCTCAGTAAATCTGCTCTGCTGAACAAGTTAGTTAATGTTCCAAGTGCCAAAAGCCTAGAAATTAACAAGTCCGTTTCTTTGGCAGGGATAATCTTGTGTAGTACTGCAACTCCATCCACTAACCCTGCCTAACCACAACTTTACTGTGTGCACAACTGTTCAAAATATGCTACTGCATATATATGTGTCAAATGCTGGAAATCAATATCAATAGTGGAACTGCTTCATATTACCTATTTTATCTTAATTCTGTGTTAAATAGATGGAAAGCATAAGGTCACGTTTATACTCTTTAGAATTATATCATGATTCGTTAAAATTTCTCAGTTTGATGTGTTGGAAGAGGATAAAAGTGTTATTAGATCTGAAATTATTAATGTATACATTTATACATTCATTCTGTGGTAAGTGGGATATATGTAACTTATAGACAAGGTGTATTTTTTTAGTAGAGCTAGGAACTTCTAGAAAAAAACCCACCATGTAACATGAGTTAAACTTTTGGCCCCTTGGGCCAAAACAGAACAGGTAACAGATCTGCTAAGTATGAAAATGATGTCTTGAATCTCAGTATCTATTCAGTCAGGGCCTAAGACAGCTGGACAGCAAAGAGCAGAGATCCAAAGAGGCAAACCTGGAGACACCCAGAGAGCAGATGGCACTCCTGTGACCAGCTTTCTAATTGTCCGGAAGTGAGATGACTAGCTGATGAAACTCTTCCCTTCCTTGCCTTTCAGCCTTTCCCAACCCATCTGCAACTGAGGCTGGCTAAGTTGTTCAGAGAAGCCAGAACTGCTGTGGCAGTATTAATCAGGGCAGCAGTCATGGCTGAAATCAAGAAGCTCCTCACTCTGCGAAGGCCTGGTAAGAAGTAAGGGTGGACCCAGTCCTGAGACTCCGACTCAGGATCTGGCAGCACTGTGAAAACGAAGTCCTGTGAACCAGAAACCCTAACCACTGGGTGTATGTTCTCTCTTACTCTCATAAACATTTCAGTAAGTTTTGTTTCATTGTGCAACTGTCACGTTAATCAGCATGCTGTGACTGCTGTTTTGCTCTGGAATGTCACAGCTTGCAAAGTAGCAAACACTGGTCTTTGAAGGTGAAATGTAGGACTGTATCTCAGCAGTGAAACATAAAAACCGCCCACTTTGCAGGGGACAGAGCAGCAGTGTCTGGAAAAACAGATAGCTCCTCCTGTGTAACACAAGCCAGAAGCATTCATACAGTTCCTCTTGTGCCCAGTCCAGTAACCAGGGATGATCATTCTTATTACAAAGCCAGATTCACGTGGACAGAATTCTGCATGAAAACTTTGGTTTGGAATTTTAAAACTCAAAATACACCAAAACAATCCTCCACAAGCTAATATCACATGTGTTTGTGTACACAGTAAAGACATAAAATATGAAACAAAAAACTAGATGCCAGGTGCTCTCATGACCTGGAGCTTGTCTAAATTTGATCTCAGCTGATGTTCCCATACAGCAAAGCTGAGTAGATATACATGTGTGTGGTTCCTTTTTCTTACCTGATGAGCCTGCTGGAGTAGCTCCATCCTCTCCTGAAGAATCTGGCAATCATATTCTCTGCTTTTCCTCAGCATCTGACGTCTTAGTTTTTCTACTGCTGTTCTCAGCTCTTCCTGCTGTTTTTCAGTGAGTAGCTCCCCAAACTTTATCACCGTTTCTTGCTGCAAAGCATTGTACAAGGTGGCTTCAAGTTCCTGGATCCTCTGGTTGATGCAATACCAAAAGCCAGTTAGAGATGAAACATTGTTTAAAACACAGTGGGAACTGGGGGTTGGTGGCAGATTCAGGCGCCTGCATGAGAGGTGGTCCCTGTGCTCAAGTGCGCAAAAATGTGAAAAACAGAACTCACAAAATAGTTCAGCATTTTGACAAAAGGACACGAACTTTTATTTTTAAAATATTTTAATATTAATTTTCACGGAAATCCCTCACACTTTTTTTAAGCAGTTACAGAGATGATTAGGAGCTGGATAAATTTTCATACCTATTTTATAAGTGTAAAGATGAGTATTTCACCAATTCTAACATATTGACCCATTGTACTAAAAAACAAAAGAGGAAAAGTTGAAGGTCACTGTCAGGCTACTTTACTCTTAAACCTGCTAATCAACGAGCATCCTCATTAACTTGACAAACCAATCATGATGAACTTGCACAGCCAGTTATCAGACCTATGTATCAGAATTTGATATAGCAGTGTTTAGAGCAGGAACTCTTGCTTTTTGTGGCATACTGTCTTCTTGCTATAACATATGCAAAACAGCCAAGATTCCAGATCAGAGTTCCAGTTGGTTGCACTGACTCTAGTTCCACAAGGTGACATTAACGAGTAGGATCTGCCTTTAACTGACAAAAGAGTTTCACACTTCAGGAGACCTGCCTTTTTGTGACATGAAAAAACTAGGTGTCATGTTGAAGCTGTGCAGATTGCATGGTAGTGCATTAAAGGAATGGGGAAAAACCAAATAAATCTAGAAAGATACTACAGAAAAGCAAGAACCTCTCTTCCTGATCCGACAGGAGCCTGTGTCCTGTCACAGTGCTGGCCAATATGTGCTGTAGAACCTCCTTTGTACATACCATGTATGCTTGGTCAAGAGCTTGCTTCCTGTAGTCCAATTCTTCCTCCAAATAACCTTTTATTTTGCAAAATTGCTCCTACAATGAAGGGTCATTTGGACAGAAAAATGAATTAGTTACTCAAAGTATTTCACCAAGTTTTATTAAAGCAACTACAGATATCTGACTCAGGAGTAAAAGTCTTCAACTGACACTCTGCAGAGTTAATATCTGACTCAGCTAGAAAAGGCGGAAGGGAAAATAGCTGCGGATTGCTTTTTATGATAATACATCTGATCTACATGGAAATAAATCTATCATCTCGTTGCTGACTTCAGTGATATCGCCTAGCATTTCAGTAGTGTAATTCAGGGGTTTGTGTGTGATTTTTCTAAAGACACCTCCTCTGGTGTCATGGACAACTCCTTTTATGCTTTCTATTTTAGAAGTGTGGAAGTGCAATAAACAGGAACTAAATGGGCATATTCACATTATTTGGGCAAAGCTGCTGTGCTTTAACTTCTCAGCCTACCTTAAGCTGAACTGACCTAAGCATGGACATATTATAGGAACAGAACGTAAACCACTATAGCTACCCAACTCTTCTAGTTATGCTTGTTCATCTTGTAGGTTACTTCCATTGACTAGCATAAGAATAGGGTAAGGTACTAACTTTACTGGTGCTACAGGAAATTCAGTTCACCTGTGAATGTTCTGCCCTTCTGGATGATATTGGCTTAAAATGTAATGAAAGAAAACAGTGTGATAGTTCATTAGTTTCCCACGTACTGGTACTGAATAAAATGTGATACAACAGCTGATGTTTAGACTGTGAATCTTACAAGGCAAAAAGCGCAGTCATTTGCATCGCTGAAAATCACTGAGCAATGTTTGAGCCCTCTGTACTTATTAATACAGTCATCCTCATGGAAAAAGAAAGTTTTCAAATCTTCAGTATTTCTGTTTCTATGTTAGTCTGCTGTTGCATGTGAACCAAACAAGTAACAATTTTTTAGATCCACCAATAATCAGAGAAAGCCTACATACTTGTTTTGCCAAAAGGCTTTTTCAGTTATCTTTCGGCACACCAAGTAAATGTGACACAGTCAGTGTCTTGCCCCTAAAATGTGTATTAAGGAAAGTTCACTTACCATATCACTTTCCAGTTCCATCATCTTCTGATGCAGAGCAGCTTCAGCTCCCTCAATCTGCTGGATCCACTGGAAGGAAGACAATGAGAGCTGTGACCTGCTGTGTTTTCTAGGCACATGGGCAGTGGCAAGTGGGAGCTCTACAGCATATTGTTAATCTATTTTTAGTAACCTACTTCTGGGCCCATGTTGATTAGGTAGTGCTTCACAGAGAAGCAGTAAGAGGATCACCATTACTGGATCATGGGAAGATGGAAAAGCATACTTTCTTGGATAGACAGGGAACCTATTTCATCCCATGGATAAGGGCCCATGATGGGGCTCTAGCATCTCAAAAACAGCTTAGCTGTGTAGATGGCAATTTACTTTGCAGAGGAGAAATTGCTAAGTAGAATCCTTGGAAGCTGTCATGTTGACAAAATTGTGTGCTGCATTTGAGCCACAGAAAGCAATTTTAATCTGCCCTAATTTTCTTTTTAATTTTCAAAATAAGAAACTTTGACACATTATTTCAGCGGGAATTATGCATACATATTCCTTCAGAAGTTTTGAAAATCTCAGGACCAGAAATCCCACACTCCAGCTAATTATGGTTTAAATGTCTGATGGTTTCTCATTCCATTTACAATAACAAGTTTCATTTGACATTATTTCTGTATTTGCAGTTGTTTTGAGTTCACAGCTTAAGCCAGCTGAGTCTGATATTTTTGCTGCTTTAGCAAGGTGTTTGGGACTGTGCTGGCAGTTGGCTTTACCTGGAGAATCGCTTCCTACACTAGAAAAGTTTGACAATATTGACAACAATAACAGAGCAGAAAATATCCAGTCTTAGATGAGGCCTTAGATAACACACGAGAAAAGCAAGCACACAATTTACCTTCTCTGCCAAGGACAATACAGTGGAAGCCTGAATTATGGCCACTTGTTCTTCATTTCTTAAATTCTGTGAAGAGAGAGAGGGAAGAAGAAAATTGGCAGCACCTTCCTGCATGAATAAAGATAATTCCGGCTACAGACTAGGTCTACAGTTTTCAGGGGATCCCTGTAGTACCAAGTATCCTATTCCCATCAAAACAGCCTGTTAACATATTAAAAAGAACACTGCTTTTGCCTTCCTCCATGATATGGACTATATGTTTTCATCCCATTGCATCTTATGAGAAACAAACTAAAATTAGACCCATGTATCTGTTTTCATGCTAGTTTTACAAAGCTGACTTTCCATTAAAGTTTTTGTAAAAATAATGCTGATTTACACCAGCATGTGAAGAGATAATCACGATCCTTCGTTTTTATTTCTTATACATTTTCTTAAAGCACATCTAACATTGGCCAGATACAGGATGATCTCTTTTACATGACTAAAGTAGGCAGCAATGCCCACTTCGAAAGCCACAGGGAATTTGACAATTCTTGCCTATTAATGAAACTGTTTGCAGAGGAATCCAAGTCCTGATGAAGAGCAGTTGGCTCAGACTGCCAAGTTAATTCATGTGCTTTCCTGAATGACTGGAGTGCAGTCAGGCCCAGTTCCAAATATGAGTGACCTTTGGACACTCTTCCCAGTCTGCTAAACCAGACATTAAGGCTGCTACTTCATTACTAGTTCTCTGACTATTGAAATCTCACAAATCCTTAACTTAGAGAAACAAATACTCCTTAAATTAATTGTTCTGATATTACATAATTTAACAAGTATCTTAGAAAACAGTCATGATATAATTATAGATTTCACTTACTCTACTGTACAAAATGCAGCTTCTAAAGGGAAAACACCTCCCACTTTAACTTACCCCATTATCACCTAGGATGTCTAACTGCTTTATGAGGTCTGGGATGCTGACATCCTGCAAAGACAGAATAAGGTAAAGGCATGGCATGCACATTTTATTACAGCTGCAATATTCATCCCTTCTATGAACCACGTTGAAATCAACCATATTGTTTTATCCCATGGAAATGCACCACACACTGATTTCAGTTGCCTTTGAGCCAGGTTTTATCATTACGTTGAAAATTATGAGTCCAATTCAATTGTGTCAGTCATCACACACCCTTACATTAGACTGAGTTTAAGTGCTTAAAGTTTAGTGTAGTTATTAGCAGAGATGAATGTAATGGGTTATAAGGGCAGCACCATCCACTCCTGTAGTTAGAAGTGCTGCCTTATAAAACTGACCTACCTTAACTCCTTCCTTCATGCAGTAGATCTGTAGAGCACTCACACCATCTGAGAATGGGTGAATCTGGAGATTAAATGGTGGGGAGCGTCTCTCTCTTTCCTGGAAGTAAATTGAAAAGATGCCAGAGAACATATTAGAATGAAGGAGATGCACACAGAACTCATTAAATGCCATAGCTACTGTTTATATCATTCTTCACAAATCCAAGCTCTTCATTTTACAAGTCAAAGAAACAAACATTTAGTCTTAGTCTGAAAAACAGTGTGCCAAGTGGGATAGGATCCTGAACCCAAGCTAACTATTTTACAGGAGACTATTTATTTGATCAGTTATTTTCCTTTGCAAATTGTCTGTGAAAAGGCTAAGAGACTCAAGTGCTTTGCTTAATGAAGTGCTGAACAACTACTTCTTGTAAATACACCCTTTAGAAACAGGTATTTGACTTAAGACTGCTAGGATACTCAGATTACACATTTGCTCATCCTGGTATGCTGCATGTTCTGATATCTGTGAAAGGTAGCAAGTTCAAAAAGGTTGATCAACTTAGCTATTTATACACCTTCATTGCATAAAATCTACAAATATTTGTCCAGTTTTAAAGTACCAAAGACAAAAATAAGAATGTGAAGATGTTATTTCCCTTTCAGGTATTCAGGCAAGCACAGAAGTGAAAATCAAATTTCACTTTCAAATATATTTTTTGTTTATGAACATGTAACTCACTTGATCAGTCCAGTTCCATGTCATATGAAAACACAGCTGTCACATAAAACTGTAGGAAAGTTCTATAAATATGGGACACATCTGTCCCAGCACTGACTCAGGAGAGCCAGGAAAGGCTCTGTGTTACCTACAAGCTCTGAATGACAAGTATATAAGGCCTTGGACAGCAACTGAAAAGAACAACTGAGAAATAAACCAGCTTATACTGGAAAAAAGACCAGGTGGAAGCAGGCACGCCTAAGAATCTATAACTAGGGGCCGTCTGGGAAGAGGGACACTGAGGTTCAACCCAGTCCTCTGGCTGCCTGCAGGGGCTTCTGGAGCTCCTCCATCACCCTACAGTGTCACCTGAGGGACCTTTCTTACCTAACACAGCTCACAAGAGAGCTCCTCAAGAGGGAACATGTCCAGTGCCTGCAAAAGTGACAGTGCTTGCAAGCGGGCAGACAAGCTGTCTCTATTCACTGTGCAAGGGCCTACAGCCTCCAGATGCAAATTAAGACAACTCCAGACCAAGCACTATATGCAACACAGGTGGGTGCTGTTGGCTTTTCACACATGCCAGCACTGTCAAGCATGATGATAAAAGGCTGCAGGAGCAAGACCACATTCACCTATATAAAATGTCTCTTACCCCTACCACAGTGGCAGGAAACTAAGGCACAGAGAGATTACATCTAAAAGGGCCTCAGCAATCAATAGTACAGAAGCTGTTGCAAACCACTGTGCAGGGAGCCTGTGCTCCTTGGGCACCTTGGCTCTGTAGCCCAGCTGTCCTCAGGTGCTCACAGCAGGGCAGAAGCCCCCAGCACAGCACAGCCCACAGCTGCAGCCCCAGGGAGCCCCAGCCATCCCCCAGCAGGGCTGGAGTGCCTGCGGGCTCTCAGAGACCTGGCTTCAGCTCCCTCCACCACACGAGCCGACGTGCACAGTCCTCTTCTGCAACAAGGAGAGCTCTAACCACCCAGTACAGATTGGTTTGAGTAAGACAGCTCCCATCTCCTCTCACAGCCCAGTGCCCACAGAGAAAAGAATTCAAGATTCACTGGCTCAGAGAGGACGAGGTACAACAACCCTTTTACCCCCATGGGTACGGTACTAGAATACAACAGCCCTGGGTCCAATACTTTCTTACAAATGCTTATGCAATTTCATCGATCATTGCTGATTCAAACTTCAAAGAGTTCCAGTCCTTCAAGCACAGGGCTAGAGAGGTGCACTTCTCACAGCAGCACTCTCAATGAAATTTGAACTCTTGTCTCATCACCCTTGCTGAAAGAGGGGAAAAGAACAAAGCCATTGTACATCAGCATTAAGGTTTTCTCAGGGGGAAACAGGGCTTTGAAGACCCTGAAGAGGGAACTGTACCTGCATCTCTGACTTCTTAGAGGAACACTCTACTCTTCAGCTATTAGAGATAAAAGCACGCTCAACATTTCTTTCTCCTCCAAGACCTGTTCAGGTTCATAAAAAAACCAAACAAAACAACAACAAAAAAACCTGGATGCCTATTCTCAGGAGGGATCTTAGCTGTGAACCAGGATGCAGCCCTGAGCAAGGTACATGAGGATGGGGTTTAAGCCTTGCTTATTCAGTTAATTTAAATGTAATTAATTTCTGTCCATTTTAGTAGACTCCAGGCCAGCAATAAGAACAAAGCATGTTCACAACAGACTGCTCCAAAGTACTGGAAAAACCATATCCACAGGTGGGGTAACCAAGAGCCGTACTGACACTAGTCAGTTAAGCTCATTTATGCACACTGGGCACCTAACCCAGAGAGAGGTGAACCAGTCAGGTATGGAACTTAGTATTTCCAGGACTTTGGAGCTGACATACTTCAGCTCACAATCAAAAATTCTGGGCCTTATTAACAAATAACTCTGTTCTATCACTACAATGTTTGCGTAAACATTTGATTAAAGTTGGTGTCCAGTACAAGTGCACTAGTTTAATTTGCTACCAGCTCTACTGTAACTGAGCTCATCCATCACCTCCAGCTCAAGGTTGCGGAACTCCAGCAGCTCATTCTGGTCTCGGGCATCCTGTAGCTCCTGTTGTAGACGGTTGTTTTCTGCTTCCAGTTTCTCTATCTAATAGAAATACGTAAATTCAGGATCTGTGTGACTGTTACAAGAAACACTGAATATCTGGTGAGTAACAGTTGAGGTAGCATAGGCAGAGCGAAATCCAAACTCTAGAGATGGTTCACTACTTGCTGTTTTACCTCAGTGAGTCTTTGGTTTACAGGTGAACTTCTTGTCAAAATCCTAAACTCATAAAATGCTTAGGCTGGAAGTTTTCCTAAAAAAATCCAATACTAGGGGAGATCAGCAGGGAAGTTAACTCTACAGAGGTGTCAGGTTTGCCAACAGATTAGTCTGCACTAACTATTAAACACACTATTCTTACGGAAAAACACTGGAATAGATTGTCTGGGGAGGGATGCGGAGACATCATTGTTGGAACAGTTTGGATAAATGCCTGTCAGGAATGACACAGAAACAGCTGCCCCTGCCTTGGAGAAGAGCTTGGGCTAGGTCAGAGATTCCCAGTACACGAAGCACAGATGCCAATGGAGGGAGAGCTGTCTTTGTGGAGAGTTACCTGAGCAGCCATTCCACCCATGCAAGCACCTGTGTGAACTGCATGTCAAGCATCTCCACATGAGTAGTTCTGTCAGTTAGCAGGTAAGATTTAAATACCACCACAGCTGTCCCTAGCTTGCTTGTTGTGGACAACCCCACCACTAGCTCTTCAGCCTGCTCTCTTCTGCAAGTCTCTAGCCGGTGCCAGGACATGTATTTTGCAGTCAGGTTGTCCAAGGAGGGCCCAGACAAGGACAGCTAAGGAGCATGGTAAGCCTGAGGTCAAATGAGCCCCCATGGGTCAGTCTGTCTGGATGGGGAAGGATGGCACAGGACTGGAGACTTGTTAGGGGCATTTACGGAAGGAGAGAAACACAGACTAAGAAACCTCATCTGGGGAGGTGAAAGACAGCAGGAGACATGGTGCTGGTAGTTATCACCTCTTGCTGATGGCAGTCATATGTATGACCAGTGCTGTTACTGTTGGCAATACACAAGCAATGTTGAAGTCCTTCATATCCTTATATTCCATGATTAAAAATACATACATAAAAATATATATACACACACAAACAGGTGATATTCCTAAATGCATCAAGGGACTGAACAGTGCAAGTTCTGCTGGACCTAGGGATGACTTTAAGCCCTTAACAGAACAGGGACTAGGAGTGTGAAAGGGTTAGAGGGTGACTGCATTTCTACTGCTATTTCATTTCAAGAAGCTAAGCTCAGACACCTTGCCAGTGCAGCAGCAGCAGCAGCAGACCCTTCAGTGCAATTCTACTGGAACACAAAGGTCTGCGCCAGAACGACGAGCAGAGCTTCCAGCTCTACTGGAGCTTATCAGCCAAGCTGCTGCACCAGCAACTGCCAGCAACAACAGTGCCTAATCAGAGCTGGAGAGGGCTTGTCTTTCCGTATGTTATCCTGTCTGTATTAATCTGTGCTGTTCTATCCTTATACTATCCCTATAAGCACCAGACTGCATGTCCAAAAAGTACATTGCAGAATCCAGATTACCCTTCAGAGTGACCATGCAAAACTTGGGAACTTACCTTGTCTAAAAGCTCTTGGTTCCTCTTAATGAATAGCTGTTTGTCTTCCACCCAGTGTGAGTCCTGTTGGATGAACAAGTACTATTACAGAATAATCAAACTCTGTGAGATTGGGCGCATTTATTGAAAATTGGAGCCTGTTTACTGAACAGTGACATTACATCTCATGGAAGTCCATATTGAAATTGTGCTAGGTATTCTGCAAACAGAGCAGATAAGAACCAAAACAGAAAAGGAAAATACACAAAAAGTGCTTACCTGCCCTTTCTGTGCCAAAGTTTTCTCCAGATCTTCTATTTTGGCTTTATATCTCTGGACTTCAGCTTGGAGCTGCTCCTGAGCCTGTTGAAGTCAGGCACAGCATGAAATAGTAAAAAAAGCAGCAATGTGACCAGTATTAAAAGAAAATCAAACACAGCAGAGTCTGGGTTTATGCTGTTGCTTCCAATGAGTGAGTAACCTTTATGAAGACTCTGGCTCAGCGATGTTTTGTGCCACTCCTCAGATTGGCATACAGATGACCCAAGGGAACAGAGAGGTAACAGATCAGTCCCCTCTCCCCACTCAAGCCTATTATTACCATGTATTGCATTAGAGTAGCAAAACACAAGCTCAGGTATTCAGGGTGACAGGCTTTGCTCAAAGATCCTTGTAAGGGGCAGTCTCTGAATTGAAAAAAAAGTCCTTAGTAGATGAGAGTGCCAGAAGCTAGCAGAAAGAAGCAAGTAAAACTGCCTGGGGGGCTCTTCAAGAGCCAACTCAACAAGCTGTGATCTCACAGCTGACACTGTTTTAAGCAGGAATTTGGGCTGGAGACCATTTGAGGTCCCTTCCAGCCTGAACAATTCTACAATTTAATCAGAGGGACAACATTTTTAGCCTTGGAAGATTTACTGTAGTCTGCACCACACTTAAATTTGAATGTAATTTGCATTTCTCTGTTTGACACATCCAGGTGAACATTCCTGAAGCTGGCACATATGTGTGCCTTTGTGAAAACCCACAGGCCTCTATTTTCCTTTAAACCCTAAACTCTCACACCTGGACAAAAGATGAGAAACCCCATGTGATTCTGCACTGAATTGCAGAATTGCCTGCTTTGGCATTCCTGCTCAGCTGTAGTTCTCAGGTTCAGGCAGAGGACAGCCCCTTGTAAACTGAGTGATCGCATCCATTCTTAATTGTCACTCTCTTTAAATGTACCCAGCAAATGAGTGAAGCAGACATCTCTCAGTTGTATGGATGCTGTATGTAACTCCATTACCTTGTACGTCACTTTGAGGGGTTTGTACGTCTTGATAGCAATGAAATGCTTTCACCCTCAAACAAATACTAACCTTGGCTTCTCTTTCAGCATCTATGATGCCTCCTGTCTGCTCCTGCAGCAGTGCATATGCTCTCTGCAGGGCCTGGTACTCCTTTGTCAGCTGTCGAAACCGCAGCTCTGATTCTTCCGCTGCTAAACCGCACTGCCAAAGCAAAGAATGTAAGTGTGATTTGTTAAGCACAACAGTTGGTTTACAGGTCTTGATTTGGTGAGCTTGCTGTGATATGAAGTAACAAGAATGTGGAATTTATACAGCGTTTATAGATCTTGTAGGTTAAAGAAATGTGATGTTTATTTTCTTGAAGGGGGAAAGGAAAAAAATAATCTCAGATTGCGATGACGTCATAGCTGTAGACTCTATAGATTATGTTTTGAAGGAACCTCTCAGCGTTTCAGTAACCAAAATTGAGGCCAAACTTAATGAAGAACTTACCACTCAATATGCACTACAAAAACCTAACTTTTTTTAAGAGTCTGGCCACTTGTTTTGGAACTCAAAGTCTCTTGAAAACCTGTCCATGCCTATGGAAACAGTCAGATCTTACCTCATCCAGATCATCATCTGGAGTTGCTGGTGTTCTGTCTGTTCTGTATGAGGCCACAGAGGATGTTTCAGAGTCCATGGAATCATCATCGTACCCAAAAACTGTATCTACCACATGTCTCTAAAGAAGGGAAAACATGATTTCTGAATCTCCTTGGTAACAGGTAGCATGAGTTTCTGATGCGGGGGAAAGGTTCGTTCAAAATCACACTGCTAGTTACTTAAAAAAGGCAATATGAAAAAAGAGCAACGGGCTACCCCTGCAATTACTATCTCCAAACAAATCCAAAAGGAACTATGTTGAAGATTAGGTCTTGTGCTGGTGACGAATGAGTGTGCCAAGTAATTCTGAGCAGAGGATCTGGCTCAGTCTAAAACTTGGAAAGCATAATGGCAGCAGCAACACGCTGAAGTCTCTGCCATTGCAGGAAGGCAGGAGCATTGTCTGTTAACCCCAAAGCTGTTCAGAAGACATCTACCAACATGCAGACTGGTGGCAAACCATATGGTGTGTAACACCAGAAAGAGCTGGAAATGTGTGCAGACTAGTGAACCCTCCTCCTTCTCTCACAAACACCACTGGTATTTTTAATATCACAGTGCTTTTCTCACCGATATTGCTGTTGGAGTAAGTGAGTGAAAGCTATGCTAATACAAAACCAGCGTGAAGGAACTTTTCTCTCACACATCTTTCCAGTACTATAGTAACTGCCACGTTGTAAGAGATTGCTCGTGCTACACATTTTGGTTGTATGTCTGACACCTCACTATCTCCCATCTCAGTAATGGAATTAAATCAAATTAAAACTGTGAGTCATGTTCTATGAAGGTACAGAAGCTTGACCCTGCAGGCTTGGTTTCAGGGTACAGATCTGGGCATTTAAATACTTAGCTTATGAATAATTCTACAAACTGATTGACAAGCATTTCAGATGCACTTCTGCTTTGCAACACTTTTCACTTTTGCTGACAGGTTACAACCTTCTAAACATGGAATTTAAATCACACAAAAAACATGTACCAAAGATGCCAATAACCTTTTGCATATATTATCTTTTTCTGTTCATTATTTTTTTCAAGTGAAGACAATAGCCATGTTCTCCCATATTATAATCTCTGGCTTTGAAATAAAGTTGACTGATAAAAATACTTTTTAGTCCTTGTCTCCTTACGTCTGCTGTACATTGTTTCAAAACCCATACAGAACAATGTGATGACACATCTAGGATTTACTGGTCTGAAATTCTCTGTGTGTAGGATAGCACTGCATTACTTTCACAGAACATGGCTGACATACTAAAGGATGTCCTCGGAGGACAAAGAACAACCAAGCTCTGTTTTCTACACAGTATTTCCACTTTCTGGATCTGAGACGTGGCTGTTGCAAAATCATTCTTCACACTTAGATGATAAAGGATCTACTTGAACCACTACTGACTACTTGGCTCTAAAATTGTAAATTATACCAGCTTCTGACTTGACCCAATTCCAAGTAATAAAACAGGTAACCAAAGGCCTGTGGATCTGAGCAGGACAGAATAACACTCAATTTCTCAGGGAGAAACCTCCGCTTCAAGAATAAAAATGCACAAGAACTTTGTTTTAGCCCATATGTGCTGTGAAAAATAGACAGCAAAAGATAGATGGGAAGATCTCTGGAAATGTAAATACATCTCAGCATAATAGACCTTGAGAACAATATTTATAGAAACCAGATGGAAGGAAAATTGTTACTATTTCAAGGGGAAAAAAAGTACCATTTTTCTGAAAATAAAATAGCTATGCACCCTTAACTGAATTTCCAAGTGGACTTAAAAAGCTCTCCCAAAGTAACTAAGGTGTTTATAAACCTGATCACTAAAGCAGACTGTTATAATCACAAAGCTCTCTTTAATCAGATTGGTAAAAGTATGCTTTCCTCAGAGCCTACTAGCTCTGTATATAAGCTGAAAACAATTTTTCCTCTTACCTTAATTGGCTTTGAGCTCCTTTTATGTTTTCTGCGACGAATGAGTTTCTCTCTGTCCTAGAAAATAAGATTTAAAAGTTACTCTCTCCTCTTTTGTTTGCAGCTGTAAAAGGACAAATCTACAGAGGAAATAAAACACTTGGCTTCTATCAAGTCTCCATTCATACATTCAAATAGGAATCTGATTCCAGGTGGAACAGAGGATTCATATCCAAATCTGTACATGTGTTGGCCGAAAACTACTTGAAGAAGGGAAGATGGGATATCTGAAAAAAAAAACCCCACCACCCTCTCGTTTGACAAGACACTGATGGATTTCCTGTTAAAATCACTGGGAGGCCTGTTGCAGGCTTGGGCTTTGTGTAAGAGGCTGTCTACCTTCCCTGCAGAAGGGATGCTGCTTCTGTCTCAAAGTCATCAAATGTTGGTAGTGATGATCTCACCAGTCCTAGCAATGATGTCTTAGAAGAGGGAAAAGCCTGTTTTGGAGTCTCTCTCCTTCCTCTCGACATCATAATGCAAAGTCAGGTGAAAAAGAAATTGTCAGTATTAAGTGACAGAAGAACTACTCAATCACCCTCTAGCAGCTCACACTTCTCCAGCACATGATATCGTACTGTGTGCCTGCCTCTTGTTAAGGAAACTTTTTAATGGTAGCTTAGTTATACCCTGCCTTGTGAACATGTAGCTATCTTCCCAAGCTCCACTGTTCTTAGTCTGTGTTCATTTCTAGAGCTCAATTCACACACAAGAGTTATGCTTTTGAGTTGTAGGGGCTGATGCCCCACTAGAAATTCAGTTAAACTGCACCCATGCATACCTACATCTAAAAATTTGCAGGTGTTAAAAATAAGATATTAACCCTCACACCTCTAGTTAGAAGACATACTATCAGTGGTAAACTGTGCACAGGAATCCTCCCTAGTTTCCCAGTGCTCTGGACATACCCTTGTTAACTCATCAATTATGTTCTGTTGTTCTATGACTTGAAGCTTTAAGAATTCAGTTTCTTGTTCCTCATTAGCCTGATCCAGGTCATTGAGAGATCTTAATTTCTTTAGAGGAGGATGTGATGTCATTTTTTCTCTCTGTGGCAAGAAGAAGAAAGAAATAAAGTAAGATCCACCAATCAGAAGACAAAAAGACCACCTTTCAGTCAAAAATCAGGCATTATCTTTCATTTAAGTTGTACAGCCCTTTAAATATACTTCAGCTACGCCATTTTTATAATTTTATTAATACTTGTCAGCACTTCTTAACAATAAAGCAGCACAGAAAGGCTGAGTTCTTCAACCAGAACAACAAAGCTTTATCTATTTACTTATTGCGTGGCATACAACCTCTACAGCAGCACTTAAAGGTCATATACCATAGCTCTTCCTTTGCCATGCATCAAGATGCCTCAACACATGGCAAATACAGTAGAACTCCCTATCTTTCCAGTGGGTATGCAAATAGTATCTACACCCATGACCCCATGCCCTTACTGATACCCATCGTATCACCACATACAGTGAGGAAATGGACATGCTTTAATCATGTGAAATACATGCATCCAGTCAGAACAGGAGAAAAGGCAAAAGATGTGGTACCAGATCTATTTTAACTGGAAGTCCACATCCCGCCTGCTCCTGAGCATATGTGGGAGAAAAGACGACTACAGCCCGTAAGAATCACTCTAGCCACCCACATCTTGCTAACTTACATAATCTGGGCATTTACAGAGTAAAGAGCAGATGTCAGGGACCTAAGATGTGCTATGCCTGCATATATTCACCAGTGGTGCGGCTCACTGATGCCTAATGCATGCAGATCCAAAGTCCCTTCTCTTTGCTGTGGGAGAGCCCAGGGGGCTGTGATCTGTACTACCACAGCTGTGGAAGAAGAATTCTGACCCGTGACACCCACAGTAAGTTTATTGGTCTTCTGGGCATGGGTGAATTGCAGAGTCTTAAAGTGGATTAACCTTGTAACACTAAAGCCTTTTTTCTTTAAGACAAAAAAGTGAATCTGACCATCTCATCCTCACTGGCAGGAAAGCTGCGTTCATTGCAGAACAGTCAGCCTGCTCAAGATGAGAACAGTGGCTACTGCAATCCAGAGACAAGGCATGCAAACACACTTAGCACAGGAAGTCATCTCAGCCTGCCAGCTTACATCAGAACTTCCGCCTCCTTTTTCTATTAATGCCAAAGCAACAACAGCGCCTGCATAGGGACTGCATTCTGACTGATACTCAGGACAATTCCATTTGAAGGATACACTGGCATAACTGCTTTGACCCTGCTTCATGAAAGTGATAACCCTAGCCAAACTTGTAACACCATCACTCTCCCTGTCCCATATCCATCTACCATGCATATGCTTTATGGAAAGATTGTACATGCTCAGTGCCAGAACAGAATGTTACTTTGCCATCATCAGCTCTAAAAAGAACAGGTACATTCAAAGACAAACACCATGCTGGCTGAAAACATCACTCTTAAGCTTCCTTTTTGAGTTCCAGATGCAAAACAGCACGGTGGGATATGACTGAATGATTTGACTTTTTTTTCCTTTTTCTTTTTTAAAAATTTGAAACTCAATATTCTAATTTTTGAGGATTGTTAATTATGCATTCACTTAAATATATTGCACACGTATGCATAATACACAATGCTACACTATGCAAGTCCAGTATATACAGACTTAAGCACGGTTATATCTTATCAATAGTATTACACACTATATACAACACGTTTTCTCTATGTATATATATGCATACACTATGCAGATGTGGCCACCGTAACAGACATAGATCATACAGTGATCCTCATTTTGCTCTTAAGTACCAACCATTTCTATATTTTCTTTAGTGACTGCTTTCAGTTTATCTTCCATGCGCTGCAAAGACTGCATAAGTTCATCATTTCTCTTCGTGAGGCACTTGTTCTTTTCCAGAAGAGGTTTACACTGTTTCTCAGCTTCTCGGACACGCTTCAACTGGGTTGATAATAACAATTAATGATTGTAAATTATCCAAATAAAAGGTATATTTTCCTCCCTCCTTTCTTAAAAGTACTTTCGTTAGTTCCCTGTTGGACTACTGTCCGAGTAAAATGCCAAAGTGATCTAATGGAACTGATGCTTACAGCTTCCATAACTAGTTTTACCTGTAAATCTCAAAGCACAATTCTGCATATCTGTTTCCAAAAGACGGCTTTATCTATAGGAAAATTCAGACATACAGATAAAGCAACCTTTTTTTTTTTTTTTTGGCAGTTTACCTGCAAGAAACTCACTGATTTTCTCATTGAAAGACAGATTTGCAAAGGTACCTACTCAGTCTGGATCACAGCAATACCAACATAGTTTTAAGTGTGGTTCTTAATGCCCCCCAGTGAAATACTTGTGCACATGCACAAGCACAATGAACTTTGGTTTAAATAAACAAATTACATAACATTTAAACAACAGATCCCATAAGATAGGAAGGTATCTTAGGGCATGCTTGGAAGTTCCAGTATTGGTACAACTAGAGTTTTAACCAAGATCTCTTCCTCTGAAAAATTAGTTCCAAGCAGTAATACTGAGCGTTTTATTGATGTTTCTTTTTCTAAGAGCGCCCAAGGAAGATGGCATGTGGCTGTGGAAAGACATCATCTTTGTGTCCAGATCATCTATCAAAGGCACTGTCCCAGTTCTCTATTACTGTTTGTCACTGGGAGGTTGCAGTTCTGCTGAGGAAAAGACCAAGAGTTTTCTGTAGCTATCAAGCACAGTTAACCACATCTGCTTACATCATCGTAGCATCTCACATTAAACTAACCCAATGATTTTGTCTGAAGCAGGTAAGCAAGTACTGGGAGACCCCTCCTGCTAACAGAAAAAGGGGGAGCAGCTAGGAAGCAGTTACATCTTTGACCAGCACAGCTGTGGGCAAAACAGCCATCTGTTCTACCCTAAGAATGAAGTTATCTGTTGCTAGTCTGAATGTTTCTTAAAGTGTATGGTATTTCCAGCAGTACTCCTGGTCACATTTAACAAAATGTGTTCACTGTAGTCACATTGTGCTAGATACAGCTCAGAAGCCTTTTAAAATTATTTTTTTTCCTTGTGAAAAAATAGGCTGAATATTTAATGAAAAGCAACAGGTAATCAAGCTGACTCAGACTCCAAGCTATTCAGTATCACAGAAATTTGGGGATTGAGAGCTTTTCATAACTGAAAAGAGACACATGAATATATGTCTAATTTGCAATCTTGATATGACATTATTTTGCAAATATTACATTAAGAACATTGAGGAGACTGAAGCCAGCTAAAGTGATACGAAAGGAGTGCATTAGGACTCCTAGCTCAGGATAAAAAAAGTAAATTAAAAAAAAAGTAATCAAGAGCTGAATTTCAGCACCGTCATCTTTAATCACAGATGTAGAAACATGGACAAGTTAAAAAGCCAGGGTGCTGACTCCAACACACAGGTACCACCACCTAGGAGTAAATCAGATGAAGGGATCAATTCACCATTGCCCATCCTCCCTTGATCCAATACTTAACTGTTCTCAACCCGGTCAAATACTGGACTACAGACATTATTTAATTTACAAGATAAGTCTCACCATACACTGTTGTATGCTCAAAAGGTCAAGGAGGGAACATAAGTGTTCATAATACAAACCTACAAGCCTCTCTCCTCAACTTTCATTATGATTTTATACCACATAACTTCAGTGAAATTACTGTTTAGTTCTAGGATTAAGAAAAAAAAAAAAAAATCACCCTCAGCCTCCTGAGTGACTAGACTGAGAGATGGAAAAGGCATATTCATCACTGGCTATCATCCTTGGATCCTCCCCTCTTTGCCTTTCCCTGTGGCTACCGACCTCCTCTGTCTGATAGTGCAAAGCTCACACACCAGTTCGTTTCGTTCATCAACAAGCAACGTGTTCCTGTCTTCCAGCTTCCGGATTGTGGCATTCAGCTCTGCTATCCTCTTCTGGTTTCTGCGCAAGTCCTGTTCATTGGCAACAACATAATACAGTTACTGATTTTTTTTCAAAATGCATGCTTGGGAAAAAGAATCCTCAAAAACCACACACCGGTCAACTTAAGCTGTCATCAAGAAATTACATTTATGGATTTTTACAGCATTGAACATGCTGGCAAAAATACACATATTTTTGGAAGAATGTATCTGGTTTGGTGGATAATTTAATTGAAAATTTTTACCTCCTTAAAAAAATAAAGAGAAAATAACCAAACAGATATCAATAATTTTTTTTTATGATGGGGAAGAAAAAGCAAAAAGCTAAAAATTCTAATTTTTATTGCCTTTTCCTATACATCTGCTGAGCTGCTATGTCAGGTGAAAAAGTAAGGACATTCCTTTCAGTATCAATTGCATTTACTTTTTTATTCCTCATTTGTATATGTGTATATACATGTATATATACACATCTGTGGTGTAAACATATATTCAGTCACAGAACCAGTGAGTTGCATGCTTTGTGAATGACAGCAAGGGCTGTATATGTGGAGAATAAGACAGAGAAAGAGGAGGACCTCCTAAAAGTCTCCTGGATGCCACCCCCACCCCTTCTCCCTGCCCATCTTCCCAATTCTATCTGTTTTTGAGCATGTATGCTAACGAGGTAGTTATGATCATGGAACAATTCTTTCAAATGGGCACTAATTATTTAAGATGTTTTATATCTGTAAAAAGAGCAACTGAGGGAACAGCCTTACAAAGCTTTGTTGTCCCACTAGCATTCTCTCTGAAGAATCTATAGACACAACAACTCTGTAGTGACTAAGAGTGGGAATGTTTTCCCAGGGCCTGAAAAAATCTGAGCACAAGAAACACAGCCATGTTTCTGTTTTGCAGGGGCCAGTAAAACCTGCGTACAGGGCTGCTGCAGTGCTCTGAACCATCTCCGGCCCTTCCTGGGATCTCTCTCTTGGGACTGCTCATGTTACACTCTGCCTCCTTCACCAAGAAGAGCTGTTCATCCAGAGCTTCCTTCTGCAGCTGCAGCTTCTGCACATAGCCTGTCTGTGTCTCCAGCTCTTTCTCCAAGGAGAAGATGATCCTGTCTTTAGCCTTGATCTCATCCATCTGAATAAGAGAAACACCGGAACGATATTACTGGGTAAAGGCAACAGCATTCTTCAATCTAGCAGTATATAATTTACTTAATAGCAGTGTTCACCACTTAAATCTGCTATATCATACTGCATCAGGCTTGTAAAACAATACACTTTGAGGTTTCAGCCATAACCGTACATTGGCACAGCAGCAGATTCACCAGCCTCACACAGAGTAAAGCCCAGGAACTGAGCATGATACGACGTGTTAACAAAAAGTTGGACGAAGAGTTCAGGCTTTCACTTGGATTTTGGTCAGTTATTTATACTAGTAAAAAATAAGTACAGACTGACAAACTCAAAAAAGTTTAGACTAGCTCCTGCTCATGTAAACAGAGCTACAATAGCTGAGGCAGTAGAAGTTATGGTCCCATTCTCACAAACAAAAGACCTGTGCAGACCCAGTATTTCTTAAATCTGATTGTCATGTTATTAATCTTCTGCTGAGTGCAAACTCAAGGCTATCCATTTTATTGTTACTTCATTTCTGCCTAATAGCCCAGGGCTATCCAATACAAAAAGTAAGTCTAATTTCACCTCATAGCAACTTTTTAGAACAATGGCTTATAGGAAAATTTGAGATTAAAACTTTAGAATAAGATTAGCCCATGCAAGCCTTGCAACCATAAAAATTGATACAAAACCACTAACATCATTGAGCTCAAGAAAATTTGGTGAACCAGAACTTGCGCATGCTCGAGCGAAATAAAGCTGCTGTTGTCTGGAAATTGCATGAATTGCTCCCTGAAAACAAAAATGCTATCTATGCTAAATTTTGCCTGAAGCTGCCAAAGATACTTTCTGGTCTTGCAGCTTTCTAGGCTTGCTGAAATCCTACCCAAAGTATTTTTCAATGACCAGGGCTAAATTCTGATGTCCATTAACTAGATGTCACTCTGAGGTAATCTCCTCCACTCTGATAGCAATACAATGGAGGTGGAAAATATTTGTCTAAGTCAGATAAAAGTAATTCTGGACTTGTTCAAGGCTCTTATGCAAGTAAATAGCCTTCAAAAAGCTTTTCATCAGCTGCTAAAGACAAAATCACACAATACATAGGTGGAACCTGAGTTGATCTTAATGTTACTAAATGGCTCAGTTTTATCCTGAATTTCACTATAGTTTCTTTTTATATTAAAACTCTAAAAATGGATCCTCAATTTCAGATGAGAAAAAAAAGTTACTTGTCCTCATGGTTAGAAGGGTCAAAATTCAGAATACAGATATGAAAAATCCCCCACTATTAGTCTGTACTACATTACTGAGCATTTTGGCAACATACGAACATACCTCCAGTACATGGACTTTGAATTGGGGGTGAGGGGGGAATCAAGGCAGGGGGGAGAATATCTTTCTGGACAGTTTAAATTACCATTTCTTTTACTTAACTGTCAAATCTTGAATCCCAGTTTTCAAGCCAAACTGTCCACCACTGCATGCAGGTCCAGCTCCCCAGATGATAGGGAAACATGGCAACTTGCACCATTGCTGATGTGGGCCTCATGTTGCCCATTTTCCCCAGTAATTACTGAAGACTATGCCAAGACCAAAACAAAAGACATCTCCCCTTCTGCCATGGTTTAATGTGTTCAAGATACCATCACAAGGGCTACAGAAACTAGCAAACTGCAAGTGCAGATGCAAACGCTTTTTCTAACACTTTGCACTGCACATGTATTAGCATCTCAGCAAGCCAAATCCTCATGGACTAGGCCCATCACTCTCTTACTTTAAGGTGTTAGCTACCATCACGGTGGTTGCTCTAGCTGACTCACCATGATCTACTTACTGCTGAGGAATGACAGTGAGAAGTTTGTAATACTTTTGCAAACTAAGGTGCATTGCAATGTTCTGTTTTTCAGAAAAAGTTAAGAGGCACAAGAGGCAAACTCACTACAGCCTAAGAGAACACATGAATTGTTTCGGTTACTGACCAGGCGACGAATATCCCTTTCGCTCTCCCATTTGATCTTGGAAATGGCTTCCTGGTGTGACTGATGCTCACTCCGAAGATCCCCTGCCTTGATCTTATCAGCTTGGATCATATTGTTAAGGGCCTCATCTACCTGCTTTTTGGCAGACTTCAGTTCAGTAATTTCCTGCAGAAGCTTAAGGCGCTCCGAGTCAAACTGTTTTCTGGCCTCTTCACGAGCCTCAATAGTCAGCGCTGTCCTTACTTTATCACTGCTCCCATCCCGCAGCGCGCACAGCGCTGACTTGAGGCGCTGGATTTCGCTGTCTCGGACTTTGACCATCCGCGTCATCTCCTGCTCGTGCTGTTTGATGAGGTTCTCCCTCACAGCCTGCAGCTCCTTCATTTTCTCCTCATGGAGTTTGGCTTTTAGCTCCGTGATCTGCACAGTCTGCTTGCGCTGCTCCACCTCACGGATACGCTTAGTTTCTTGAGTCTTCTCTCTTTCAAGTTTAGCAACCTACATTGAGATAAAATGAAAGTCACCTGCTACCAACGTGTTATCAAAACAAGCCCACCCAGACACAGAGCCATGCCAAACGGAGGAAGACCTTGCTGCAGACCCTAACCAATCCTCCACCCTCCTACATCAAAATATGGGCCAACTCCTAGGGCACTGACCTAGATTTTACACTGTCTTTACTCAAGCCAAAACAAGCCTTCTCCAGGTGTCTTGCCTCATGCAGTGACACTACATGTACTTCCAATAGTTCCTTAGGAAATAAGACTCCATGATATGGGTGCATTTGCCTAACAACTTTTTAACTCATTAGTCAACATCAGTCAAATTCACCAGAAAATTAGAGGGCTCAGAAACAGCAAGGTTCCTACAACTTTCATGACCATGGACAGTCAATCAGATGAGAGAGAAGTGCTTGCCTCTGTATGATCCCAACAGGGGTAAGGTGCAAGTGTGAAAGTCCAGGAAACATTTCATCTTTTACAGATGTTCTTATCCATACAGAGAGCTTTATTGGGCATCTGTAGTCACTTCTTAGACACATATCTACAGAAAAGCATGCTTCATTGTTTATTATGCTTATGGAACAGCTAGCTTTACTTGAAATACGCCCTTTGCTACTCTTCATTAATGACAATTTTTAAAAGTTCTTTGTCCATAGCTTTGGAGTCAAAGTTACAGAGCAACCAACCAGTCCTCAGTACTGAATCTCTAGGTGTAACTTCACACCTCTGAGCAATTCCACAAAAGAAACCTACGCCAAAGAAAAGTAATGGATAAAGAATGATGTCAGTTCAAATCAAACTCGGGTTTGTCATTTACAGTGAAAAAGAATGTGGTTTCAAAGATTGTATGAACTTCCTTGTTAATTCCTTTTTAAATAAAGACCAAAAAGAACAAAGAAGAGTGAGCAAACCTTTCAGAAAGAAAAAACAGTGGAAAACCCATTCAATATGAATAAGCATAGTAGCAGGCCACCTGAAAGCCCTCCAAGAAACACTGGTGGTTTAGCCTGCAGGCCTACTAGATTACTTAAGAGAAGATTTAGCTAAGGTAGGAAGTGCTTTCAGCTATTTGCAGAGCTGATTGACTTTTGGGTTTTTTCTCCCACGCTATCTCCATCTTATTTCAGATACACCTTTCCCAAAATAAGCCACTAGAAGAGTTTGAAAGCATAGTTTTCAGTTTCAATCACCAAAGTCATCCTGACAAGTAACAGACTCTACAAATGAGAGGAATCTTCCTCAGAAGGCTCCTTGGAAAACAAATCTGAAAGATTTTCCTAGAACTCCCTTCACAGGGCTCTGTGAAGGCCCCTTTCCAGTGTTACTCGAGCACATAAAACATATTTCAGATAAACTTGTTTTGATTTTGTTTTCAAGACTTTTCTACTCTTGTAACTCTCATTATTTTGGACCATCCCTGAACTGATGTCTAGTAACAAAAATCTGCACTGGCAGCTTCCATATTGGAATTCCATAGCTGCAGTGATAATAAAAGCAGCAAGACTCAGAACGTAGTGGAAAGCATTACAGAAACTCCCTGGGCCATCAGTTTTCTGGCAGCCAGCCTGTGGCTCCTTAAGAGAGTAAGTTAAGCCTTGCCTGTGTGCACCACATGAAAGCCAAAGCCTGCAAGGCAAATGAAAGAATCAAAAACCATTTTTGCCTTCAAGACTGTCATTGACCATTTGACAAAGAAAAGGATGCAGAATGCGTTTGAAAGAGTGACGA
The DNA here is from genome assembly GCF_015220075.1 of Falco rusticolus. NCBI lineage: Eukaryota > Metazoa > Chordata > Aves > Falconiformes > Falconidae > Falco > Falco rusticolus. The sequence goes on from NC_051194.1 coordinate 1,427,835, forward strand.
TATCCGCTTTGTTGCCATTTTCAAATCTTGTCCATTTTAAAAGGCTGCAAAATAACAGCTATAAATCTGACTGGTAGGTGAAGGGAGAATGCCCCCAGAGATTCTTAGAACATCAGGTAACACAGAACTGGCTATTCTTGCTTTCATTTAGCTTCTCCTAAACTACAGAAACCAACTTCCGCTATACTGGCTAACACGTGTCAGAGATTACCAGTATGATTAACCTTGATATATTGGCATGAACATCTGTTCCTAAAAGAAATAAATTATCAAAAAGACCTTACAGGCTGAAGGATTTGTGGTTATTCAGGTTTGGAAGCTAGAGGCAAGTCATTCTGGGTTTATTTGCCCAACATATATGCTTATCTGTGAAGGAATCAAAGAGGCAGGTTGATGGATTTCAATTATATTCCATTTGGAAAAACAATATATCACTAGGCATCATCCTTTGATAATGTGGCTGCCACCAGGCTGCAGGTGGGGGTTGCCCAGGTGCAGTTAGTACTGCTTCCAGTCCCCTTCATGAAAACTCACTAGGAGTAATTAAGCAGAGATTTGTTATCTTTACTGCTTATAAAGAACACACTACTAAACCTGAAGACTGCCTTAATCACCACCCATGTGCAGGGAACTTTAGCACTTACCACAAAAGGGTTTATTGCACAAAAGCCATACTCTGACTATAAAACATACAGTGCTTGCCACTAGAAGCATCTCTAAATGAAGAGGGAGAAACACTGTGGAGAGCAAAAAGTACACTTCCTTGCAAAGCCACTTTGGCATCAGCTGCGGGAAAATTGGTGCCACTTGCAAGGATTTTAACAGAATGCGGGCAGGGTATGTGCAGAGTAGGTGTAAAACAACAGCTAGTATTTTATACTTGGATAACACCCAGCCCATTACCTTTTCACAGTTTACAAAACTAGTAGTGTAAACAGGTGATATGTGTTTCGCAAGGGTGGCCCCAGCACAGACAACGTAGGAAAAGAGAGTGAAAAGTTAAGCAGAAGATGAAGGCAAGAGCTGAAGCCACAGCACACAGCCCTGAGGTGGTACCAAAGGCTTCTGAAGTATATGGGAGGCACCTCAAACCTTCACAGGTACATCTGTCCCCTGCATGCATTATACTCAGCTGGCTTTAGCCTAACTCTACACATCTGAGACTGTAACTCCAGCATACTGTTAGCACCTGAACAAGCTTTAAATAATGCATACATATGCTAGCATATACAATACAGTTTGGCTGCACTGGAGATGGATTGCAAGGGTTGACATGGATTGTCATGCTATACACTTAGGGAATACTTAACTTCAAAATAAGGGCATGCCTTGCTGAAATATCAGCCATTCAAAAAACAGCAACAGTACCCAGTTTCTAAACACCAAGAGGGCAGGATGAAACCCACTAACTGGAATATGGCCAAAGATGTTACAAAAGACATATCACTCCCATTTGAGGGCCAAAGACTTCTTAATCTTGTACCTCAGTAAAAAAGAGGCTGTTCCACAGAAGCAACAGGACATCCACCAAAGAAAATGTTATATGGGGGGAAATTATCATACCACTGTTCTAGGAAAGAGTTGCATTGCATATGTTAATTTCTGTGATATTATTTTTTCCATGTGTTTCCCTCTTTCAGTGCAGACACTGTTATTTAAAACCAAACCCTCACTCACCTTGGATTTCTCCTGATGCAGCTCAATTTGAATGTCTGTTAGCTTGGTCCTGAGTTCCTCATTGGCAGCCTGTAGGGCAACAATCAGCGCCTCAGGCTTTTCGCCCTTGCTACGTCCTTTCTTTGACATGGTTTCTTATCAGCAGAAGTCCACGTGTTTAATTATTTCAAATATGGTCTGCCATCTTTTTCTGTTCCTTTCAGTGCCAGTTAGTTCAGCACCTACTGCGTGACATTCCTTAAGGTCCTGGACTCAGCTGCTTTGGAAGCCCTGCGAGAAGTAAGACATACTATTATTTGTCAGTGGACACTGCAGCATGACAGCTCACATGGTTACAGAACACAAGAGATAGCTCACTTCTCCAAACACTGCAATCTCTGTCTGAAAACCTGCAAGGGAGATCCCACACAATCAGGCTTCTGTATGCAAGTTTGGCATACTAGTGGAGATTCCACATATGTCCTTTTTCTGTTCTCAGAAGGGACGCCATGCAAGGAAGATAGGAGTTTGTTTACCATAAAGATTAGTGCTGTTAAGAGTACAGGACTGGAAAGGGCTGGCCACTTAATCCAAGACTTGCAGTCAGAGGTAACCACAAAGCAGGCACTTCAGTCTCAAGCATCTACCAACAGTATCTTCCTCTTACCCTTCCCAACCCTTGATCCCCCACAAGACCCCGTGCCAAACTCAGACTTCCCACAAGACACCTACAATCTCCCACAGGAAGAAAAGGAAAGTGCTGAAGTACTCACCAGTGTTCTGGATCTCCATAGAATCAGAGAACTAATAGCATGCAAAAGCCTGTATCAGACTAGAAAATGTCCCCTTTGCCATTTCCAAGAGAAATTTAAAAAAAAATAAAAATCCACCAACGGTTTCCATTTTTGGGGTAAAACTCTGTCCTAAGCCAAAGTGATGCAGTAAGCTTAAACCCATCAGCAAGGTATGCAGATCAGGAAGCCAAGGGTTTTTTCCACATCACTATGAATATGGGTATCCCTCTGTCCCGTATACCTATTAGGGTTTTGGTTGGTTTGATTTTGTGGGTTTTTTTTGGGAGGGGGACAGGTAGCATTTGTCTTGGTTACTGGCATTGACTGACAGCTTTGGATAAAGAGGTATTCTGTTGATATGGAGAAATAGTGTGAAATGGGGACAATGGACACCGACTGATTGTATATGTCTGCTCAAGGAATGTGGGTACGGTGACTAGTCATGGGTGCGGTTGAGGAGACGCCTGCCCTTCTTCCTCTAACAAAGGGGAGACGGGGAGACGCTGCCCTTCTTCCTCTAACAAAGGGGATATTTAAAAAAGAATGAGAAAAGGATGAGAGACATTCCAAGGCTATCTAGAGGGAGGGAGTGCTAAGTCTCCTTGCTGGAGAAGATCGGATGGTCACAAGGACATGAATCACCGCTCCTTGCTGGAAGACCGGATGGTCACGGATGGTCACAAGAACATGAATCACCTACAAACATGCAAGACCACCGCATTCCAGGCAAAGGACTGATAAGCTAATTAACATACGAAGCGGGGTTTAGGTAACGAATATGTATAGGCGTCAATTGAATATTCATTTGTTTTATTGTATAAATGTGAGATGGTTCGTCACTTCGGGCATGCACGCTTGTGGAGGAGCGATCCCCCGTGTATCTGCGCGCAATAAACATACCTACTTTATAACTTTCGAGTTATAGAGTCTAATTCTGCACGTCACTAATTGTGGATTTAATAAGCTCCCTAGAAAGTTCTGTGCCCATGTGTCTCAGCACTAAACAGGAACTGAGACAGTGCCATGCTCATGTTCAGTCACACTGACATTCCTATCACATCAACAAAACCTGCAGAAATGACACATAGCCTTTGAGACAACAGCAGAATCCTCAGTAAAGAATGTCATTGTAAACTGAACAAAGCAGATTCACTTCTTGCCACACTGATCCTGCTACCCTGAAAACACTGTCCTGTATCACCCAGGGCTTCCCACGCTGCTCCCAGTTACAGTAACTCTGAAATCCTGACATTGCATTGCACATGTACAACTACAAATGAGAGCAGGATCTGATCCATATTTCCCACAGTGCCTCATATTCAATACTGGTAATAAAGGATCTAATCATGCTAGTTACACGAAGACTTTTTCACCAGGAGAGCTGAAACAATAGAGATTTCAGTACAGCTGAAACAGAGCTGAGCCTGCTGTAGGTGCAGACGATTGAGAAAGAAAATGGGCTTTAGAAAGCAGTTAATAAATATGGCTTGTTCTTGTCACGTATCATATGACACAGCACATACAGATCTGATTTAGTGCTGGCTTGGAAAACAACCAGGTCAGATGGGACAGAAATAGTCAAGAAAGCAGAAATCTTTGGCTGTCAATACCAAATGAATAATAATAATACATGAAGACTTGTTGGGTTTGAGCAATGGATGACACTTTAGCCAGATTAGGCATGCAAAGGATGGCTTTCAATAAAGAAAACAGTACATAAACAAAGCAGTAAGGATAATAGATTTGAAAAATCACAGAAGATTATCTCCTGCATAGGGGAAATGCTTCTTTGCTGTGTCGTTTATGATCCTCAACCACCCTGAAAGCAGAAAGCACTTTCAGATGCTCCTCCAGCCCAGAGGCCTCTTCAGCAGACAGCACGAGAGACTGTGAGTACACGTGGCAGCTCCTGCTGGCTGAGGCTGCCCCCACAACGGGCACATTTCAATAACTGCTGCCACACAACACCAAGGGCAGTCCTACAGTCGCAGGCACCACACCACGTCATGCAACGAGCTGCTGGCAGGTCTGCCTCCCAGAGACCAGCAGCAGTTCATACCAGATGAATGTTTCCATGCAGGAATAAGATACCTTGTAAGTTTACGCTTGACAGAATAAAGACATGCAATTACAGATACCATCACCCTGCAGATGGAACGCTGCGGTGCTACCCAGTCACTGCATATGGACAGTACAGACTGGAACAGCAGCAAAAAAGCTCAAGTCAAACAGCAACAGAGCATACACACTTCAGTTCGGAAAAGAACACAATAAAGAGAAAATCCAGAATGAGGTGCAAAAACCACAATCTCAGTCTTCTACAAAAGGGTAATTTACTCTCTAACAGCTAATCAAACAGGCTTTGATATTTTTTTCTCTGCAGATGTAAAACACAAGTTTAGCATTTGTAGAGAAAGCCATTCTAGAGGCAATGGTGACATGCTACAGGCTGAGATAACAGAAACTTCTACTAATGTACCAGGGCCACACAGCCCAAATGTGGCTTGGATGGTGTTTACTGGGGAGCTCTTGTGATCACTTCTGCTGCCTCTTTCTAGGCATGGAGTCAGCAGACACAGCTCTAGTGCTGCCAGGCTTTTCCAGTTTTCCCTGAGAGAAATTTAGAAAGGTAATCAATTAGAGATGGATTAGGGGGAAAAATATCCACTGAAAAAAGAAAAAGAAACTGAGGCAAAATTTGTTACCTGCAAGATGGTCTCCAAGAGACATTCCTGACAGTGGAAAATGCTTTAATAAAAACAGAGAAGTGTTTCAGAGCCTAAGACAGCCAGTACTACAGAGGAAAAAAGAACTGAGAGGGACCTAACTGGTCACTTCCATCTTGCAGTCCTGTTCTTCATTGATTAATGAAATCAAGTAACTACCTCCCAGGATGTCAGAGTGATGCTGTTAGGCCTACAATACATTAACAGAGCTGAGGTTACAGCAGGTACAACATACATATGAAGCTACACTGGAACAGGCTTCCTGGAGAGGCGGTCGATGCCCCGTGCCTATCAGCGTTTAAAAGTCATTTGGACAATGCCCTCAGCACGCTTTAGCTTTTGGCCAGCCATGATGGGTCAGCAGTTGGACTAGGTGATTGTTGGAAGGGACCTACAACTAAAATATTCTGTTTTAACAGACCAGATCAACCTTACAAATTTAGTCTATTGATCTGGCTAAGTATCCCATTGAAGACACGGGGAGATCCATAATTGTGAAGCTATGTTATTACTCTATGTGGAGCAGCTCTAAATAGGTAAAGGTCAGTCAAAAAATGTACCCCAAAACTGCTTTTTCACTGAAACTTCCATTTGAGTAAATTAATATTTTTGGCAAGAATTATCTTCTTTCTGTGGAATTATTTTTCCCTGAAAGAGCACTACAATATTCAGATGCCTACAGTTGTATCTTTTCACTTGTCAGGGCGGCCTACCATTCCTTCAGAGGGAAGGCCCAATGAGTTTGTCAGTTCTCCATCATACTGCTTTTAATGCATAAAGCTTGAATTCTATGCCAAAGCATTTCTAAATATCTGCTTTACCAGTGCTGGCTCACAGACCTTCGCAGACTGCACTGAGGGAATAGCCCTTCATAAAAAACCCTGGTATCTTGCAATACCACACACTCCGCACAGGGTGCTAATTATATTACTGAAGAGCACTGCACCTGCAGTCTGCTGTGGTAATCTAGGCAAGTTAGGAGGCTAATTTCACTGACTGCCATGTCCTTGCTACACTGAGCACTCTCAGTTCCAAAGGAGGTAAGGCAGCCAACAAGATGTACTGGTTCTCAGCAGTACACATTACCAAATCTTTGATTTGAAGAAGAAACAGGTTAGTTCCTTAGATAAATTCCCTTGTTTTCAATGGGACACAGCCTTCAGTATATAGACCTCTATGAAGTACACAGGGCACTGTGTGGACACCATTAGATACATCAACTCAACAAAATTACACCACAATAGTATTCCCAGATTGTGGGAATAACACGACCCTAATAACTGTTTCAAAACCTGGTAGTCTATTTGGCAATGCAACTATTCAGAGATTGCAAGAAGCATCTGTCAGATGTCTCTAAGCAAAAAGACTGGCAGAATTATTTACGATGAATGACTGCCAAGTACAATAGCAGCTGGAGTGTCTCCTATCAGCTTTGCCCTCTACCAGCATGTGTCAGTATAATCTGTAGGAATTATTGTTGGAGCCCTTGGAGCCATGAAGACCTCTGGTTATGCAAAAGAGGGCTTAAAAAAAAAATTAAGAAATCCTATGTACAAATTTCCATCCAAGATGGCAGGATAAAACCCATTCCTAAAACATAATAAATTCAGTCAGGAGCTCATCAGGAAAGATTCCATTTTGCCCCTCAGAAAATCCACCCAGTAAATTCTGAAGTAACCGCTGCACACATTTCTTTTGTGACGCATCTTGAATGAGAATCTAAATGAAGTAATGAATAATTTGCCACCTTTTTTTTTTATGAGAAACAGCAACACATTGCTACAGGCTGTGAAGCGTTTATCAGCAAGAGATATTGGCTACACTTGAACTTAATTGGAATTGGTACAGCATGAAACAGCACATTTGAACCGCAAGGTTTGCTTGTTGGTTGGTTTGGGGTTTTGTTGTGGAGTTGTTTGGTTTAAGATCAGTTCAAGCTTAGCTGCATGATATAAGCAGGGAGAAAAAGTATTCACACTCCCAGAGGTCTGAAGCAAATATTAGTCTCATAGTTGGGACTTTGAATGTGTGGATACCGGTGTACTGCTTCCCATGGCAGAACGAGCCATTAAAAAAAAGGGGGAAAAAAAAAAAAAGTCTCAAAGAAAGCACTCCATAATCTTTAAGACTGAATGTAAACAGGCAAGTACAACTAGTGGGATAAGCAATCCCACTAGAAGCGTTTTTCTACCTAGTCTCTTTAATCTTCCATTTTCCTTCCTACAAATCTCACCCATTCCTATTACTATTCTTTTGGCTTACATGCTTTCAAAATTATTTTTCTCCTTTATTTGCTGTTTGCTCTCTAGTCCTTTCTTTTCCATGGCAGTCTAGGTTACGTTCTTGTTAATACCTGGGTTTGGTAATATGCTAGCAAAAGCACAGAGGAAAACTATACCTATGCATACTCCCAGATAACACTATTAGCCTTTACCTGAAGTGGCCAGGGGATCTACTCTGAACATTGCTTCTACTGATAATCTATGGTTAGTCCATTTTACTTCCTTTCTTTGCTAGTCATTGGTCACTTTGTTTTCCCTAAGACAATTAACAGCTTATTTACAAAAACAGGCTTTGCATATTATAGAAGTGCCTTTACAAGGGACACCTAGGGATAGAAACACCTCAGAAAGAAGAAATGAGCAATTTGCCACCACAGCCTCTACCCTACTGAATCACAGTGTTCTGAGCCCTCAGGCTGGTGCAGATACAAGCATTTCAAAGCCCTGTGCCCCTGCTCCAGGGATGTTTGGGATCATAGAATCATCAGGGTTAGAAGGGACCTTGGAGATCATCTAGTCCAAACCCCTGTTAAAGCAGGTCCCCCTAGAGCAGGCTGAACAGAATTGCATCCAAGTGGGTTTTTTATGTCTCCAGAGCAGGAAATTCCAGAACCTCTCTGGGCAGCCAGAGATCTGACCCCAGACTTGCCTCTGCAAGTCTGAGCAGGACCTGGATATACCCCAGGCTGCTTCCCCCAAGGTCACACTGAAAGGTTAGCATGATCCTAGGCTAAACAGTCTTCAGCCTCTGAGACGGTGAGGCCAACCAGGACATATTAGTAGGGCAGGATTCATCTGTAACATAGGTTTCCTACCTGGGCTTGTCCCCTGAAGCTGCCTTTGCAGTCAGTTCAGAGACATGCTTGCTTGTTCACATTAGGATAAGGTTAAGTCATACCCCTCTCATCTAAAAGGATCCAGGACAAAAGAATCCCACTGAAGATATCTGAAAGTCTGGGGCAGGGTGGAGTTTAGCAGCCTGTATGAAAGCCTTCCCACCATATTTTTCAAGGCTAGAAGCTCATGCAAACTGCACTCAGACACGTTTCACTGGATACCCTTATTAGCATAAGCACCAGGAAGGCTCAGCCCCAAGCAGAAGCGCTGAACAAGTCTTACATCCAAGGCAGTCCAGAGGTGAATGCAGGGGAAGTGCTCCGCGTTTGTATTGTGGTTCTATAGTTATGTGGAAGACGCTTTCTAAAGAAATTATCAGCAGAAAGCCCTCTTGCTGCCTGCCTTCCCTGTAAATATGTAAAAATCACTATTATCATACGGAATGTTAATTTGATAAGTTGGGGTCAGACTTCTTCAAAACAATGTGTCTTTAGGGAAAGCCTTTGTCATGAGAGCTGAAGGTTCAAATTGGCTCTTTTCTCTGTTTTGGTTTGCAATGAACGAGGCAAGTTGCAGAAAATGCCTTCCCAGTCTCACTGGAATAACAGCATAAGCACAAGAGAAACAATACACTCTTTGCAGGGGAAGTTCAGCTGAGTATGAAGAGGCTCAAGCACGTACCAATCAAACAGCCACAGGCATGCTCCAGTTCGCACATCTGACAGGCGAGCCTATATTTATGTTACAGGAATTGCCTGGGGCCTTGTCAGGAAAATAGCTGAGGCCATCGTTCTCTTACAGCATTGCAATAGCTCCCTGTTTGACTCTACCCACTTGTGCTAAGAATCTTAGCCATTTTATCTTGTTTTACTATAATAAAGTGCATTAGTGGAATCTAGCCAGACAATTTTTGTCTTCTGAACCATGGGTTTGCTTTTCCCATGAATTACGTACAAGATCCACTTGAAACGTGATGCCCAAATTGTGCATTGCAAAATGAAATTAACATAGGGGACAAACATACTACACACGGTGGATGTAACTCGACTGTGGGTGCAGAAGGTCAAGGTCACACACTTAGAAAATAATATGCATAAAGTGAATTTTGCTTGTGCCCCAGTAAACACACTATGTTACACATCTTTTATGTGTGGCTAGACATACAGGCCTATGTTCAAGTGCATATACCTAATGACATAACTTCAGACTATGCATGCCTTTTCCACATAGTAGTTACTTGGTAGTTTGTCTATGAATTTCAAAACAGTGCAAACCTACGAAGCCTTTAAAACACAAGTCCCAAGCTCCTTCTAGCCACAGATAAGTGATCCTGGGCACGTTAGGACATATTTTACCCTCTCTTCACCTCAGGTTTAAATTGCCACATCCATGGGTGACACAGGAGGGTTTCACTGGCAAGTAGTGACTCAGAAAAACTGCACCAGCCTGATAAGCCATTAAAAAAAAAAAAAAAAAAAAGAAAAAAATTATGTTGTGCTCCCATCACTCTATCACTCTTGCCTACAGCTGTTGTGAAAAACAAGAGAAAAACAGTCCCCAAAACATGATCCCAGGGAAGCTAAAAATCAGAACAACGGGAGAACACAACGAATCCCAGTTTATTTCTCATCTCAGTTGAAAGAGACTTGCTGTTTTATTTTGGGAGTTCCTTGGGAGGAAAACTTACGTTTTTTCTTATGGGGAATCAGTTTCAAATAACAATTGGAAGAGATACCAGGCCCCCAGAAATCTGCCTGCCCCAACCACTTCTACACCCTCACATGCTCCTCTCCCTCAGTGCTCCGGGGGAGCTGGGGGGGGGGGGGCAGGATGATGGGGATGACATACGCAGATAATTAACAGGTAATCACATACACCCAGGCAACATCTAGCCACGAGAACATGGGCTCTGGCATTCAGCATTCCCAAAACAAGACCCATGTAGCCTGCCCACGCAGCCAAGGGAAGGCAGCTATCTGGCCCACACACAGGCCTCTGGGCACCTAGGCCCCTTTGCCTTGTCTCTCTCTCAGCCATCCACATCACTACCTTCTTTAATCGACTCTCCAAAGTACTGGGCCTGGACAGCCATGCAGTGCCCGATGACCCGTGCAGTGAGGGAGCCCTACCTTCTGTCACTGCAGCCTGAGAGAGGCGGCCAGCCATGGCTGTCCCCTAGGCCACCGACAGCACAGGGCTGCAGCACGTGGTTAGAAGTGACCGTGGTGAGCTTGGCCACAAGGGCCAGGTTCCAAAACGTACTTACCAAAGTAACAGGTGATTTTGTCTAAAACTGCTGTCACCTCTCCAGGTGAGCATGCCGGGGCACGGAGGCTCGCAGGCCGCAGCCCTCCTGCGGCCCAGCTGGTTACACAGTGCTGAGGCGAGTTGGCTTCTTGCTGCTGTGTGCACTTCCTAGGGCACCTCCACACACACAGCCAGAGCAGAAACACGGCTTCAGCACACTCAGAAAAAGCCAGCAAATTGGAATTGATCTGGGTGATGGGGGAACAGTCGAAGGCTCTGGATGCAGGAGAGCCGGGCGAGCCCTGCAGGGCGCGTTCCCCAGGCCCCTGTCTTTGCTTTGGTCACTCTGAAGTTCCTGCTTAGAACCAGGACTGTAGCAGCGCACTCCCCTGAAACCCAGCTGGAATTCTTACTGAAAGGTCAACAAGCGCAGGGTTTTACACCTACATTTAGCAAGGGCAGAGAAATCAGCTCATCCCAATGATTCTTTCATCATCTGGCCTTCAAACACATAACAGAAGTGGACCCAAAAAAGAGACTAAGAATGCCTCCTCCTGCGTATTTTGTGCCAAAATACTCAGTGGAATTTGGGCCCATAACTCTTTAAGCTTTGTGAAAATTCCAGCTGTAATATTTTCCTTTAAACAAATAAAATCAACAGTGGTTGAACAAACCTTTTTTCTCTTTAGTGGTGGGAAAATTGAAAGCATTTAAACTCCCATCCATCAGAGCTCGGCTTGCTCTGACAAGCAGCACCTCGGTACAACCCACTGTTCAGTATATATTTTGTTTTCCCCTCTGTGCCTGATCCAGAGAACAGAACTCTCCCAAAGCTACCATCTGTGGGAATGCACGACCAGATTTATAAAGGTAATAAAGCACCAAAACATTCACAAGGGGTTCTCAGCAGTGCCTGGGCTCTAACTTAACTCCCATGTGAAGTGGGGACACTTACCTCATGTCTTTCAAAAATACCACCAGTCTCGTCTTCACTCTTAATGGTCTAAGTAGCTTTAAAATAAATAGTCAGGTCCTGCGTCCTTAGGTTTACACTTTAACATCTCAAGTTTCAGAACCTGAAACCTCCAATTCAGGTCCTAGCAATAACTAAGAGAGCATCCTCTTGTTTGGCAGCTTCTTTTTTTCCAGTCCACACCTGAGCTTTAACAGCTGATGTCTCAGTAATGAGCCAGATGCTCAAGTAACAAAAATTCATTGCTTTTGATGATCTGGTCCCATCCATCCTGCCAGCTTCTGCCCCTGGGAAGGATTATGCCTGACGCCAGCACAAACTGGGAGAGGAGTGGCTGGAGAGCAGCCCTGCAGCAAGGGACCTGTGGGTGCTGGTGGGCAGCAGCTCAAGAGGAGCCAGCAGCGAGCCCTGGCACCAAGAGGGCAAACCGCATCCCGGGGGCATCAGCCACAGCTCAGCCCGCCGGTCAGGAGGGGACTGTCCCACTGTGCCCAGCGCTGCTGCGGCCTCACTTAGAGCGCTGCCTGCGCCGCTGGGCCCCACCATTTGAGAAGGATGTGAAGGTCCTCGAATGTGTCCAGAGAGGGCAACGGAGCTGGTGAGGGGCTGGAAGGCACATCCCGCCAGCAGCCGCCCAGGACTCTGGGTTTGCCTAGTTTGGGGCAGAGGCTGAGGGGCGACCCCGTTGCTCTCTGCAGCTCTGAGGAGGGGACGTGGAGAGGGAGGTGATCTCTGCTCCCTCAGATCCAGGGACAGGATGCGTGGGGACGGGGACGGCTCAAAGCTGTGCCAGGGGAGGTTCAGGCTGGACAAAAGGGAACGGACACATTTCTTTACCGAGAGGGTGGTCAGACACTGCAACAGGCTTCCTGGAGAGGCAGTCGATGCCCCGCGCTTGTCAGTGTTTAAAGAGGCGTTTGGACAATGCCCTTAATAACACGCTTTAGCTTTTGGTCAGCCCTGAAGCGGTCAGCAGTTGGACTAGACTATCATTATAGGTCCCTTCCAACTGAACTATTCTATTTATAATTCCAGAAAGCCTCTGAGCGTGTTGAGCTTCCAAATAATTTGTGCTTTCTAGCTACAGAATAAGGCAAGATACTGGCCACTAAATCTAAGGCACAGGCAATGCAAGATGTTAATCACAAGGATTTATTTTCAGCGTGTAGTATCTTACAATGTGCCACAGGGTGAGAAATGAGTGCCTGTATCTTTAGGAGGATAAGATCCTAGCTTAAAAATGACACAAGGAATGGCAATATCACACCATAATATAACCACAGAAGTTTTAACATCTGGTTGTTAACCACACAAAATAAAATACTGGACATTAGGCAAACATCATCATCATCCCTGTGTTCACTTTCATTTGATAGCATTATTATTCCCACTTGCAGATGCAGACAGGGAACGTTTGGAGATCTGGTTTGCAATGTTGGAAAAGATCGGTTTATCTGTTTGGAGAAGGGCAAAGTGCTGAAAAATGAAGCCTGCAAAGACAGGGTAGTGCATACTGCAGCGACAGTGGTAAAGCTTTGTAGGAGCAACAAATCGGCACTCTGATGCTACATTCCAGGCAAGCTTTCTTGCATTATTGTCAGGCTGCACATTAATTTTCATTTTCTACTTACTTCAAGTACAAAACAAACAGATCATAATCACCTGTATTCAAAAGAAGTAGAGAGGCCTCAAAGTATAAAAGTCTGCTTAGCTCCACAAAAACCTGCATGCACCAGTGGGAGGAAGGGAAAGAAAGTAACTTCATTTCCCTGTGTTTTTAACCCAAGAGGGAATTTTGAGGCTGTTTCAGTGAACCTGATCAAACCCTCATCTGAAGGTACAGCATTTCTTGTGGCTCTTTACTCATCCCTGTTCTTCTCTGGAGTGCTACAATGACAGCATCAGGACATTATGACAGCAGCTTAATACTAAGGCTGATAGGAGAAGGTCACTTGCAAACTGTGGACCACGTTCCCTAGCACGCTGCAGCTATGGAGTGCTGTTTGCAAAACCAAAAGCAACCACAGACCTTGTTTAGCCAGAAAATCAAATGGGATTTACCATCAGTATCAGAAAGCAAAGCAGACAAAATACAGTAACATATCTCCTTTTAATGTACGGAGACTGATATGATGTACAAAATTCGAACCTGTATTTCAGAACAAAGGGTCCCGGTTCAGCAATACTATTTCAGTTAAAACCACAGCAGCAATCTCACACACTAATGAATCCTTAGAATTAAGTCTTCCTCAGTTATTACGTAGCATAGCGACAGACAGAGGAAAAATTAAGATGTAGTCACTGACCCAGTGGTCTTAACAACTTGTTCAAAAATCCTATTGCAATTACTGTGATGAAAGCACTTTCCAAAAGACAGAAAAACCTACCCCTTTTCTAACCCTGGGTGCTGCTGTCCACTTTGTACACCATGCACAGCATGCACCTGTGTAACAGTCATCACAGTCACTTAAGTCTGTCACTACTGCATCTCCCAGTAGGCCTCATTACAGAAGAATATGCATATAGATGTACATTTATAGCAAAAAGGAAGACTCTGCTAATTATGCAACAGCTGCCTAATGAGGGCCACCAAATACAAGGGGTATCTGAAACTGCAGAACTCAGAGAAACACTTGTGTGAAATAACTTCACAGATAAACACTGAAAAACTGTTGTACTGAGCTCTCCGTTTCCCTCCCCCTAACAAGAAGTTCCAATCAAGTATTTATCTACTCGGCTACCAAACTGCAGTTAAAAAAACCCAAACTTACTTGAAATATGAAAAAGTGCCTTCAGTTGAAAACTACTTTACCAGTATGCCTGAACAGTGCTAAAGTAAAAGGGAACTTTGTGACTGACTGCAACAGGAGCATAAAGTAGAAGACCAGGATGTCTCCCAGGGTAAGTGAATTTGTAAGATGTACAGCTGAGCCTGGGGACTTAGGGAAAAAATAATGAAACAGAATTCTATTTACTCTTAGAATCTTAATCAGCCATGCTGCCTTTCATCTTGATGAACGAATAAATTAATGTACTAATATTTTTTCTTGCTCTTTGAAAAATGCCACACGCGTACTAGAGTGCTGTAGTGATGCGTTGGCGGTGAGAGGCTGAGAACTCATAGCTCTGGTTTGACTAACAACACTTCAGCTGCGTTAAACAGAATTCAGATTATTCATAATGACATGTCTTAATTTCCTCTCCCCAATGAGATCCACAGAAGCATCATTTAGCCCAATTAAAGTTTAAATACAAAATAAGGTTTAAAGTAAAACATAATCAAACAGTCCCCTTTGCTGTACAGCTATTGTCTGCCCTAGATGTATATTGAAGATGGGCACAAGTACCCAGCTCGCACCTCCGCTGAGTAACCTCTCCAGTGGATGCTTGGGCTCTTTTCAGTGTCACTCCAGCTTTTCATACCACAAACATGAATGCTAGAAGACATATACTGTAATCATAGATGTGTTTTGACACACCAGATTGAGATTCAAATAAAATAACTTGGAACAAACTACACAAAACTCTGGCAGTGCAAGCTGCAGAGAACAGAAAATATTCACTAACAGGTGTTGCATTCTTGAAGGGAGATGAATATAATGGTACCACAATTCAAAGCAGTGATTTATCCGATCCAGCCACAGGAGTCCTAAAACATCTTGGGTTATTGTGAAAGATAAGTACAGACTCAGCAGTCTCCTCTCAAAATAGAAAATCCTTTTTCCACACAGAAAAAAAAAAAGTATTTTAGCTGAGGGATCTATGAAGTATCTTTGGATTCAAAGCAAAATAAGCAAAATAAATCAACTTATGAAGTTAAGTGTGGCTTTGGCTGAATAGCTAGCATAGGCTATAGCTGGTACACAGTGGCTGAACTCTACTTTTGAGAAATCCAGTTTTGTTTGTGTGATACAAGTTTGTCAAGGAAAAAAATGACAACCAATCATGATTATAATTTTCATTTCAAAGAAGTGTTTGTTTTAAATCCAAGCATATATCTACACATAAAATATATAGTGAAGTATTTTGGATAATTGTATCACCCCAGGTTTCTGTTTTATGAGGCATATCACGCTGCTTTTTAGGCGTATTACTGATTTCTGGAGTTCGATGTGGTACACACAACACTTTGCTTTATCAAGAAGCATCAGGTCAAAACATTGCAGAATACAATAAATTCTGCTCAGGCATAGTTTTACGATCTCATTCCACATGGTGGAATTTCAAACATTTAACACATTTTCTGCCTTTCCAATGCAGGAGGTAAATAATACCAATTATTTTACCACTTCTGTAACAAAATAAAGTGTTAGCTGTATTTCCAACTATGGTATTTGCTCCCAGTTACTAACAGGATAAAACAAAGTGTATGCATAACTGTGAGAAAGTGTTATTCATGGACTTTAAGCCCCACATAGGGATATGCCCCATGTAATTTTATCACATCCCACAACAATAAGATGCAAGTGCAATAATAAGATGGGAAAGGTATATGGTTTTAAACTGAAAGAGGACAGATTTAGATTAGGTAGTAGGAAGGAATTCTTCACTCTGAAGATGATGAGGCACTGCAACAGGTTGCCCAGAGAATCTGTGGATGCTCCATCCCTGGGAGTGTTCATGGTCAGGTAGAATGGAGCTTTAAGCAGCTTGATCTAGTGAAAGATGTCCTAAATGATCTTTAAAGATCCCTTCCAACCAAAACCATCCTATGGTTCTATGACCTGAAGACAGTGATGTTTTCCTGGCTAGGTGTTGAGAGATTTCCTGAACTTCTGTGTTTCCTAGACCGCTCTTCAGTAGTGCTACATTTTCAACTTGTAGAATCACAGTTTGCAGACTTCTAATTTGGGCAGTAGTTTGGCAACTCCCATATAGACATAGGGAATTTGATGCTGTTTTTCTTGAGCACTGCACAGATTATTTCTGTCAAGTCTTAAGTGACAGAGGACAGTGTTTTACTAGAACTGGATCAGATGTTTCAGTTACTTGCTAATACATTGACTGTTCCCTGACATCCATACCTTTTTCCAGGTCCTTGAAAACAGTTATTTTAACAACAAACACATTAAAAACCATTATTCTACTTTCTGTCTCTCCTACCTGCAAAGGAGATGATAGAAGATTCCCCCCACCCTCAAATGGCATCTCCATCTTAAGCCTATGCACATCCCTAACGTATTATTCTGGCATAGCAAAGGTCTGTATAAAAATTTGAAGTTCTTCTTAGTGATCAAAATCTTTACCAAAAAATACGAAACTACACTTCATGGAGGAAATTTTCATTATTAGCCATCTAGGAGACTTACTGGGCATCCCGTATGTACTGTTCATACAGTTGTGAAATAGATATATGGCCTTTTGCCAGTAAACATTCTCTTCAGGCATCCAATTTTAAAGACCCAAAGGAAAATGTATTGCCGTTTTGACAGGCTATGCCCACCAGGAGGTTTAAGTGTATACGGTGTTTTTGAAAACACATTTGCTTGTATAGAAATCAAAAACTAGTAGTTTCAGCAGCCACTAACTGTTATTCCTCGGCATCTCTCAATGGTTAATGTATCTCAAACATGAGCCTTACATAAATTACTTGATGGCAAATGCCCCTCTTCTAGGACTTCTCAGAGGCCCATGTGTCCATGGGAGGGGAGATAGAAATGTATTCCCAATTGATGAGACAGTGCACCCCACTACCACAAGGGCAAAAGAGGATCAGACACCTGTGCATCTTCGCACATACAAAAAAATTGCACAGTTCTTCAATAGATGATAGCTCCTTTTAGACAGGAGGTATCCTTCATCACTTTTGGAAGCAATAGTTTAGATACAGGCAGTGGCACAGATACAATAAACAAAGAGACAAATCATGCTAAACATAGATTAGGCTAGGATTAGGAATACAAAATGTTGACCAAGAGACAAGCATGTATTTATGCATTAAAAAGCCACATGGAAGTCCACTGTCATAACAGTATTTACTAATACGCAGCACAAAAAGCATAATATTTTGTCATATCGCTAAAAGTAATGAGAAACATTAGGCTTGTGGTTTTGTTTCCAAACCTAGCAGTGTTATGCTTTATTTTCTTGGTCAACATCATTTACTTCTTTGTCCCCCCAAAGACCCCAGCATCATCAATAAAGAAAATAATTATCTGCACAACGCATCTTCACAGATCCAAATAAGTTCACAATATGACCCTATTAATCATCTGGCTGCATCTGTCCCTAAAATTGTACTGACCCTGTTGAGTCTGAAGGCATGGAATTCTAGACCAGATCATGATTAATACTGTAAGACAAATCCGCTCTGTGTAATTTCTAAATCTCTTCCCTTCTCAGCATTAAAAAAATTAGAAAGTCCTGCAGGATGAGGGGGAGGGAGGAAAAGGGGTCAAATCTAAGTAGGTTTCAATATAGTCTCAAAATCTAGAGTTGGTTTAAAAAAAAATATCATAATTTATGTAGTGTGGGAAGTCCTGAAAATTAAGAATTTCCCTGCTGAACAGAAAAGAAATGGAAACTTTGATATTTCTTTTTTGGAAATACTGAAACAGTCTTATTAAATTGCCCTGCTATTGTGAAATCAATGCATCATTGTTGAGAATACTACTTTGATTTATAAACTGTCACACTTAAAAATGAAACAGCTGTGTCAAAACCAAGCAACTCCATCAAACCAAGCACTAATTAAATGTTGTTGAAAACTGTAGCAAACGGGATGCTTCAGTTCACACCACCTGTGAGTTCTGTAAAGATTTATTTACCAAATCTGACATCAACTAGTTGGCAGAGCAGTTTTTACAGCATAAAGAAAAAAAATCTTAATAGATAGCAACTACTTTTCACCAGTTTCCACTCTTGCGCTGATCTATAGAGTTGCCAGAAAGACTTGCTTCCTTCATGAATAAGGAAAGCAGACTGAAGAAGCTGTAAACCCTTGTCCGGTTGGATTCCAACGTGCAGTATCACCAAACATACACTTCAAATCAAATCAACATTGCATGCTAACTCTGGAAAAAACTCTGCCTCCATGTAAGTTATTGTCAGGCCAGCCCCTTGCCAAGTTTGGATTTTGTGGTCTCACTGAACCTAGGCTGCAGTTCAGAACCTCATCAGCATTTCTATAAGTGCTAATGCTCCCCTTGTAGCAGCAGAGTAAGGTGTTTAATGCACATATGCTCGCTATCCGTACTAGTATACTTGACTCTGTGAGGCTTACCAAAAAAGAAAACTTATCAATGGACTCACGATCTCCAGAGTGGGAGGTCAGTTTCAGCTCCTCCGTGCATGGGAGGACAGCAGAAATGCAAGTAAACACTGAGCAGTTCAGCACAACTGACACTGACAATCACTACTCAACAGTATTTAAAAGTTAATAGCTCAGTGAACTGTTAGTATTAACCTGTTCCACCAACAATGAGAAACATGGCACATGTGACCAAGTATTCTTCCTTACTCCCAGCAATATTCAGTGATACCCAGTGTGACATTCACCTTTCTCAGAAGTCACCACCACAAAGAAAAAAATACTTCAGAAAGGATGTTGGTGCAAGCATCAGCTCTTATCTTCTGTCCTCAAGAGATCAACTGGTCACCTGTAACAGAGCAGACTAATCTGCTTTTCATTCTCTGACTGAATCCTCCAAAATCTGCAAAGTCCGGGAGGAAGTTTCTGGGGATAACACAGCACCTAAAATATTAGGGAAGGCCTATCACAAATTCTTGAACTGTCTCGTTTGTCTAATCACCTATGTTCTACTAAAGAGGAACCTGTCACGTGGGCAAGTCATTTTATCACCACTGAACAAGTTGCTTGTATCTGAAATTGCACTTAAAGGAAGAAGCTTTTTTTTTTTTCTTGCCCACAGAATGGTCTCATGCCACCTGATCTCATGCTAAGGGTCATATTTCTATTTTACTTATATTTAAATTTTCTGCTTTCTGAGGGCATGAGCAGACAGGGACCACAAGTCATACACATGTGCCTTCCCAAAGCCCTGCTACCAGACACACAGCTCTGCTCAAGGAGAGGGTGACATTCATTCCACTGTGAAGTGGATTTAGCTATGTGAACAAACAGAAACTCTAACCTAAACTTGTTTTCCTCAGGGCCCAGAGCCAGCACTTCAACTCTTGCCATGGTAAGGATTAACATGCTAATTTCAGAACTCCGCTGACCCAACTCTCCTCCAGAAAAGGGTGCTGGGATTCAGGTGAGGTAATCCTAACATCAGGGGATTTTCCAAATAGAGACTGTAGATCCAAGCACCCTGGCTCTAGACCCCAACACTGATTCTAGAACCAGAAGTTCAGAACACAGCAACTCAGAACACCAAATCAAGCTGTTACGCCTTTCCATCAATTACAGAAGCCTGAGGGCAGTTCAGGGATAAACACTAACACCCACCCCTATGTCAGACAAAAAGACAACTTCTTCTGCAAGCTTTAGACAAATAAAACTCTGCGGCCTTTAGTAGTTCTTCCCTGGGTTTGCAGGTTCTTAATGCAAATTAAGAAAACTAATGCAAATACCACTGTGAAGGTTTTTTATCCTCAGCAAATCCTTGTGGCCCTGCTTTATTTCACCATCTCTGCCAATGATCTGGAACAATTTTGAGAGACATTTTCCACTCCCACAAAATGGTGACACTCTCTTGGAACTGGAGTAGTAGTTCCAGTGCTTACCTGCTGGAAATTTCATTCCAGTAGCCAGACTGGATCCATGCTTGTTCATTGATCTGGTCTTAATATTTTAAGGAAATAACATTTCCACGTAAGCCAATTCCCATCACTGCAACAATTCTGTTAGCTACAAGGGGAACACTGGCCATACACAATTCCCTAGCTCCCCAAAACCTGTCTCGTTTTGCTAGTGGGATTCAAACAAATCCAAAATTAAGGTTTTGTTTTGTTTTTTATTTACCAGGTTTCACCTATGCTTTGCGTTATTTCAGAATAAAATTCAAGCCCTAGTTATCGCATTCCACACTGCGTGTGTTATACCACATAACAGAATACATGATTCATGAAAACCATGGTTAAAAACCCAATTATTTCAGTACAAAATTATAATTCAACATCCCAATAACAACCCAAAAACTCAGCTCAGAGTTGCTGCAAATATTTGCAGCATTTACACAATTCTGTTCTGTATTTCATCTTTTATTCCACCAAATGGTGATAAACAGCACTTCAGAACAGATCCTAACCTAACCACCCCCTGCTTTTGACTGCACAAAAATCACAGTACTGTAGTAGATTTTTAATCAATACCACAACAATTTTCAGGAATATTAAAATACCTTCAGAATGGAACTGGCAATATCCCTTAGATTCAGGGCTCTCTCTGCACAAGGAATGCAGGATGAACCTGATGCTGCCAGGCCGCTCACGCTAAAATTGCCATTGGCCCTCACTCTAAAACATGAACCAAAAAACCCTATCCAAGTTGCTGGCAGCTCCATGGAAACAGTCAAAAGGGGACAGAAGCATTATTGTTATCCGCAGCAAAGCTGAGGAGATTTGTTAAACCAATATTCTAGTATTCTGTGGCTAAAATACCATCTGTCTCTTTTTCATACAATTATTTCCCTAGAAGTTCCCATAAACAGGATGCACACTGAGAAGAACACTACCAGTGAAAACACACAATCTTGCCCTGTCCTAAAAGAAAATGGAAATTTTCCGGAATTGATATTTTTCAGCATGAGATGTACATGGACACAGATTAGACACACTTTAAGAATGGTGGGATTGTCCAGAAAAGGATGGACTCTACCAACCTGCCCAGCTCCTTGCTAGACGAGGGCCTAAGAAAACATGTCAGTGGTTTTGTTCTCTGAGCATTATTCAAGGCCTGTTCTTAGTTTACTGAAAAGATGCTTTTGTAAATGTATTTTACGCAAGTAGGGTCGCACAGCCACTGCCAGAGACAACATGTACAGCCAGAAACAGAAACACTGCGGTTCCTGAAGTTTATAGTAGCAGGCTCTCCTTTCTTTGATTTTGATTGTAACAAGCCAGCAAAACCACATTTTAACTGAAATGCATATAAACAAGAAAAAACCAAACAATGACAGAAAGTTCATGTCCCATATCTTTCTCCTGGAAATGCTTCCTTTTCTTTCTAAGGCCATAACCATGATTACCTATTGTCTTACAGGTATCACAGGAGGATATTTTACGTCCAGTACTAAAGATCATCAGATATTAAAGAGGATTAACTTGTGAAAGTTTTTGCCGTTTTATCTCAGGTCTTGCTAAAGCAAATAAAACTAGAGAAATATGTCAAAATAAATCAGAAAAAATCTGCATTCTGGCCTCCTGCATTCACTTGTAACAACTTAGATCTCTACAATGAAGTGTTCTAGACACCTTACTTCCAACCAGATTACTACCATCTCACAGTTTCTTATCAGCTTGCAGTTCAATATAACTTCAAAACATGTATTCTCTTTTCCCACCATATCACCATCAATGCCTTGCAGAACCTTGTGTCCATGTTGCTCTAATTTCCCACGTCCTGTATCCCTCTTGTCCTTTCTGTTTTCTGGGAAAAGAATCTGAACATTCAACCCATCACCTGGGAAGTTTGGCAAAAACTAAGCCAACATGAATTACAGTTTGTGTGTTCACATCAGCTTTTCAGCAGAAACATGCATGTAAACATCCCATTAGCCATTTCTATCCATCTTCCAGAGTCAAAATACCTTTAAAAATATAAACATTACAAGCAACGTTCACTAGAAAGATTCAAGAGTTGTTCTTTTTCATTCTGAATTGTTGTGGTTCTCACCCTTCTATCATATGTTGAAAGGTTGGTTCCTTCAACATCCCTAAGGTCTGTAAGCTCTTTAACAATGGTCCAAAACAAGACTTTCACCAGGTAACATCAGAAATCTTCTTTTTCATCAATGACATTGATCAGCTGAGGGATTATAGTAGTAGTAACTGTCACTCCCTGCTCTCTCAACAAATCAAATCAAAGCATACCAAGTAACACCATACACGCTCACTTAAGTAGCTCTACTTGTAATGGGAAGAACAGGAATCGACAAATAAACAACCAGGAAAAAGTGAAACTCACGTTAAATGTAGAAGTTATCCTTATAGTCTACTATTTGAAAACTACCCATGAAATTTACAGGATGATTTTTACCTGAACTGCACTGCTTTAAAAATGGAAGCATCAGCTAGTATAGATCAGGGGAGCAGCATTCTCCTCCCATGTAAGCTGGGATGGGTCAGATTCTCAACTGGCAAAGGTGTACGCATGAAACAGCACCCATTAAACCCAGCTGAGATGCTGGTTCATACGTGACAAAGTACAAAAAAACCTAAAATATTTCACCTGTAAGACATTCAGGATACTGTCCTGAACACACAGATTTCCATTAAGGCTACATCTGAAACCAGAATTCACGGTAATTTCAGAGAGATTAAGCTATTGTATGTAATTTCAAATCAATTTCCAAGGGCAATTCATTGAGTTCACCTAACAGGCTACCACGCAGATCACTGACTGCATATTCCAAAAAAATGGTAACATGTAGGTCATTCTGTGACCCACAAAAACATGTGACACAATTCAAAAGGGATCTGCTCACACTGAACCTTGCGAACATGGGCTGAACACCACTAGGTCAGTAATACTGCTGGATATGCACGGATGTTTATTAGCTATCAGTTGTGCCTCTGAAACACTTAGGAGACACCCTCTAAACCTACAGGTTTATTCCTGAAAGCACTTCCAAATTAATTAATGCAAACTTTTGCTTAGTTATAAGCCACCAAATAGTCACCAACACAGCTGCTCTTTCAGCTGTAAATAATTCCACATTCTTCAAGTCAACAGTCCACATATACTCTTTCTTCATCTAAAACGGATTATAATTTCCCATCAGAGAGGGAAGATGAGAAGGGGATATCACTAAGGGTTGCATTAAATCAAAGCAGATTCTCCTCGCCAATTCTCAAAACCCGACTACATCTCATTTTGTTCTTTGCCAATGCACAGAGACAGAATACAGAAGTTTGCAGAACCTTAAATATTAAGTACAAATAAATACAGTGTAAAAAACCCCAAGGACTTATCCATGAATAACAGAACTTCAGGAACAAAAATAGCATTCATATTCATGAAAATATAAGTGTCTATTATGTATTAATACAATTTAAGGCTTTATAAAATTCATCACTAACATATCTGTACACCAGGCCTACCCCAAATACATATAAAACAGTACAGTATTGATTCTAATTAATTTTTATCACCGGTACTATTAAGAGTTATAAAGATTTTGCATACACCATAGAAATTAATAAAGAAAAATTTCTGCATCCATTTAAAAAAATAGGAGGGGGGCAGGAAATCAATTTTAGCAAACCAGCACACACACAGGGGGGAAAAAACCCTATATCCAGAAGCCCTGACTCCACCATTTCTCCCAACTTTATTTGCTCATTCATTACTGATTACTCCAAACCACCTGGGACCTCAATGCAATTTCCAACAGCTGTTTCTTCTTCTCAGTTTTAATTTCCATGTTACTTAGACCTTTTGTTTACAGTCTATGCAATGTAAGGTTTAACAAGTCTTTCCCTTAAACACTTAAGAATAATACAATAAACAATTTCAAAAAAATTCAACAACTGTCTTGACAAATGGAGCACAGGTGTTAAACGGTAACTGTGAGGTATTACTGGTGGAGATGGAAGGAATGCATAAAGTGAAAATGGGAGACAACATGCATTTCAGCATCAATTAATTCAAATAATTCATTTTTTTATTTTTTATAAATAAAAAACTCTGAGATAATGTTATGCTTTGCATTATAATTTTTAACATAAAAGATGACCTGGCATGCCATAGCAGATATTCTATCTAAACAATTTTTTCAAGTACATCACTTTGCTTTATTATTCATCATAGAGAGATATTTCATCCAAAGTTAGAAATGGAATTGTGCTCTATCCAGCCTTCATTTGTATTCCTTATTTTTTGGTGTTTGTTAAACTGTTAACTAAGAGGATTTCATTATGCAGCTGTGAAATAAAAGGTTTGCTGCATTCAGTTGCCTCTTTCTCAACTATGCTATGTAGATGGTCACGTACATCAGTTCACTTTGCTTCTCTTCTGACAATAGCTGATTTAGACTATTTAACATAGAAAACTGGCTGTGATTTCTAAATGCAATATTCCAGATAAAACACAGGTCCTAAAGTTTCCAGGATGCCTGACAGTGTCTCAGCTACGCAACAGCGACCCAAACGCATGGCAAGCAAATCATACAGCACCATCAATTTTGGTGAGATAAGCTGAAAGCCTGCATTCCTGTAAGTGCTTACATGCAATTATTTTTCCTTTAAAGTTCACTGGATGTTTTAGAATCCAGACTGCAGAACATGACCCACGCTGTTTTTCTGTCATTTACAAAGAAGCTGTATTTATGCTCATTTAACTTGACAGCATTCAGTGTGGCTAGACCGTAGAGCTTTTTAATGACATTTCCAACATGCTGTTGAATTTTCTATATAGAGCCCCACCTCCTGAGGCAAAGATTGCTAGTCCTCATATTTTAAAGGAGAAATTCAAATAGATCTATAAAAACTTGAAGTACGACAAAAACTACATTTTTCTGCCCTCATGGATTCTGGATATTGAGTGCTGACAACACAGAGAATTGCGCAGATGCTTTGCACAGATGTAGACAATTACTAAAGAGATAGCAGCAGAGAATCCATCTCTGAGAATGGGAAGCTAAATTTCTTCTCATCTGGTGAAGATCAGATCTTCAAGTGATACAGATTTATAGCGGAACTTTGAAGCAGTTACCTGCGGGGAATCTGAGCAAGCTATTGATTTAGAAACACATTAACACAAACATGTCATTGTAAATTCAAGTAAAATAATTGGGCAAAAACATTTGTTCTGTAGTCTTGTAAATGCAAATATCACATTTCCATGCACAAAGATTAAAAAGAAATCTGATGGAACCCAGAAGATACAAACAATGACTGACTAGAAAGTCACAGGTATCTAGTAAGGACTATTTTGCTGCCTTACAATTTCACAAACCAAACAGAAAGCACAACTATCAACCACAATGAAAACCAATCACGACTCAGTAGTGAAAGTCAAAAAGCATCTTCAGTCTCCCACAGTTTGGTTAAAAAGAAGGGACAGGGGGGAAGATGCTATAATTAACAAACTATTTGGATTTCAGTTGCTCACAGTTACACCTGGGTTATACCAGCCTTATGACAGTAGAATCCATCACCATACCTTTTTTACAGTTGGAGGACTTTTTAAACCACAGTATCAACGGTCTATCAAATGGATGAATAGAAATAAAAATTAAAAATTATTCTGGGATCATTTTGCCAGTTACATTTCACAATATTTTCCTGACTTGAATACCCTGAGGTCACTTATCCTTTGTAATGACAAAGAAACTATGCAGCATCTTTCCAGCTACATTAATTAAGGTCCTGATACTAAAATGTCTACCAGAACCCAGCACACATTTACAAATTACAATAGCCGATCACTTCCTTAACACACAGCCATCCTTTAGCTGTACCTTAGGTTCAATTCCTAATAAGCAGGGTACAAAAGTTCTTATTCAGAAGATTATTTAGCTGGGAATGGCCTCTGGAAGCAGAGGCATTATCAGAAGCCCTCAAAGGTTACAGGGAGGAGGTTTTCAAAAGGGAGGCTGAGGCAATGCATTAGCACTTGCAGTATCACAGAGCCTGAAGTTAGGCTTGGGGGTGGATGCTGTGGAAGT
This sequence comes from Falco rusticolus, assembly GCF_015220075.1. Lineage (NCBI taxonomy): Eukaryota > Metazoa > Chordata > Aves > Falconiformes > Falconidae > Falco > Falco rusticolus. Next base: position 1,454,142 of record NC_051194.1, read on the forward strand.
ACCTGGCTCGAAAGGGCCATGTTCCTCTACCTTAGACGCTAGTAGTCAGTCCAAGATTAGCAAGTCAAAAAGGCGGCAGCATCTGCCACTGGCAGCCTGGTCCTCTCAGCTAGGAGCTCTGCTGACAACCAGAGAATCCTAGCAGTCTGCCACACTGCCACAGCTCTGGGAAAGGGATAAGGCCAAAGAGGCAATCACATCCACAGCTCCTGGCAGCCAGGCAACTCCGATGGAAATCCCAACAGCAGCTTTCCAGCTTTTCCCCCAAGGCTCCTCCTCGGGACTGTGCTCACTGTGGAAGCAAGGGTGGAACTGGCTGCAACCCAATTAACTTGATTAGAATCACAGGCTATCTCAAGTTGAAAAGTACCCATAAGGATCATTAAGTCCAACTCCCTGCACCTTGCAGGACCAGGTAAAACTAAACCATACAAAACTAAGACTGCCATCCAGACTCTCCTTGAACTCTGACAGATTTGGTGCCATGATGACTTCCCTGGAGAGCCTGTTCCAGCAACCGACCACCCTCTCCACAAAGAGCCTGATGTCCATCCAACCTGAACTTCCCCTGGCACAGCCTCACCCCATTCCCCCATGTCCTGTCACTGCTCACCTCAGAGGAGGTCAGCACCCCCCTCTCGCTGCCCTCCTTGAGGAAGCTGCAGGATGTGATGAAGCCACCCTTCGGTCTTCTCTTCTTCAAGCTGAAGAAGCCAAGTGACCTCAACCACTCCTCGTAAGGCTTGTTCTCAAGGCTTTCACCAGCTTGGCCACCCTCCTCTGGACACACCAGCAGCCTGATGTCCTACTGAGGCACCCATGGTGTCTCTCCATTGCTGCAGAATTACTTATAGACCACTCATGTCTTACGTCCTCCTCGACAATTACCAGCTAACCACTCTCAGACTCCACCAATATTGTAACCATTCCCAGAGAACCTCTTCAAATCACCAGATATCCACCTCACTCAAGCACCAATCTGAAACTGGTTGGGTGCCAGCAAAGCTAGTGTTCACAGTACAGCAGGCCTGGAACAGAAATCTGTATGTCGAGCAGCAGGCCAGATCAACAGAAGCAAAACCTGAGTCAGAGCAGAAGCAATAAATCTTGTATTATTGTTTGAAAAGGGACAAGCCAGTCTCCTGATGGGCTACCCACGCCCGAGATGAGCACTAGTGCAGAATTTGACCCAGTAAACGGGAGACACTGAGAACGGGACTCCAAGTGGCACCTTATAGCGATGCACAGGACAGCATCAGAATGCAAATGTTTGAAAAAAAAAATACATCTCATTCATGTTTTCCTCACAAGAGCTCAAATTAAACTTTTAAAATATATACCTATGTCCTCAGCATCTTTTATATACTTGCATTCACAGCACAAAAAATAGAAGCGGACTGCAAAGGAGTATTCAGCGCCATACGCCAGCCCAAACGCCCATCTCTGGCAGTCCAAAGTAGCCATAAGGAAACCGAGGGATGGCAATCCGGTCATGCAAGGATAAATCGCACACCAGCCCAAGAGGCACGTTTCAGCAGCTAATGGCTGGGGACGAAGGCATGTGCTACACGTACAAAGGGATTCATCTTGCAGGGTCTGCGCTTGCACACACCCGCCGGGGGAAACACCCGCCCGGCACCCCCCGACACGCACGGGCGCGTTGCTAAAAAGACACGCCGGGCACGACCCCCGGGGCGACACCGCGTGTGTAAATGGCACCGGCGAAGATGCGCCGCGAGCCAAGATGCCCGCGGGGCGCGTGCCCCGAGAGCCGCCCCGGCCACGCCGCGCCCAGGCCTGGCCCAGCCGCCCGCCGCCCCCGCCGGGCACGGCCGCTCCTTTGTGGCCGCGGCCCCTCGGCAGCGGCGGGGCCGACAATGCCCGGCCCGCCGCAGTGGTGCGGGGCCGGTAGCGGCTGGGCGGCTTCGTGCGGCGCTGCGGGCTGCGTCCTGCCGCACCTCTCCCTCCGCCCCGTCACCGGCCCCGGCTCCCTCCATCGCCCCCGCACCGCCCCCCCGCTCCCGCCACCGCCCTCGCCCCGGCCCGCCGCTGCCGGCCGGGGTCATTGTTCCGCCGCCGCGGGGCCCGGCCGCCGCTCACCGTGCCGCGGCCAGGAGAGGATGCCGAGCGGCGATGGACGAGCGCGGCGCATCCATCTTCCAGCCGCCGCGGCGGCTCCAGCGCCAAGCACCGGGTCCTCCTGCGCGCCGACGCTGAGGGCGGCAGCCCGCCCGCCCCGCCGCCTCCCCGCGGCGGAGGCCTGCGCTGCCGGGCCGGGGTCTGCGGCAGGCCCCGCCCCGCGCCGCAGCGCGCGCGGCCGCCATGGCAACGCCGCGGCGCTGAGGGGAGCCGCAGGCCCGGCGGATGCAGCGCCCGCCCAGGCCGCCCGCGGCCCCCTCGGGCCGACCCCCGGCGTGGGGCTGACCCGGCTGTCAGGCACCGGGCGGGGCGGCCGGAGACCCGCAGGGGCCGGGCCTGGCGGTGCCCACCCGACGGCGGCTGAGGGCGGCGGCCCCGGCCCTCGGAGGGCAACACGAAGACGCCACAGCCCCCGGGGCCCGCGGCCGTTGTGTAGGCCGGACCGAGGGGGGGTCCCGCCACCCCCCACCCGTGGCCGCGCCTCGGGCCCGGAGACGCCCGCCCGAAGAAGGAGCCGTCGAGGAGACGGGTGCTGGACAGTGCTCCACGGGGCCTCGGTACATGGCATCTCGCAGCACTCTGGGGAGCGCCCCAGCCCGGGCCGAGCGAACCAGAGCTGGAACCTGAATAAACTGCAGCAGCGGCCCTGCGGCCTGCGCGCCACCCAGACACCCGTGAGCAGCAGGCCCAGCGCTGGCCGAGGGGCCCCGCACCTCGAGTTCGTCAGAAGCTGCCTCATCTCCATCCTTCTGAAGGATGACCCTGGAAGAGGTCGGTAGGCAGACAGTAATGAACGCATCAGGAATTCCAATCGTTATCCTTTTGGCACTTTATGGATAAGTACCGCTATCAGACCTGGTCAGATAAGTTCTGCAAAAATAGTCACTTCTTTTGTGGCCAAAGTGAAGACAAACGCAGTATTCTGGTCTTTTTTTTCCTAACCACAGCAACATGCAAGAAAAAACATTTTTGGAAACTAAAGGGTAGTTTGGTTGGGTACTGGGTTTGCAGCTTATCTCCATTCTATAAAGTTGTTCCCTGGTCGGTGGCAAAATCACAACAAAACCAGTGAAAAGCCTGACATTTGAGTCCTCCACCCTGAACACCAAATTCCGTCAGAGTTCCTCTTAACACCTGCTTGTTAGGCCTCACTTTTAAGTGCCAGTGTGTCAAACCTTTGCCATGAAATCTTTCAGAAAAGGAGAAGAAAACCCAGCACTAGAAGCAGAGGTCTCAGAGTAAAGAGTCTGGCACCATATACCTGACTCATGGCTGACCAGCTTCCTCACCTGTAAAGTGGAGGCATTTAGTGTTTCTCAGAGCGATGTAAGAGATTGAGTGAATGGGGTGTTTTGAAATGTTGTTCAGCAGGATCTGTAACATGATACCAAGGGATCCACTTGAGCATTAGATGTATGTAGTACAGTCTAACACTTACCAAGGGGTGCAATAGGTTCGTTCCTCTGTTCAAGCCCATGTGAGCTCTGTCCTTACACACCTGAACTTGCCTAAAAGGAAAAGCACTTGCCATTTGTGTAACAAGCCCCAAAAGCCTGAAGTGGAAGACACTATAAATGGGCTTTATAAAATTACAGTGTTTTCATAATAAATATCCCACGAAAAGTTAACACATTCAGTGATTGAAAAAAGCTTCAATGCCCAAAATAAACCCAAGTTCTGTATTTTAAAAGTTGCTGTCTGTACATGTCTAGCTTTATTTTTCATGTCTTGGCTGATTGCACAGCTCTGGAAATGGCCTTATGAAAGACCAGTGCAGTGGCTGTACAAGACAAATGGAAGGTCTGAAGTATATAAAAAAGGGAAAGAACAACTGTAAAGAGCATGATTCCTCTGGAACTGCAGGTACAAAGAGACTGTAAAATTAGCCTAGCAGGTTCTGGCAGTCAGTTCAGTGTCGTAGGGGATCCTATGGCAAAGAGTCAGCAAAATACCTTGTAGGCCCCTTCCTCTGTCTGCAGGCTCCTTGGGAGGCAAGACTGCAGTGTCATAGAATCATCAAATGGTTTGGTTGGAAGGGACCTTAAAGATCACATAGCCCAGCATGCTGCCACAGGCAAGGACACCAGCCACCAGCCCAGGTTGCCCCCAGCCCCATCCAGCCTGGCCTTGGGCACTGCCAGGGATGGGGCACCCACAGCTGCTCTGGGCAGCCCGTGCCAGCGCCTCACCGCCCTCACAGGGAAGGATTTCTTCCTAATATCTAATATAAGTTTACCCTCTTTCAATTTAAAACTGTTACCCCTCATCCTATCACGGATGCTAATGTCCCTGACACGTGTGAGCCCTATGGAGTTCATGAGATAGTGCGCGCCTGCACTTAGCTTAAACTTAAAAGTTTACATACACTAAGGTGCATAAACTATTTTTGTTTTTCACCGAGTATAAAGGCAGGCAAGCTTTGGGACTGGGCAGAAGCTTCACCCACAGGCGGACACACTGCGCAGGAATTTCCCAGTTCCCAGAGACTCCTGGCACTGGCTGCAATGGGGCTCCCAGCCCAAGTGCGGGCCTGGGTGATGTTAAGGCAGTAATTGGTGATGGATCCTTTCCCTAGTCTCTAAAGCTTTGCAGGAATTATTTGCTGCTTCACTCCTATTGCTCTTTTATCATATTGTGCATAATATCTAGTGCTGTTTCCTTTTATCATATTGCATGCTATTTTCCTTTATTATATTGTAATATAATAATCTGGATTTATTCTTATATTTGGAATTCATTTTTGCTTGGTAACCAGTCAATCAGGAAAACCCTATCTCTACCTGCAAGTAAGAGCACTTGCAGCCTCTAGTAAGAGGGGCAAAACTCCATGGTCTCTATAATGACTGAATTATCCAGTTAGTTGACCAGAGTGTGTCAGGGAGCAGCAAGGGTTTGCTGCTGTGCGAGGGAAGGTGAGCCAGGAGCAAAGTGTGACAACAATTTTACAGTCTCATTCATATCCTCAGGCTTGCGTGGAGTAAGAGTGCTTGCAAAATACATCCAGATCCAGTTTTGCTGCTTAAACCTATCTGATGTAGAAATGCTGGTTCAGTAAGTGCTAAGGAACATAAAACAAGACATAGTAATTTCTAGGGATGCCTAGAACTAGGAAAAGGGATCCCTCTGTTATATGCACACAATGTAAATGCATTGTATGGAGAACAATGGTGTGATGGTGCTGCTTTACCTTGCCTGCAGGTTTCCTGGTATGCCCACCTGTACGATCAGTCTCACAAAGCACAGGAAGCTATGGATAAATAGGAAAGGTCTTATTTAAAAAAAAAAAAAAGGTCTTTTTCCTTGAATAAAATCATGCCACAGCCATAGGGATAAGGCTGTAATAAATTTATAGGGGGGAATCAGGACACTAATTCTGAAACAAGGGCATAGTTACATCTTTGCCTATGCTGCTGCAGCTTTAATTACAAGGCTGACACCAGTGGTACGTCAACTAGTGCTTCCAGCCATCTCTCCCCAGATAAGGAGTCACTGACACCATCTTACAAGAGAATGGTATGGCCAGAGCATGCTATACCACTGTTACCATCATAGCTTGGGGTTCACTCCTGTCCCTCACCCAGGGGATGCTCCCTCCACCAGCTGTGGGAGCATGGTGGGCAGCACTGGTGCAAGAGGGGCCGCACTAGGCAGCACCTGCACATGTAGTTCAGCACATGCAGCCTTCAACCCCTTGTCAACATCCTTCAAACATATTGCATGGTCTTCTGCTCACCACTCTAGTAAGGGAGAACTTCCAGTATTCAGCAGCCTCAGAAGTAAATGTACCTGAGCTGCAAGCACTATACCAGCAGCAAGGATGATAGGGGCCAGGAGGTCTCCCAGGAGGTGGGTCATGTAATGAGAGGTGTGCAAACAGCCCAGCACACTCAGTACTCTGGCCTGTATTAGCAGGTGTGCACAGGAGTCCTGGTGGAAGAAGTGAGGGATCATCCCTCCTCACTGAGAAACATCACAGCATTTCCAAAGAAGGAATGTTTGTGATGCTCCTCCACACTCCCCTGCTGGTTTAGACTGTTGGCAAAAGTTTGTTTTCCACTATACAGGCATTTGCCATAGCACAGGTAATTTTTGCCCCCCTCATTATTACTGGTTAGTTTCAAAGAAAATCTAGCATGTCTTTATTAAGATGTAAATATCAGTGGTTTTACCACACAAAGCTCAGCACCAGAATAATTGTAAAAATACCTCAAGTGCATATGGGTTTTCCCCTGTTATTTTTAAAGATGAAAAGGAAATAAATGCATAGGGGCCACAGTAACACAATGTTACACCAAACATCTGACCTGAATAAGCACAGAGATCTTATACAGTCCCGTAACAAGACAGGAGGCACAGTTAACATACTATATGGCAGGACTCATGTTCATGTCACTGGGATGGGTCTCTGTCTATAACCAGAAAGTAAGTACCCAGAAGCAGCAAAAACAGGGCACTGGCTTACAACCAGGAATATTGGCATGTAGGAAAAAGCGCCTAAATAACTGTCAAATTTTGGTTACTATGGTACTCAAGCAGAAGACAAGAGCGGAGTTGTCAACATAACATTCAAAAGTTGACAGCTGAAAGATCTTGCCCCAGATCCTGCATATTCCAAGGTCATTGTCTGATCTGTTCCTTCATTGCCGTCTGTCTCCTCGTGACACTAATCACAGGCTGAGGAACAAGAACACATTAGCAATGGTGGACTGAAACCTGAATGGTAGCAAAAAGTACAAACTGATCACTGGCTACATATGCTAATAAAATAAACATCAGAGATAGCTATCCAACTAGGCCACAACATCAGAACAGTAGAAGATTTAGAAAGCTCCCAAACAGCAAAGAATGGAATGCAGAAAATGACATAATGTATCAAGGTATCAGTGAACCCCCACGTAGATACCTCAGAAAATGGCCAGTTGTAATTCTGGAAACAGAAATACTACAAGAAAGACTAAAACAATCTTGGAATAAGCCATTCCACTAATTGCAGTTAAAGCTTTGGAAGTGTTGCAAAAATGTAATGATCAAATTTTTGTTTTGTTTTACAAGGTGATCGTCCAAAGGGCAGTAACTTGAAGAGAAGTAGCTAGACTTACCAGCATTCTTGATTTCAGTAACATCCTTGTAAGCAAGTGTGGCAAGTACAGAAAGACTCTAGGAAAGATTAACAATGAACAGCAGAGTACTATGACTGTACCAGGGTGAAAATAGACTGAACCAGCACAGAGGTAAGGCTGTGTCAGTCAGTACCAGAGGACACATATCTGTCTAGGAATCAGTTTGTTTCCAAAATGTGACCCTATAACACACAGTTTTAACTGGTAAATGTGACTGATGTAAAAACCAGTATCTCCTTTACAGAGATCTGTCAATATAGTAATAAAATAGAACATTTGGAAGTTTTTTTCCCCACAAACTCTCACAAAGTATTAAGAAGCCAATGTTAATAGTTCTCTAGAAGACTGATTGCTTCTAGAAAACATGAAGCGTTTGAAAGTTTTCTCCAATGCCTCAGGTATTAAGAGTGCTGTCATAGGTGTAATGATTATTTATCCTATATCTCAAGTTTGTGTTTTACCATAAGGGAAAGACAGAACTAATAGATTTGTTTTGCTGCAAAAATTGTTTCATTTACATTGTAAGAACTTGCTGTTTATATGGCATAAGAATCAATCAAATGTAATCAAAAACTACTGGGTTTTATAGGTCACTGATGTTTGTAACAAGATGTGACACGTTATTTATGTATTGTAAGATATTAGAAAGCCAGTAGACTGGCTTGTTATTTTAAATATACTAATATGCCATATTAAAAAAAACCAGGAGGCGGTCCCATTACATCTTCAGTTGTAAGATAGGTAACCTCTACTTACATGTAGTTTTCTCCTTATTATTTACAAATCCCTCCCACCTTGTGCAACAGATGTCATTACCCACAGGGATTGTCAGTTTCAGAGCAGGCGTGTCAATGAGCATACTTTCATCAAACACAAGTTTCTGAACTTGGCATTCAGTGCCATTATCTAAGCTAAAATACACTTTTATTAATCAAACAGTATTGTTGCCCATTTTCTGTATCGCTGTGCTCCTTACCCTGTTCATGTACATGTTTGTTTATGTTCCAATAGCAACCCCAACTGGGACTAGCCAGCAAACAGAAACCCAAAATCTGTAGTCCAGGGTCAAGCCTCAACAAGATACCCAAGGTCTAGACATGGATACAAAAGACTTTAAGGTCATGCGCAGAAACTGCAGAGACCAGAGAATGTGAACATGTACTTAAGTCACTGAAAGCATATACATATGTTCCACTGGCAAATATAAGCAAGTAGGAACAGGATCAGGCCACTTCTACAGTTTCTGTTTTAAGTAAGTGCATCCAAGGCACTGGCCTCTTGTTTATGTTAGTATGGCCATCTGTGGTCATGGCTGTAGTAGGTGGGCATACACATGCATCTTTGAAATTCACACCGAGCCTTACTATTGGCTGGCAGTGTGAACAGCGACAAGCAGCAGCTCTGCAGGGGAAGAATCCCCTGCACTATACTGTCCATGAGACGCGGCAATCCTTAACAGAACGATCCATTATGGTTCATCCAATTTCCTTTGGTACAGTATGCATGAAAACTGCACCATAAAGAAGCCCAAGGACAGTAATTTAACCATTAAGTTTTTTAATTGTGCTATCCCACTGGCTGCCTTTCTACTGAAAGCCAAAGTATCTGTCAGATCCACAGACAGAATGTCAAACAGCTGTCACCTGCAGCTACCTGGAGTTCCTGTGACACTTCTCAGTCCTTCAACAGAGACATGGCACCTATATGTAACTGTTGGTATCCGCTGCTTTAGTGGAACATCTTCTGTGTAGTTCAAGACAAGCAAAAGTCCTTAAGTAGCCAGGCAGGTAACAGTTTTCGATATAGACAGCAATGATACCACTAAGACGTCATCCAAAGAAGTTCAGTAGAGACCAGAGGTAATGGGGCAGAATTAAATTTCATATGCTTTAACTCAAGCAGACAAGCTCTTCCCAATCCCTCAATTAGGAGTAGTCCTGTGTATTGGAACACATCTGCCCTCTGACTGGAATGACTTGGTGAGAAGTACAACAGGTTCTCACATCTCAGCATAGGCACTTTCGCATAGGCTGCACCTTTGTCTGCTGGGGCACATCCATCTTCAGCTGTGGGCTCTGGTAACGCCTACCCTTCACATGAAGGCAACAACGCATGTAGAAATTTCACTGGAAAGAAGTAAGTGGTTGCAAGCCCCATCCTCAATGTCACATTCAATGCGCAGGCTAGAAGTATTGGCATTATTCATGGTGTTACAGAGGACAGATTGAGTGGGGAGACACGACGTGTAGGAGTGTTGTTGGCTGACAATGATGCAGGGAGGAAAAAGGGAGCAGCAATATCTGTGGATGATGTTTCTCCTTGATTGCGAAGCTGTAAGATCTGCCGCAGCAGGGCCTTTCCTTCTTCCCTAGTCTGAAAACAATTTGGAAAAAACAATACATGAATGGGTGGGTGGCTCCTGGGTCAAATTCAGTATGTCAGCAGCATAAGTTATGGTGGTTCATAATTTTGTAAGGCTGCAAGCTATAAAGAACATCCTCATTTCTTTTTTCTTCTGCTATTTACAAATGTTAAGGTATGTCACTTTTTTCTGTATTTTATCTTCCCTCCTTTTATTCACCTGATTTGCACCTTACCTGGGTATTTCAGAAAGTGGTACCATCAACCACTGAGTCTAAATATTCCAGAAAAAAGTACATAGGAGAAGCTTCAAATAAGCACCCACTTGACATCTCAGAATACAGTGTCACATACAAACGCCAAGTACTGTTACATCCCCTGCACTGTCTACACACAGAAGATGAGAAAAAATGCAGTTATGTGAGTACCATCACTACACACACAGTGTGCGAGTCTGTGACCATTTAACCACATCCACACCTCCAAGATTTTCAGCCTTCCTAAGGCTGCTATGTGGAGCCCCAGATTCTTTCATTTAGTGAACACCAATGAGACACGGTTCAGTTTTACTATCTACACCATATTCCATGCTTTCAGTCAATCAGCAGCAGCATTAGTGATCAGATATACAGCACCACCACTCAGGATGTGGCCTGCATAGCAGACAGCCTTCATTCCTCCAATAAAGGATTCCTTCTGTTCCAAAGGGAGCTAAGATCAAGGTCATAGATCCCCTAAGAAAGAAACACCAGACTGTGCAACTACTCACATCATTGAACGTACAGCACTTCTGAGCACATGCTGAGGCTTCATCCCAGAGCTTGCACTTGAAGTAGTACTGGGCCAAGTAACGGAAGGCAGTGCTGACTTCTAGGTGCTCCACTATCTCCTACAGAGAGAGCGGTAAAAACCATGATCATCTGTGAGCACCTTCCAAGATCATTCTACACCATGCTTACTTCTCCTTTTATTCCCGAGATTCATCTTACCCCACAGGAATAGATATCCTGGATGTATTTGATATAGCACTGAGCTGCCTGTTCAGATTCATTCAGCTGTTCGTGCAGCCTAGAAAAGCAGAAAAATGCCACTGGAACAAGACTACACTGTTGAAGACCTTCTGGGTCTACGAGAAAGTACCTACTCGGCCTCACCCAGACTAAAGCCAGGTCTTTTCCTTCAGAATTTGCAAGACATGCACCATGTACTGCCCCTCATGGAAAGACCAGGAAGGGAGCCAGTCAGATACTAACTGCTAGAAGCCATGACAACCAAAGCAGGGACCTTTGCTTATTCTGTTACATTTTAAAGCTTTTAACAGACCTTTGCCATCCTATTTACTGGCTATTTCCTCCAGTGCTCCTTGCTCTTCCGCTACATCCCAAAAGTCTTTGTACAGCAGCTTCACCTTTGACTTGCCCTTTTCCTTCCACTTCACTTATTCCACTTTAAATTACTTTATCCCCGCCAAAATTAGTGCTGATGTGACAGTGTTCACAGTTACTTCACATTAGACCCTTTCCCAGTGTCATAATCTATATACTGGGAGGGGGGAAGCAGAAAAAAAAATTTAAAAAAGTAATAAATCAATCTACAATTTTGTACAACATCCTTCATCATGGATTTCTCTGAGTTTCAATACAATAAACATAATTGCTAGCACTGCCTGCTCAAATCACCTCTGGATTCAGAGGTCCCGTGCAACTCACATTATGGTATGATTCCCCTCTAGTTGTCCTGAGGGAAACCTAAAGCTAAAACTGGACACGAGAATTTGCAGTCACTACAGACCTAAAGATACCAGTTATTACACAGCTCCAAAAGTAATACTACCTAACAGCAATTCCACTTGTTCTACATTTAGTATTTTATCATTAGGTATTACAGTGCTAGTTGCATTCAACACAACATTTACTGTTCAGTGGTAATACATACTCACTTTGCTAGTTTCACCAGTGCCATTTTCTCCACATCTCCCACTGCATAAGCTCTCCAATAGCACTGTCAAGGAAGAAAAGTCAGTCAAGTACACCACAGAAACAACGCCAGCTCATGACTCATGCAAGCAAGTCAGAAACAGAAAACTACAAGGCTTTCTAGCAAAGGGGCACGTATCATCTGCAGACTACTCTTTGTCAGCTGCTCTAATTACATGGCAGCAGAACTTTCACAATTGTAATAATCACAGAAATGGTTTCAGTTAGCTCCTAACAACATGCCATATGCACTTCCAGTAGTGCTAGCTACACAATTTTGCTGCAACTCCACCCAGTGCCCAGGGAGACATCCCAATGTCCCATTCTGCACATCAGGTCTCACCTACCTTTTTAGCTTCCACCAACTGATTGAGTTTCTCATAGCATTCTCCTAGAGCAACCAGCATACGAGAATCATTTGGTCTGTAAAAGAACAATTCCTAAATGTAGTTTAATGGACAGCCAGCTGATCTTAGGGTGGGGTAAAAAAAATAGGGAGGAAGGTGGGGGGCAGAGGGGGAAGATAAAAAAAAAAATCTACACCTGGCAGCGTCTATCATTCTCTCTTACATAAAAGATCACTTATAGTCCTGATCAGTGTTCCTCAGCATTTAACTGACAAAGCTCTTGTTAACTAATACAACTAAAAGGATCTGGAAGAGAGACACTGTACAAGTCACATAGCACTGATGCTCTCCCTTCCCCAACTTAGTTCCTGCATGTAAATTCCTTAGCTAGTAGCAACCACATCAGACTGAACACCAATAAACACAGCTCTCAACTCTACCTGAGCTGGTGGGCCCGTCGATAGTAATAGAGACAGTAAAATGGCATTTTGAGGATTTCATAGGTTTGCCCCAAGCCATACCACGCTCTGTAGTCCCTTTTGTTCACCTCTATTGCATGTCTGTCAAAGGAAAGAAGATTAAATAGACAGAAAGCCGTCAGGATCAAAACCAAGACAGAGTTCAACAAAAGAGTAACAAAAAATAGAGGATACTCCTTCAATCCTTATGCATGCAGACTCAAACACCATTTTGTGCAGTACACGAGTGATACCTGTAAGCCTGGATAGCTGCAGATGTGTTCTTCATTTCCATATACTCATGTCCCATGAGTGTCCAGGCTCCCAAATAACGAGGATTCAGTTTCAAGGCCCTCTGGAAATAGAGTGCTGCTTTTTCATGCTGGGAACGCAAGCTATAATAATTCCCTAAAGCAAAAGTCGCAATATTTAAATAAATTAAAAAAAAACCACAAACAACAACAAACCAGCAGAGAAACAGAAAAGAGGTAGAGGAAGTATTATCTACTACCTCCTAACTTAAATTATAAGAAAAGTCCTATTAAAGGCAGCTCCAATTCAAACCTCAAGAGACCTAATAGCAGTCTGTTCTCAGTGTTCTGGTCAATCCTTTTTCAGTTGTACCAATCAATTAAGACCCCACCCCTTTGGCCCTAAAACTTGTATCATGATCTAATAAATTAATTTCCTGGTTATGACACACAATTATTTCCATTGGTGTTCTATACACCAGCAATATACCATTGTTGGTATAAAGGGATTATCAGCTACATGGCTCTTCATAATCATTTCTTCAACTCCTTTTTGCAGTGATAGTATCACAGCAGCTCTTTCAGAGAGAAATGAGTACTCTCATATGGTCTGCCTTTCAGGCCACCTGCATTCACATTCACCAAGCAGTTTTGATAGCCTTGCTAGCTGATCACTGTCACAAGCATTCCCAAGATTTCCTCCCACAGCCTGCAGACAGCATAGTAAGAGTATGTAGAAGAGCTGGCTCTCACCAATTACACAGCAGGTCTCAACACGATACTTGTCTATTTCACAGAGATTGTGAGCCAGGTAGCTCAACTCAGGCTTCATGCTCTAGTGAAACAAAGAAATAAAAGTGATGAGAAAAGGAGCATGTTACCGTTTCAAAGAAAACCCTGGCAGTCAGCAATGCATACGTTGCATCTGTTTCATGGAGCTGTGAAGCAGAATGCAGAAGCTGAACACCTATATCCAGAGAGGCTAGACAGCACCAGCTGCTTTGCTAGTGTTTAACATTACCTCTGATAAATACCGTCATTATGGACAGGCAACAGAAAAGAGTGCTTACCCTTACATACAGCAAGTTGGAGAAAGTGTCCATGTTTTCTATCCTGTAAGGATCTTGTTTCCTTAGCTCATTAAAGATGGATAAAGCTTTGTCAATATCTGAAGAAAGAACAGCAGACAGGAGAACAAGAACTATAAATGCCAAGTTTGCATTAAGAGTTTGCACTGCTCATTCCTACTAGTTAGGAAGTGTCACTGACCTCTGATATTGTGGTAGGCAACTGCAATCTGAGAGATGATGTAAGTGCTTTTGGAAAATCCTGCGTCAATGAGACTCTGATACTTCTGCAGAGCCTCCTCTATCAGCTGCAGCTCTGTATAAATGTGTGCAAGAAAGAACTCTTTCATCCATGTATCCGGCAAGGACAGGAACTTCAACTAGCAAGAACCAAAGAAGAGGAGGAAGAGATGACAATCAGTATTCTAAGAGCCACCTCTGGCAAATAATCCATTAGCTTCCCTCCCACGGTCTTGAGGTAGAAGGATTTTCTGCAATCGCTTTCTTAAACCACAACACCAGCTACAAAAGATCAGTATGAGGACCAAGAATTAACATCAGGTTCTTCCACAGGAGAAACTAAATAATGCCTACAAATTGAGAATATTGAAACAGGAAAAGGAGCATTAAGACATCCAGCCTAAAAAGCAGTACAACATGGACCTCATAATTCTGTTTACTTGCTCCCAATCTATTCCCACAATGGCTGAAACTGCAGAATTGAAACCATTTCACTTGGTCAATCATCAAAGCAACTGTCTTCAAATCTGACAGCACCTGGCTTCCGTTTCAGCCACTGGCCTTAATTCTCCATTAAACTCTGAAGTCCTTCAAAAGACTGTATTTTCTTCTTATGTTAGCTCATCAAAAACAGTGGTAAAATACTGATGTTCAAAGTGAACAGACTCCAAATAATCTCATCAAAAATGCGATTTTTTTTCCACAAATCAGTAAGTCTCTCTTCTGTGCCACCTCTAGTTTTTTAAATATTCCACCAGTCAGACCCGACTGAAGAATTTCAGGAGTGGTCTCATAAAATCCCTTGCATAAAGAAAAATAATCTCTTTTGGTTTTGTATCTAAGTTCAGGAGATGAACTGTGTCAAAGAATTATGTGTGGCTTCATATTTGACAAAGGGAACACCTACATTACTGTTTTAAAAGCAGTGATTCTACATATCCTTTCAGGCCACCAAAAGTCCTCAATGACTGTGTAACTCCTTCACATGACAAGGCAATAACCCTGCTAACAACTACTTCAGAATATACGAATTAGCCATTTCTTAAACCACTTTGTGAGTGAATGATAAGAAATTGGTCCTGCCTGTATAAAGATGCTAAAGCTACAGCATGGCAAGCAATGGAAGAAGAGGCTTTAACCACATAATTTACAATCCTGGATTGGCTTGCCTGATAAAGTCTCACAGAATAAGGCAGTAGGCGACATCAGTCTTGTGGCACCTCAATCTTTTGTTACTGAATCAGGTTAAACTCTGCAATCTCCCAAGTTTTACCATCTCTTTATCTGTAATCAAGTTGCAAAGTTCCAGCCAGGCTCCCCAGTGCAAAGGTAAGACATGAGCAGCTTCCACGAACACATCTATTGCTTCTTTCACCAGGTCCAGCTTCCGCAGCACAACCCCATATCTGTAGGGAAAGTTATCAAGTTAATCATGAAACTCTGCATATCCACGCAAATGCACACAAATATATTAGAAATACGTGCAGACACCTACAGATAAAGGCCAAATCCATCCAGTTCCCGTGCCTTGTGTTTCTTGCTAAGCTCAACTCTCAATTCACGTAAAGCTTCATTTTTCACCTGTCCTTTTTCCAGAGGTCCTGCATGAAGAGAAGTCAAACAGCTAGCTTTCAACCAAGAGTCTTACCACAGCAATTGTGAAGCCTAGGGTATATTCAGAGTCATCTCTGACATGACCTGAAGGCTTCCCAGCCTGTGATTATTTTCCTCTTTTTAAATCACTTTGCCTGATCAACTGCTTTAACAGAGGAACTAACACATGGAAATCTGTAACCTGTATTAAGCCAATGAGTTGAGAGAGAATGAAAGATGAGGGGAAAGCCATAAAACCATGATTATTAACATGAAGAGGCGTTACTGAAGCTTTGTGTTAATAATATATTAACATATATCAATAATAAGAGACTTACCCAAACTATCCACTGTCTCATCATCCTTCTTCTTTTCCCCTGACTGTGAAAAAGGGGAAAACCACGGTTACATTACAGTAACATATTCCTTATGTTTGCTGCAATGCTAGCAGCAGCATGTAAACTGAGTTTTCACAAACATCACAGTTTAAAAGGAACACCCCTTCCCCCCCAGATATCTAATTTGGACTTTGAGGTGATCATTTGGAACAGAACAGGTAAAAAATAAGGTATGCCAGGGAGGGGTGGGAAGCAGAGAAGCTCAGTGCTAAAAGGCAACTTTTCCTTCTGTCTTACCAGGTATCTAGAGTACATATACAAGAAGTAAGCTTTCTGACTCTTGCAGCCCCGCAGAAAATAGGCAGCCCTGTCATACTCCTTTAGATCAAAGTAAGACTTGGCTAATGTATAGGCATCCAGATCACGAGCATCCTCCTGCAGGGACACAGAAGAGTTTTAAGACTTCAAAAGCTCTGATATGTTTTAGGAAAATCACCTAGTTACAAATGCACCAATGACATTGCTCTAAAAGCTACAGATGTAGTTTATTCATCCCCAAAGACGGTTTGAGTGCAATTAGAAAAGCCTCTCCCTCCTCTGACGTGATCAGATTCTTAGTTTTCACATAATAAGTACAGACTAGTTAGAAACATTTAAATAGTGAGGTTCCAGAAAACATATTGTGGCAAGCTGCCAAAAGGCATGAATTAGCTGTTCAGTGAGTAAAAATGACCATAAATAAGAAACATATTCAGGAATTCCCTGTGAAACCATATTAAACCGCTAACATAAATGTGAACATTTCCTTGGTAAATATGTCTCAAAATGCACTTATGACATGTTACACTGCTGTAATTTAAAAAACCAGGCATATACCTAAACACCTACGGAGGTGGGGATGGAGACACTGCTTGTTTCTGTTGTGTCTGAAGGAGCACAAGTTTAATGGTGCAACATAACTTGTATTATAACAAATACTGGCCTTAGTGAAGATGAATTAAAAAAAATTAAGTAGCACAATTTCAAATTTTGTTTACAGAGCATCTCACTTAGGGCACAGCAACACATAAAATGGAATGCTTTCATCTGCGAAAGCATATCCAGCTCTGTCCACCCTATTAAATATGTAACGGGGCGGAACTCCACGGCCCTGTCAGACAAGCAGGGCCCAGAACCGCCTCCCGCACGGTTTAAAAGGACCGCCATCACATCTTCCCCGATAGCTGCAGGCAGGAACACAAGCCAGCCCTGCCAGCAAGAGCTCCAGCGCTTTCTCTTCGAGCTCACAAGCACTGTCCGGGCGCAGCCCCCCGCCCCGGGCCCCCAGGCCGTACCTCCGTGAGCGCGGGGGGCGGCGGCAGCTCGCTCAGCGGCAGCGGGTCCAAGGCGAAGGCCAGCTCGGAGGCCCTGCGGGGAGAGACCCGTCAGCACCCGGCCCGCTGCCCCGCCCCGGGCCCCTCCGCCCACCGCGCTCACCACTTGCCGCTGTGCTGCAGGCCGCGCTCGCGGCTGCGCTCCGCCACGCTCAGCAGCTGCTTCTTGATCTCCCGCAGGTCCGAGAAGTCGCTGCCGCCGCCCAGCCCTGCCGCCGCCGCCATCCCGCCGCCGCGCCTCCCGGCCAATGGCAGCCCCGCGTCCTGCGGCGCCCTTCCGCTCTGCGGACGCAGCTTCCGCTTGGGCGAGGCGGGGCGCCTCGCTCCCAGTCAGAGGAGCCTTGGCGCCTGATTGGCCAGCGGCCGCGGAGGCGCGTTCTCGCTGCGTAGCGCTCCGCAGCGACCGCGGCACCGGCAGCGCGGCGGGGCCCCGGCACGGCCCCGCTCTATTCGGCCTGGCCCTGCCCTGCCGTACTCGGGCTGGATCGCGCGCTCGCGGCGGTGCCAGGGCTGTTCTGCCCTACGGCCGCCGCCTCTTGTCGCCCGGCCTGGCGCGGCCTTCCCTGGGGCTGAGGCGGGCTGGCCCTGCCGGGCCCTACGGCCTGGCCCGGGGGCTCCGCGTTGCCCTCGTGGCCCGTGCTGCCGTTCACGGCGCTGCCAGTCGAGCGCAGGTGACGGCCTGGGTAACGGGGAGCGGGCCCCGGGGCCCGGCCTGCAGGCGACCGGGCCGGGAGCAGGGTCCGGGGCGGCGTCTCTTTGAGGAGCGGGGAGGGGGAATTAGAGCAACACAAAGTGCCCTGAGAAAGGCCAAATACACGGGTCCTAAGTGCTCCTTTACTTTTTGGAGGTGTGCGATTACTTTTTGGAGGTGTGCGATTACTTTTTGGAGGTGTGCGATTACTTTTTGGAGGTGTGCGATTACTTTTTGGAGGTGTGCGATTACTTTTTGGAGGTGTGAGACTGTTTATCTTTGTGCCACCCTCCCCTTTTTTCTGAGTTTTGCGCTTTTTTTTTTTTTTTTTATTTTATTCTTAAGTAGCCTGCACCTGCTGTTTGTATGCTGTCTGAATGGTTTGGGGCTTTGGGCCTTTCCGCTAAAGTAGATAGCTTTCTTTACCAGGTGTCTGCACTGAGGTGCAGAAGCTGAGGCTACAGAGTGAAGCGAAACAAGGACTGGAAAAAGCTAGAAGAAAGACCCTTCAGAGGAGCCTGAGAAAGTGTTAGTATTGTAAGGAGACATTTTGGAGGGCCTTCCCCCACTTGGCAGCAGCTGAAAAACTCATTCACTGCTGACTCAGTGTTTCATTTATTTCTAATTTTTCCTCTCCTTTACATAATTCAGCTCGTTTGAGTCTTGGACTGGTGATGCTGGGATCACAAGTCCAGTAACACTGGAGCTTCATAATCCTTCTGAGATCAAGAAACTCCAGTCTGTCTTGTTTCTTAGTTGATTAGTTCCTAGCTGATAGCAGAAACACTTGTTACATTGCTGTGTGGTCAAGGTCATCTGATTGTTTCTTAATGGGGTATTTCAATTTGCCTTTGTATTGATAACACCTCCTAACTTAGCATAATTAGAAAATTTTTATTCATACACTGCTACTTCCTGTGCTAAAAACCATGAAGAACAATCAGTCCTAATACTGGTCTCAAGCCTGTACTTTTAAGCCAGTATTATTTTTATTTTAGCCTCTGATTATTTTTCTGTTGCGTTTTTTTCCCTGTGA
This sequence comes from Falco rusticolus, assembly GCF_015220075.1. Lineage (NCBI taxonomy): Eukaryota > Metazoa > Chordata > Aves > Falconiformes > Falconidae > Falco > Falco rusticolus. Next base: position 1,473,132 of record NC_051194.1, read on the forward strand.
TGCTCTGGGAACTTCACTGGAATTACACTAGGTTGTAATAAAACTGCATATTTTTTTTATGGTGTTTGGTTCTACCTACAGAAGTTTAAGCACTTTTTTGGGGATCATTGTGCCCCACAACTTTTTTAAACTTTTTTCCAGAAAAGTAATAATGCACCGTTGTGTCATTCCAGTATCAGAATGTCAGCTTTAACTCTGTCTTTTAAATAAATTAAGAAACCATACTGTGAAAATTCATTTTGTCTGTCATTTGTAGGTTACACTTTTTTTTTTCCTCTTTTTCTGATGTTAAGGGCAGTATATAGTCTGTATCGTGAAAGTGTCCTTCGCTTTTTTTATTACAGAAGTGATTTGAAGCAGAGGACCCAGTGTTTGAACTGTCCACAAGTTCACTGGTAATGAAAGAAGTGTAATTGATTAGCATGATGTCACCATACTTGATTCATTATTATCATAAGGAAAGCTACTTTTTTTGTGAGCCACTGAATGTCACTGTGTCTTACAGTGAATTCCATTTAGATTCTAAGGTTACCACTGGCTTTCTGTTTGTTGATGATTACTATGACAGTTTCTAGGTTGTGTCTCTGCTGATATGGAGGAGCAGCCTGCTGAAATCAAGGTTGTTCTGCAAAGATTGACAAAAATAGGAATAGCCCAGTTTATTGTTTAATGATGGGTTATTTATAGTTTTTCTGGGTCTTTCAAACAGACAAAGCAAATTAGTCCATTGTTTGAAGTGTGATTTTAGTATTGCATGGTTTTTTTCCTTTCTTAATCTTAGCCAAATATGTTGTAAGTGCCGTTGTAGCTTTGACAGAAAATACTGCTATTACTCTGCCAGCCCATATATCCAAGATGTAATAAAAACTTCTTTGTTATTCCTGTTGTTACAAAGATGGGTCTTGGTTAACACACAAAATGCCTGAGTCATTTCTCACTCCCTCTCTCCTTGCCCCACCCCAAAACACAGATGGAAAGAGATTCAGTGTTTTTTCTGAAGATAAATTTTTTTTGTCCTTACAGTCTTTTTTGTGTTCTCCATATCTGGGGATCAGCTGTTAGTGGGCTGGTTTGTACTTCTAAATTTTGTATTTTATAGTGGTTTGATAATTACATTGTTTTGATTTAAGGATGTTCAGTTTTTACAAGAATCCAATTAGTGATTTATTTTTTATGTGTGAGGTCTGTGAAGTAATTTTATCAGCGTCTGTTTATCTTCAGCTTTGGGCCCACTGTGTGTTACATGCCGTTTTCTTGGCTGGAGGCAGTAACAACGAGCTTGAGGTGTGCTATGAGATTTCATTAAGAGTTACGAAACCACAAAACGCACAAGTGCTGCTTGTTTGGATGCTTGCTGAAATCTAGGCAAAATATCCTTTGTCAAGTTCCTGGTGTGTGTCACTTGGGCAGCTATGCTCTGGCTGTTCATATGATCGCTTTTGTAGAAGAGCAGCAGTTCTGACCGCTGTGACATACTGAGCTGTTTAGAGAGAAAACATACTTGGTTTTTGGTACCCAACCAGATGGATTTGTTACTTGCGGTTCCAGCTATTCAGCAGAAGGTGTCGCTTTGGACTCGTTCTTGGAAGCAGGAAGAAAAAGGATGAGAGGGTACTTAATGATGGCTACGAGTTCAATAATTCAATTGCTTAATATGTGCTTCATAATGAGAACTCATAATTCTTCCTGTCATTCCATTGTGTAATAGATGCGTCTTTTAAGTGACACCCAGGGCTGGCTTTTAGAGCACGGGACTAATTAAATCCTCTGTGCATGAAAGCTGATAATATCTTAGGGAGATACAGATTAACTTAGCTGTACTAATTGGGTGATGTTGGAAGAGCAGTTTGTTTACCATGTCATTGCAGGGCTACCTGGGTGAAACTGTCTCTAGTCCCTCACAGAAATGTTGTCACAAACCCAATGAAATCAGCATGTGTGTGTGGAATGGTGTCCATCATGCAAATGGGTGTGTAGGTAGTTACTTTAAAAGGACTTCTATTTTTCCAAAGTTAAAATCTTCAAATCACAGCTGATGCTCATTGAGATCCAATCTAAGTGGCCTTTACCAAGCCAAATGTCTTGCTAATACAGGGAGTTTAATCTGTTGACAGCATTGGAGAAAATCCAGACTTCTGCATTATCTGAATTCAGCTTTTTTATTATGATGCTATCAGACTGTGCTTTTTAACTTGTTTAAAAATCAGCTATGGTTACAGGTTCTTGTAAAATTGTATACTGAGAAATTTGATGTAATAACTTCTTTTCTACTGTTGGTTGCATTCTCTATTGAGCACAGTTAATGCAACTCCTACTTTTGCTTGCTGTACAGTCTGCCAGGACATCATTAAGGTTCGAGCCTGGAAACCATGTGACCCTAAGATGTGAGGGAAACCATTTATACTTGATTTACATTGTGACTGATGAATAAATTCTCACAAACTGTGGAAAGTTTCAAAAGGCGGGAGATAGCCTGTCAGAAGGGGAAAAGGTTACCCAGAAATTTGTGTCAGCTCCATGGTACAGTTATTGAGCTCCTCAGGGTGGAATTACTATTTATTAAAAAGAGGACTTTTGACAAACTTCTAAGCCCATGGGGACAAGCTTTTCTTTCCAATATCCTTTATATTTCTCTTTAATAATGTTCTCCCTTCCAGAAATGAGAGTTATATTTCTGCCTGGAGAGCATGTGTATACTGTGTTAGACCTCTTTAAGTGACCTTTGGTTTAAAAAAACCCACAAAACAAAATTAAAAAAACAGTAGTATGAATCTTCTTAAACTGGCTATCCTATAATTGATTTTTGGATACTTGAATTGTACTATTTCAAGTGAAATTTGAAGGTAACTTCTTTAACTTAAGTACGTATGCATACATATATACATATATAAATATTCTGTCCATGTAGCAATCAAGATGTTTCTCATTCTTCAGGTCCAGGATGTAGGTTACCAGGTGATAGCCTTTCAAAGACTGCCACTAACGCTGATGGAAGATCTTTGAACAGTTTCTGCCTCTTGAAAAATTATACCTCAGAATGTCTTAGTGTGACAACAGCATGTTTTTAAAGAAAATTCTTTGCTAGAAAAGTATGAACTTGGTAGGTACTTGGCATACTTTTGTAACTGTTTTGAGCAGAGTTCAGAAGCAATGAACTGCATCATCCTCGTGTGAGATGGCACAAATGTGTACCTACAGCATCTAGATTGTACTTTATTAATATATAGATTCCTGCAAGAATCAGCTAGTTGGAGCAATAAATTGATGTGTGTATGTAGCGTCTTTCACTCATTGCATTTGTAAAAGGTTCTTAATTGCAAATACGCCTCTGGCCCGTAAAGCAGATGTATTTAACCTTTGGTGTTAGTGGGCAGCCTTTTATTGTGATTTAACTGTAGCCAAATAATCAGTTACAAAACTGCCAGATACTTGTCACAAAGCTGCATTTGAGTTTTCCTTTGTGTTTTTTCTAAATTGCAAGACTTAAGTCCACAGGTAGGGAGCCAAATATTTATCCCTTTATAATGCTGGTTTCCCCCCCCCTCCCCAAATCAAAGGCAGAGTGATATGGGAATATCTAAGAGCAAAATAAGTTCACTGGGAATCAAACTTGGCCCCTTTTCCTTCTTTCCTTTTTTTTTTTTTTTTTTTTAAAGGCACAGCCTTATCAGGCATGTAGTGCAGCTTGAGAAGTAGAAGTGTTTTAACTTATGTGTATCAAAGTCAAAGCCATTACCAAATAAAACTGTAGTTCAGTTCCAAAATAATCATGTAATTGCACAGCTGATAACAATCAGCCCTCTTGCTTGCTCTTGTTATTAAGGAGAACAAAGATGCAATTGATGTATGTTTAAATAGTTAATGTGCTTATTCTGCAGAAGTGTGAAATGGATGTATAAAAAAAGTCTCATTTTAAAGATGAGGTATCACACAGGTGCAGCATCATCTCTGCTAACAAAGACATTAATTCTATGAGCTTTTTCTCATCTGTGCCAAATTATCTGTCTTTAGTTTTAGGGACTTTGATATATAGAAATTATCAATAGTCAGTGTGGATAGAGGCTTTAGCCTGTCTAGTTCCTCTGCATAGTACTGCTAATACTTGGAATTCCTGGTATAGGTGCTTAGAGGTAGTATGGTACTGGGGAGAAATGGCAGAGCCATTCCTGGAATGTGAGCGGGAAAACTGATGACGAGAGGAAAGCTGCTAGGGAATTGGGAAATGAAAAGGTTGGTTAAGAGCAACACTAGCAGGACTGGTATCTCTTGGATCTCAGCAAACAGTGCCCATAAGGGAGGGAGTACCACAGCAAAGAATGCTGCAGCTGTAGGGGCGAGGGCGTGCCAATGCTACCAATTCAGCTATATCTTAATTTCAGCAGCAGGTAGGGTTTGGCTGCACTTGTCCTGGTTAGATACTTCTCAAGAAATTCTGGTTTCAATAACCTCTTTGCAGTTCTCCTCGCCGCACCAACTTTTCCTTCAGACTGGATGTTAATATGGAGAAGGGGAGGGGCATGAGAAATACAGAAGGTACAGAAATGTTTCAACAACTCACAGGTTTACAGATGCTATCAGACTACAGGACTAGAGGGACCCAAGCAGCTGAGATGGGTACTCTGCAAGGTGTGGAGAGCAGTAGGAAGTAGGGAGAGGACGTTTGATGCATATGGAAGTCACATCATCTGCCATCCTTTGGGGTCCTGTGTCAGTAAGGTCAGTATGAGCTACTGGGTGTGTTGAAACAGGTAGCTCTACTGTGTATATCTGCTATGAGGAAGTTCTCAACACAGGATTTTCTGCACTGAGAACCTTGTCAGAACCGACTAGCAGAGGCTGGGCTACAGGGACCGTTGAGCTGGCACCTTTTGTGTTCTTGGTGAAGTTTATGTGTTTGGCTTTTCTGACAGGAACTCTTCATGCTGGTTCTGACCTGGTTATTACAGCAGTGGAAGTGGCAATCTGACACTGGTCCCAGTAGTTCTGGAGGTGATTACTGGCAGGGTCATTAACAACTGTTTCAGGCAGCGTAAATCTTTTAAGACCAAGACAGATCTGTGAGTGGGCAAAGTGGGAATGCTGTGAATAAACACAAAAAGAATGCAAACGCACAGGAGGAGGTAGTTTAAACTGGAGGTCTGACAAGTGATACGAAATTAAGAATTTTATGAAAGGAGCGAAGCTTCCTAGTGAGGTGCATTGGTGTGGACAGTGGTTGTCTTGGGACAGAAGTAGACACTCCATGCTGTGAAATGACACTTGAAATACACTGAAAAATGGGAAGTTAGGGTTTGCAATCTGTGGGCAGAAAGGAAGGGGTAGATTTTAATATAACTTTTCCATCTTAAATTTGTGCTTTCTCCCCTCCCCCTCCTTTATTTCTTTATGTATATGCCAGTTGTTAATTTTGTAAATAATATATGCTGCATAACAAAAACAGGGAGCCATTTATTACTTATGAGGAATGTACTGCAGGATATCTCATGTGACAAAGTTGCATTATAGTCCACAGTCAGACCGTCGGCCAGTACAAGCTAAAATGTCTGTTGTCCAGAGAGCATGTAAATGTGAGTCATGAGCACAGAAGCATCTTTTTTCCCAGCTGTTTGATGCAGTGCGATGTATCCTTTGCCCTTAGGTGACAAACGGTGATAGAATACACTGCAGGGAAAGTAAAACTGCCCTGATTGAAAACAGACGCGTCTTCATTGCAGACATGATGGAGTAATATAATTCACTGCAACAGTTGTTTACTCTTTTTAATCAGAATTTAAATGGCAGGTAGAGTGCAGATAGTTCTGGAAAGAATGTAGTCCTTGTCCACAAAATTGTAACATCCATAGCAAGTCAGCAAGCTTTCATACCTCGCTTGTATATCCGTAGTTTTACAGGGATTACCTTTGTGTCCAAGAGAACTTGTGACTGTGATAGCCAGTGGCTTTAATGTGAATGTGGTAAAACCTGCTCTGCCCTCTTGAGATGCTTCCACTGGTGGTAGGCTAATCAGCTAGATTTCATATTGCAGAAGGTGAGTTGTGGGTGTGTGTTCTGCTCTACTTGTCTGTGCTGCAAGGGCAAAATAAGTACTTAAACTGGGCAGAAATCTTGAAATGTTAAAAATGTCTGAACACCTTTAGTTTCCTTTGCCACATTGCTCAGATTGCAGTTTCCTGATCTTTACCTGCTCCAGGCTGGTTTATCCTAATGCCTCTGTCATGCTGGTAGCAATTACGCAGCCATAGAATCAACTGAATTGGGAAATTGATCTGGCTTTAAACAAATTTTGGGTGAAAGAGTGAATTCAGCTCAATCACCTTGTCCAGCTTGTGGGGAGACTATAGACTGCTCGCTTGGATGGCAAAAAGGCTACAAGAGTGCATGGGAAGATGGGACTGTCCCATGCAGCAACAGTTTGAGCTTAGTTTGCCATCAATTGGTTTGGAACCCATGTGTTTTGTCTGCTAGTGAGAAGGTAGTGCTAGTTGTGAAGAGGTACCGGATGGCAGTCAGACTGAAATGGCTCCCTGCTGGAGCTGACCTATAGGTTTGATGTGAAAAAGGGTATTTTTCCTCCTACAATTATTATTTGTAAAGATCTGTATAAGAACTGCAGAAATGTATGTGCTCTTGTATCCTTATCACGTTAGGGTTATTTTAATTTTATTTGAGGGCACTGGTGCATAATGCTGGATTGCTATGGACATTTTGAGCATCTGGTCCAAATACCATTAAGGCCTGGTTTTTTTAAGGTTACTTGTTTTATGATTAATGTATTTTGTGTTTCAGGTAGTCTCTCTAGTAACAAGAACAACTCAGTGTTGCTAGAACCCTGCAGGTCTTTGCATGCAGCTACAACAATCCTTCTGGTTTGTCCTTTTGACCCATTATCACAGACTGCTAGCTTCACGCAGCCACAAAGTATTCCTGCTCCAAAGAAAGTACTAAATTTTCTTGTGTGGAATGCAGCGTAGCATAATGGAAAAAAATCTTAAAATAATGTAGCAGAGGACTGACAGTGATTTCTGTCAGTGCTGCTACGTAAAGGGTGGTGCTAGAACAACAGTGGCAGAACAGGTAGTGGCAGCTGAGTTTACCGTAAATTGTCTTTTTTGGAAGTAAGGAGATAGAAAACCATCTTGTGACTCAAACTACTGTGAGAGAGTTAGAACTATTGTATTCTTCATTTGCAGTATGTGGAAAATTGATATGGGGAGTATTTTGAAGCTGAATAATGTATCAAGGGGCAGTTTGGGAAGCTGCTTTAGTTTTGAGCAGTAATAATAACTTCATCAGCATCTGAAATAATTTCTCTGACTCACAGCAGGTAGCTGCTCTTCTTTCTATACTCTTCATCATTGCTTTCCTGCTTCAAAACTGAATTCCAGGAAATCTGCCTATGACTCAAGTAATACAGCATTATGACATCAGAGTAGGCTTTTGTGTGTTGTCAGTAATGTCTTTTTTTCCTCTCTCTTGCTCAGATCCGAATTGCTTTCTTGGAAGGGTAATTGAGATGAAGTGACATAAAATGCCTCTGAGGACCCTGGAGTCATGTAGAAAAAGTGTTTACTGTGCCTGAATCACTTCTTTATATCTGAAAAATCCATTGACTCATGCCGTATATTTTCCGTTTTGAAGAGGTTTTAATTGCAGCTTCTGATGAGTTCAAATGTAGTATCAGCTATGCATGCATAACTAGCCAAAGTGCTCTGAGGAAACCAGCATACATCATTTGCTTAGCATATTGCCCACTGAGACCAGTAGATATCACGGTGAAACTGTAAAGAACCGTGCAGGTTCTTAAAGATCCAGTTATTCAAAGGCCTTCAAATTGTTGCTAAACTGACTTAATGGAGAATGGATTTGCTTCCTTTTCAAGAGACCGAGACAATTGTTTTAACTATCCTTCAAAAATTATGGTTAAGCTGAACTGTCAGAACTAGATTAGTTTGATTTGATTGCATTTAGTGTGCTGCTATGCATCCTAGAAGTCATTGAGGAGAAGAGAGGTTGGGGACAGTATATTGACTGGTGGTCTTGGTCTTGCAGGTGAGCAGCAGGAGTCTGTGACTGATGAGCAGCCCCATCAGTAGTAGGATGCTGCACCTTCCATCCTCGCTTGATGCTAGGCCTAGAAGGTAATGAAAGAACCAATTGGGCTGAAAAACCTTTGCTGTTTTTTTCATGAGGCCACTGGAGTTAACACGAGTGAGAGAAGTGAGTGTGGGAAGGCAAGACTGCCCCTTTCATTATTGGTGAAAGTTTATGTTGGAAGAAGTAAAAGTTATTGATATGCAGTGATTTTTTTTTTCCTCCCCTCCCTCTAGGAACTATTGAGCATGGAAACAAAATAGTGGTCACAGCTGCTGATAGTTCCCTGATATGTCAGAACTTTGTTACTGAACAAGTCAGTGCAGATTCCTAAAGTCAGGAAACTTTTACATGTTCTTTCTGCAAATCCTTATTTACATTTGGTCTGTCCAGGAATTCACACACCCACCCCACCCCACCCCCTTTTTCACTATACTTACTCTCCACTTGAGAAAAGAGAGGGTGTTTCATGGTGATCAGCAATCTGTTACTATGTTTTAAGGCAGCAGCATGCTATACAAATTGGAGCAGTAATTTTGACCTTAGAAAATAAATAAATGACCAGTACCCACAGCTGCTGCTGGTTGTAAGAGGGACTTGAGGTTGCTCAGTGCATCACAAAATAAGAATGCTTAGTAGCATTTCCATTTTGCATCTGTGGTACTGAGAGGGTATATTTAATAGGAAGGATGTCATTGTCAACTTGATCTTTTAAAATAAAATACAGTTTTTCTCTAATATTCTTTTGAAACTTAGTGTTACTAATGGTTTTTGTGTACTTCATTATGAAAAAACCAGTTCTTTACACAGCTGCTATAAAACCAATTTCTCTCCAGCAAAAGAACATTGTGACTAGTTTCTGTGGGGCTAATAAAGCCATAGTGCCAAGTTGAGCTGTATGTATTAGAGAACAAAACCAAAACAGATAGTTGTCAAAACAGTATGATAGTTCCTAAGATGCTGAAGATACTCTGGATACACTTGTAAAATTTACCTTGAAAAAATAGCTTGTCTTGGCAGTTATGGACAGCTTGTGAGAGTTGATGAGCATAATCGCTGCTCAAGAGCAGAAGTCTTAACTGTAGTGTCTGAGCAAGACAATAGAATGAAAAGACTCACCTAGGTTTGTTTTGGGTTTGGGTTTTGGGGTTTTTTTTTTTGGTTTTGGGTTTTGTATAGCCAGAGTAAATAAAAGTTCAGCAGGTAAGAAAATGGAGAATAGTTGAGTTTGTAAAGTGGAACTTCTGGGTTGTGTGTTCTCCTTTACCCCTACAGGAAAAGAATGGAGAGAATGTGACAACAAGAATCTTGTATAAAGCAGCATACCTTAGAAGGCTCTTCAGACTGCTGTGAAAACCTTCTTGATAATGTAAAGTATTTCTGGTTCAGAGAAGGTCAAACAACAGGCTTGATGAGCACAGCAGGAGTTGAGCAAGACATATCACAGTGTGGTATTTTAGTAGTCCATGATGTTTTTCCAGTACACAAATCTTTGTAGTTGGAAGCAGTAAAGCTGTGTGATCCCTTAGGGCTCACACACTGGACTGGAACACAGGGCATGAGCTTGGGTACTGACTCTGTGCATAGTCTTGTTTGGATTTGGGTGCGTTGCTCAACTTATGCTGTGGCTGTAGATGCGCAAAATTCACAGGATCACATGGAATGGTTGAGGTTGGAAGGGGCCTCTGGAGGTCATCTGATCTAACCTCCCTGCTCAAGTAAGTCCACCTAGAGTCACTTTCCCAGGACCATGTCCTGAAGGCTTTTGAGTATCTCTGGGGTGGGAGACTCCACCACTTCTCTGGGCAGCCTGTGCCAGCGCTTGGTCACCCTCATAGTAAGAAAGTGTTTCCTGATGTTCAGAGGGAACCTCCTGTGTTCCAGTTTGTGCCCATTGTCTCTGGTATTGTCACTGGGCTCTGATGAGAAGAGTCTGGCTCCATCCTCTTTGCACCCTCCCTTTGGGTATTTGCATGCATTAATCAGATCCCCGTTTGAGTCTTCTCTTCTCCAGGCTAAACAGTCCCAGCTCTCTCAACCTTTCCTTGTAGGAAGGATGCTCTAGTCCCTTCATCATCCTCATGGCCCTTTGTGAGACTCTCTCCGGTATGTCCATGTCTCTGGATATGACACTCCAGGTGTGGCCCCCCCTGTGCTGAGTAGAGGGGAAGGGTCCCCTCCCTCAACCTGCTGACAGTGCTGTTCCTAATGCAGCCCAGGACCCCATTACCCTTCTGTGTGGCAGGGGCACACTGCTGGCTCACCCCCAGGCCCTTTCCTACAAAACAGCTTTCCAGATCAGTGGCCCCCAGCATGTACTGGTGCATGTATTAAGAAAGTAGATTTCTTTCTGCTTCGTAGGCCTGGTGTGAGAATGAAATTAAAAATGTTTTTTAGCAGGTTAAGTTCTACCGTGGTGGTGATAAATTAATTGTAATTAACTTTTCAGTATAGTTGTGATGACTCAGATTTCACCAGTTCTTTTGGAACTTAGTGATTTGCAAGCCTTGCTCAAGCAAAGAATTTCTGAGGACATTGTGAATGTCCAAGTAAACAGCAGTGCTAGATTACAGGGCTTTTATTACCTGTGCTAATTCGATTAAAATTCTAGCTTGTTAACTGAGCTGTACTGATTTGGATGAAGATAAAGTAGTGCACATGTAGACTTCTACCACGTTGATGAATTACTGCAAAAGTGGTTTCTGCTGTCACTGGATCTGATACAAATGTAAAATTTATTTCCTTGATGTAACAGGGAACCATATTAGGCATCCTGAGGAAAATGAAGTTAAATATTACTAAAGTGTGTTCTGCACATAATTGACTTTATTTTCTTTAATTGAGAGTGATGCCGTTCTGAAACAGAATTTAGTACATCTAAATTGTCTGGTGCTAGCCTCATTATGATAGATTAGAAAGTCCAAGAAACCCAATAGTGACTTCTATGACATAGCTTGTTTCCAGTCTGTTTTCCACAGATGAACAGAAATTGGGATATTGAGGACCTTCAGTTTAACTGGTGGTTTAACTCCAACACTGGTATGTTGAGTGTTAACTTGAGCCATTGAAGTACATAACTTCTGTAATCCGTGCTTTTTAAACTGTCTCTGGGAGAGTTTTGTGAATTTTGTCTAGATGCCCATGTTGTTAAAGTATTTTGAACTTATATAGAGAATATATCTCCTCCCTTTCAAGAGCAAGAAATATAAAACCCCCAAAAGCTCGACTAGATTAATATAATGGAGATGCAATGCAAGGGAATTTGTAGGGATGTTTTTAATACAAGTAAATTAATTTGTTTTTCTTATCATCATGAAAGGTTAGGATGACTCCCGATCATCATGGAGTACATACTAAAATACATCATCATAAACATTCCTGGTGACAGTCTTGGTTCAAGAGGGGAAAATACTGCTTTGTATAGCTTTACTCCTGGTAGTATATGATTTACTGCTTATCCTTGTTCTGTTTTATTAGGTGCTGACATGATCTGGAAGAACTTTTATGGCACTTGATGCCTTCTCTTCTCAGGTTGCATAGTGGCATTTGGTCAGATGACTGTTAATGGTTAAGTTAATAGTGATTTAAACTATTCCTGCGTCTCCTCTGAAAGATATCCCTTCGTCTGCTGGAGGTTGGCAGTTGAACATACATTCTCCTCTTGTCCTAACTCAAAGTAAAACAGGTTAGCTTAAATCACCATGATGTTTCAGTGGACTAGAAATGTGTAGCCATTTGAAGGATACTTGTGTTTTAAAATTACTCTGACTTCCTTGAAGTAATCTTCCCATACTGCTATTACACTGTCAGGGTAAATATGTAAGAAGACTGTATATTCAAAGGCAAAGAGGAGGTTTTTCATGCTCCCTGAACCAATGCTTTCTGCCTAATTGAGAACTGAAGCTAAATCAAGTGCATGTATTGCTCCTTAGTAAACTGGATTTTTTCCTAGTACTTTCACATCAAGGCATGTTGGTGTCCTGTCCTCCTTCAGCCTCTCGGCTGCTCTGAATAAGTGAGCTAAAAGAGGTCTGTTGGTACCTAGCTTGTATAATTAATTCAGTTTTACAGACATATCAAATTAATAACTAGCAAAGAAGGACCCAAAGAGGACTGATTCTAAGAGTCGAGCTCTCTGTGAGTGGCAGGTATAATAAGCAGGGATGATTGGACTGAATCCAGTTGGTTTATAAATGGAGAAGTCAGCACTGGAAGCATGTCACAAGAGTGTAAGCACAAGATTTATTCAAGGAACATTTAATTAAACTGGAAGGTAATGGAAGATACAGTGTGTAGCTCTTCCATTATAGAAAGTACTACATTGCTTAGATGATTTATTACTGGGGAGAAATAATGGCTTCATGTTTTTCCAGGACACGGTATGAAAGTGCTTATAACATTTGAAAGCTACAGATTACATTGATATAACCTTCAGAATTTTTATTATGCTGTGTTGGTTTCTGGACTGTATATCCAAAAGAAATTCTGGTGGCCCGTGTGAAGAGTTTGGGGTACTGTTATTTAAAGAGCATGTTTGACAAATAATACAAGAGTCAGTAGTGGAGTAATAGGTCATAATCTGATTCCCTGTGTGTTTTGTGAATTGATAGCAAGCCAGTTCTCAATAGTCATGATACTTCCCTGATATACTCTGTTGTGTCATAGTATGTTGTATGTTAAAATACTTTTGTGGTTCCCGAGAAAGACTTGTCATTCTTTTTTGTCTTTTTATTTTTGCCTTTGTGGTTTGGGGTTTTTTTGATGGAAAAAAACTTGGGTGAATGTGCTGCTTGTCCGCGGGAGATTGACAGTGCTGCATATTTATGTTGTTGAGCAGTTATGCACTTGGCATTCTGTAGAAGTTGCATAAAGGGGAAGCTGATCTTTGCAATGCATTTTTCAGGGGCATGATTTTTTAGAACAGTAGTAACTGGGGGTTAATTGAGCAATACTTTCAAGTATTGCTGTGCAGTGGGTGAATGTCAGGTTTTTTTCCTAGACAAAGCTGTAATTTTTTCCAGCTGAAAGCCCCCTTTTCCTGACAGTCACATTTACAGTGAGCACTGCTCATCCTTTACTTCAGGAACATTTTTCTTAAAGAGATGCTGTTCTATGCATTGACTTCAAAAAGTCCAATACAAAACAGGTCTTTCTATTTTACGTTACATAGTAATTCATATATTTCTTCCAGATCTTGAATGACCCTTCATATTATGTGTTTTCCAGTATGTGGGCTTTCCTCATGAAACCTTTCTGCTGCTTTTTGAGCATGAAGTCACTCTTTTTATTTGTTATGTTAACCCACACATAAAATTAAGGCTGGTGAAAGATGGTACTTTGTGAAAGAGGATGTATTTTGACATTGTTGTCTTTTAGAAATAAAGTTGTTAAGAATTGGATAGGGGTGGGACAGTAGGACAGATTTTGGTAAAGTTTGGCTAGACTGCAGCATCCAAAAACTGAGTGTGGTATATTAAAGCAACTGAAAGTATGCAGTTGTAATCCAATGTAAGAACTTTTACCATGTGCAGGTACTTACCGGTGCTGTAGTGTGAATACTCTTGCACAAGCAGTTACCAGTTTCAAGAACGCTTTTGGTTGGTAAACCCTAGAGACAAATTTTGTGTCCTGTTTTAAGCATGAAAGAATGGAGACTTAGTATGAGAAAAGGGAGGAGTTGAATTTCTTGCAGATGCATCCATTGATGTCAATTATCATCCTCCTTTTTATGTTTAAGTGAAATGTGAGAAAATAAACCATATAATAAGGTCCTACAATAAACTCCTGGGAATGAAGGGGGTTATAGGAGAAGTAAAGAGAGGTGTATATTTTAAAATATAGGTCTTGAAACAACCTTTAAACAATAGAGTTAACTAAAGCTTTAAGGTTTAGAGAGTTCTTAGAAGGAGGGTGTTTTGAGGAGGAGGCTATGAAGACTTTTCATTAATTCCAGCTGTCGTCTTTTTTTTTTTTTTTTTTTTTTAAATACTGAGACATGCAGTATTTATAGTAAAGACATCATGTTCAAGTCATTCGCCACGTTCGTTTATTCAAGTCCTTTCCAGGACTGCCTGCTGTGAAGAATCAGTTTCCTTTGTGACACTTGAGCATCTCAAGGTGCATAAAATAGAGCAAAGAAACTTTGATTTGGACAAAAGGAAAACTTCAGTCAGGGGGACAGATTATTACTTAGATTGAGAACATCAGAAGGTTTTTTGATCAGTTCTTTTGACAAAGCTGCCCTGGTGGAATCTCTTATAAGTAGACGTGCAGTATCCACATCGCTGAGACAAAGCACCATACTCTGAGCTGTCCTGTGTGCAGTGTCATGGACAGAAGGGAGATAGGACACCAGAACTGTGTTCCTGCCTTTGTCTCTGCCAGAACTTTTAGAATTGGGTTGTAGAAGCCACACTGTCAAAACTGGTTTACCCTCTATAGTGAAAGGGGTGCCTCTCAGGACTCTTTTCTGACAGGATCTTTACTTCTGAGGTGATCAGAACTTCTGCTTCAAGTGCACTTCCTATTTCTCCTGTGTAGTTAAAACTCCTGAGTTCACTTTTCTTTCTGATTTTTGTATTCTGTAATAGCTCTGATAATGTGTTTCTCAGTCTGCTATGGTGTTCCATGCTGTCATGCTTGCCCATCTAAACAGGAATAATGAAAACGGCACGTTACTGCTGTTTTCTGCCTTACAGACACTAGTCTCCCTTAGCACGTTGTGGATGTTGTAACCCCTCTTGTCAGATTATAGTGCCACTCAGTACTAGCTGCAGTACTGCCTGTTTCTAGGAGGTTATGGAGTCTAAATTTCTGTCAGAAAATATTTAAGCTAAATATTCTGTGGCATTTTAGATATAGTTAATGTTTGCTTCTATTAAATTTGAAATACCAAAGCCTTAGGTTGTACACATCTGTGTAATGTGAACATGATCTTATTTTCTTTAGTACTGTCCTCTTACAGGCCTATTTGTTTCTTGTCTTTTTAGAGAAGGCATTTCAGAGGAAGGATTTGGCTTTGTTTTGTAGCATCCATTCTGTAGAGCAGGAAATCTGTAATGTAGCTGCTGTGTGCTCCCTTTAAAACAAAGGTAAAGTTCCTTACAGTAAAAAACTTCCTTGTTAGGTGATGAGATGTTATTGGTGTTGTACTTAGGGAATATACACAATGGAAAATGTGTTACATTTTTGTCATGAAAAGTGTATGCTGCTATGCGTTAATATTGCTGTGTCAAATTTCATACCAGTCAGGGGAGTTGTCAATTGAGTGTTTTACACTTGCTGATTTCAATGTCGATTTGTATTCTCTGCAGAGGTGATAAATTCAGGGTAAAAACTGTCAGTCTAGTGTGACCGAGAGGTTCTTGATTAATGAAGCCTGGGACTGAAATTGCAAAAAGGGGTGGATCTGCTGTTGCTGGTGTGGAGATGGCAGACTTGCACAAGCTGCTGGGGCTGGATGGATTCACCGGAGGGCACTGAGGGAGCTGGTGGATGAGCTTGCCAAGCCGTTTTCCATCATTTTACTGGCAGCCCTAGCTAACTGGGGAGGTCCCAGCTGACTGGACATTAGCCAATGTGATGCCCACCTACAGGCAGGGCAGGAAGGAGAGTCCAGGGCACTACAGGCTGCCAGCCTGACCTTGGTGCTGGGGGAGGCCATGGAGCAGATCACCCAAGTGCCATCACATGGCATGTGCGGGACAACTGGGGGATCAGGCCCAGCCGGCGTGGGGTTATGAAAGGCAGGTCCTGCTTGGTTAACCTGATGTCCTTCCAGGACAAGCGAGCCACTTAGTGGATGAGGGAAAGGCTGTGGATGGTGTCTGCCTAGACTTCAGAAAAGCCTCTGACGCCGCCTCCCACAGCATCTCCTGGAGATGCTGGCTGCTGGTGGCTTGGAGAGGTATATGCTTTTTTGGCTAAAATATGGTTGGAGGGCTGGGCCCAAGCATGGCGGGGGATGGAGTCGCATCCCGCCGGCACCAGGTACATGGGTGTTCCCCGGGCTCAGCTGGGGCCAGCCCTGTCCGGTGTCTCTGTCAGTGCCCTGGGTGAGGTGAGCCAGTGCCCCTCAGTGCGGCTGTTGGGTGGTACTGGGCTGCGGGCAGCGCCGGGGGGCTGGGGGCTCTGCAGGGGGGCTGGGCAGGCCTGGCGAGGGGCTGAGCCCAGCTGTGTGAGGGGCACCCCGGCCCAGTGCTGGGCCCTGCCCGTGGGGCACAGCGGCTGGGAAGCTGCCCGGAGGGAAAGGGCCTGGGGGGCTGGCTGACGGCCGGCTGGGCATGAGCCCCCGGCGTGGCAGAGGAGGCCAACAGCATCCTGGCTGGTATCTGAAACGGTGTGGCCAGCTGGCCCAGGGCAGTGACCGTCCCCTGTGCTGGGCACTGGGGGGGCTGCACCATGAACCCTGGGTTCAGGTTTGGGCCCCTCACTGCAGGGGGGACGCTGGGGGGCTGGAGCGTGTCCAGGAACGGGCAGGGGGCTGGGGAAGGGGCTGGGGCTCCGGTCTGATGGGGGGCGGCTGGGGGAGCTCGGCCTGGGGAGGGGGCGGCTCTGGGGGGCCTGGTGGCTCCCTACGGCCACCTGACAGGGGGGCTGGGCAGGGGGGGTCGGTCTCTTCTCCCAGGTAACCAGCGACAGGACAAGAGGAAACGGCCTCAAGTTGCGCCAGGGGAGGTTCAGATGGGGGAGTAGGAAGAATTCCTTCACGGAAAGGGTTGTCCAGTGCTGGACCCGGCTGCCCGGGAGGTGGTGGAATCACCATCCCTGGAGGGACTTAAAAAAAATGTGTTGATGCGGCACTGAGGAACGTGTTTCAGTGATAGCCTTGGCAGTGCTGGTTGGACTTGATGATCTCAAAGGTCTTTTCTAACCTATTTGATTCTGTGATTCCATGACACTTTCAAGGTGGAGCATCTGTACGTAAAGATGCTTTTCAGTCACTTTTTCTCAAGGTAACTTTGAAAATAGTACTATTAATATGTGTTGGAAAGCCAGTGAGGTTTTAGTAAAAGTAAATGTGGCTTCTCCAGACTGCGGACTGCCAGTCCCATTTGGGAAGGCTTCTACGTTAATCTGACATCTTGTTTAGCACTGATAACACTAGAGAGTCCAATTAAAGTATTTCAAGACGACATCGCCATACAAGACTACATTGATTGTTCGCTAATGTGTATTGAATTTTAGCTAAACACAGCCCCCAGTGCTGTGCTGGAAAGCAGGGGAGCTTGCTGTCCAAGCTCTTAATTCCTTTTATATCGATTTGGCTGCTAATGATATAACCTTCTACTCTAATTAACTGACATCTGCATTAGGCTGAATAAGAGCCCCCTGCTTGAAGCTGTCCACTTGTTTGTGTTATGAAATGTGTCCCCCTTTTATGTTAGATTTTGTCCAGATTAGGTCAGTCTGTGCAAAATAGATCCTCTACAGGATTGACTTTTCTTTTAAATATCTTGTAAAGCAAGTTTGTCTTTCTGCTGTCTACATTCCTGCTGACGCGTTCAGGGCTTATGTTGCTGGTGAGCCTGGCCAGAGCTGGTTCACTGGCTGGATGACTTTCTAATCCTTCTCAATTGATTATTTGCTTCTTTGACCGATTTGGGGCTGCCAAGAAAGGTGTAAATTTAGATAAAGATGGGGAATGAAGACCTGAGGATAAATGGGTCTTCTGTATGTCTTAAGTCATGAAGCAACCTTCAGATGTAAATGACTAAATCAGGCTAAAAGCATTGCTAGGTCAGAAGGGGTAATCTACTTATGAAACCATACTGCCAAATCTACAAACTGCAGTTCTCAGAGTGGGAGATTTTAATTTCAGCATCTGAAAAATAAAATGCATGGGTTTAATGCAAAATTGTTTTTACAACACTTAATAAGTTTAAGCCACTAGCTTGCAGAAGTTCACTGCAAGCAGTTCTTTGGGTTTGTTATGCATTCTGTTGCCATGTATGTGTTTACAAATTTGCTTTGTGAGAGGGTTGTGAGTCTCGTTAATAAAGATTATGTGAAGTGAGGATTCTGTTATGGCTTTACCTCTGTAAAGGCTCATATTCAGTGATAAGCACTGCAGGAAGCTGGTTTCTCTTGCTCTGTGTGTAAAATGGTGGTTTTTTTCTTTGAATACTATTTGAACTGCTTGATTTTTGATGTTGTTTGTGGGGTTAGACCATGTCCTAAGAAAAAGAACTATGTATGATTGCATTTCCAGGGTTCGTTTGGTGGCTGTTCAGCCACACTTCACAGCTACTGACTGGTTCAGGATTTCTGTGTCTGTGCACTTCTGAAGCAAGTAGCTATGAGGAGATGAAAACGAGTGTTGAGAGGGAAAACTCAGACAGAACTCACCCAGCAGCTACCAGCTTCTCCAGTCAGCGCGTGGTTATGTCACTTCATGGTCAACACGTGCAGAATGCTGAATGGCTTTACAGCATCTTCCATTGCTTGCCTGATGGGGATATTGTTAGGCATACAGGCTTAGTGTGTGTGTGTGTGTGTGTGTATATACTGTTACTTGAAAGGTCAGCAGGTCCGTGAAAGCAGGTTTCATTAGTTCCTTTACTTAGGGAGCAAGTTGTTGCCCATGTTATTCTAGTCATACAATAACTGTAAAAACCTTTTCTTACTCTAATCTGTGTGTAACAAAACAATTCTACTTCTGGTTTAGTTATATGAAAATTATGTTCTCATTCCAGTTTCTGCTAAGAAAATGTACAGCTTTCAGAAATGTAAGTATGTATTCACAACAACAGAATTTTTTTCCTTATTGTAACTTATTTGATAAGAACTAACAAAATTTTTATATTATTTTCCTAGTGCATATCTCAGGACATAGAGGGGTAACTGGATGATTAAAATAGTAATTTTTCTCACTCTCAGTACTCTACAGATCGCAAGCTTTTCCCCTCCTTTCTTTTTACTACTTCTTTACTAAACTCTCTTACTGCACATATGCATACCCTTTCACAAAAGTTACTAGAGTAAAAAATATAATCAGTACCTGAAGTTCAGTACACTGATAATATAAAACCAAGAAAATTCAGGTTAAGTAGGATGCAATGCATCAGTCTTGCTATTGTATTTTCACTTTACACAGACTGAGAATTACTGGATGTAACAAGATTGTGTTCCAAGTTCAGTGCTGTAAGGTTTCTTTGTCTTCCAGAAAAATCTCAGCAGAAGCTGAGTGGCTTGTACTTCATGAGTATCTGAGGATCTGAAGGTCACCATCTTGTCTGAGAGCTGGAATTCTTTGATTAGGAAACAGGCATTTTTCTTTCCAAGAGGAGGCTTGGGGTTTTTTTTCCCCCTTGAGGCATTAATGGAACAGTGCTACAGTGCTTTGGTGCTGACAAACAAATAGCAACCAGAAATTTCATTGTGTATTTGGTGTGGATGGGTCAACTAGACAGCTTTTGAATTATAGTAATAACGAAATATGTGCCTACGTCATGGTGAAAGAAGCAGAAGTGAATTTCCTAGACTGCTGGTTCTATTTCACTGGCAAGCAGAGCTCAGGAAACTGTGCTTAACACCTGGCCTACCCCTCTTTATTTTTCAAGTCTTATTGATTCCTAGTTATGCTTTTGGGCATATATTGAGTAACTCATTTGACTTGAAGCAATG
The DNA here is from genome assembly GCF_015220075.1 of Falco rusticolus. NCBI lineage: Eukaryota > Metazoa > Chordata > Aves > Falconiformes > Falconidae > Falco > Falco rusticolus. The sequence goes on from NC_051194.1 coordinate 1,492,848, forward strand.
CAGCTAGTCCTGATTTAATTCTTGATCCATCACTTTTGATTTGCCAGACTTGCATGTGCAGTAAGTGCTGTCACCTGCTGTTAATATAAAGTCTGTACATGTCGTAGGAGCAATAGTGATATATTCTGCTAGGTCATGGCATTGCTTTTGCATAATCTGGTTTCTTTCCATCCAGTAGCTGTGAGCAGCAAACAGAGGAATGAGGAAATAGCACAATCCAGAAATCAGAGGAATAGTAAACAATTTTTAGGCGTGGCAAAAGGTTAGCGTGAGTGAGTCCCAAAAGGTGGGATTATCAGCAATTTTCAAAAAAAAGGTTATTGGCAAGGAGATGAGCGATACCCAAAATTAGATAGGGTGCTTGAGATCCGTGGTCATCAAAGGGATCTAATGTAGCTGAAAGAGTAGGCATCATGATTACAGATGAAATTTGTATATATAAAACTTGCATTTGTATTGTGATGTGCAGTTCCACATTGGTTCCATTTGCACTGTGACTTGTATTTGTGTATTAAGAGTGTTCAGTGCACTAAAAGCGTGCTTCTGATGTGACACCACTGCAGCTCCAAGTTGGATGTAGAATAGCAATAATATTTGAAGACCTGGATGACTCGTGCATTAAAGATTTTGCACAAGTGCATTGAAATTGAAGGAAAAAAAAGATAGGAAATCTCTTAATTTCTGCTAGAACTGTCATAAAAGACACACATGCTCCGATTTGGAATGATGGGAGTGAAATCCAAAGAGCTTGAGGTTGGAAGAATTAGTTGCTAGTCTCACATTTCTACAAAAAGACTGAGCAATTCCTGGTTTATAGCACTAAAAACATAATGCAGCCCTGGGGACCACTGACACAACAAGCTCTGAGAGCCACTAGCACTTAGCAAAATTGACTTCAGTTAATCAAAAGATTCTTCAGGGGGTAAAAAAAAATAGTTGCTGGTTTGGAAAGCTGCAGAGTAAGTAACTGTGTGTAGATGGTTAAAGAAATTTCAGTTCCTTGCAGTGGGGCTCAGGGATCTTTAATGACAGTTATCTAATGGGCAAACTTAAATAGAAAGAAAAGTAATTAAAGTTCTAGATGGGTGGGGAAACAAGTGAGAGGGAGGAGAGCACAGTTGCATTTTGCTCACCCTTTATTAAAACGTTTCTTGAGCAAGTTGTGTATGAATCTGCAAGCACGTGAGAGGCTACATCAATGACAGGTGTTTAGAGAATAGGATTATCCAGCATGCATGATCTGGGATATTAACATGCCCCCATTATGAAGAAACATTTACCGTTATTCTGACTTGTGCCCTTTTCCGGTAGTCTTAGGTAAAAGGAAGCACTGAGTTGTAACTAATACCCACAGCTTTTGAAAGTCAATTGTATCTTTTTGAAGAGCCCACGATGAAACCTCTGATGCAGGATTTAAACCTGGCATGTAGGTTTGAAGTCACCTTGGTTTTAGTAGTGTCTTTTTCTTAGGAGAAAACACATTTTAGTATGTTCTGCTTGTAACTGTGGAGTGCTGGATGCTGTAAAATAAATCTGGATTGGGGTGCTGGGTGGGTGGGGAATCACCTTTTCTATAGTCCATTGGAATGCCCAATATTATAAGAGCAAAGCTAGAATAACTGAAATAGAATAAATATTGTGGAAAACAGTTTTGAAAAGTTTCCATTTGCTTTGTTTAGGGACCTAAGACTGCAAGAACCTCCTGTGTCATCAGGTCCCATCTTCTATTATCAGTCACATATATATGTGACTGTTCATACATATAATCTGTCACATAATACTTATTTTTTATGAGAGCAAACGTGTTATGGTTTATGTCTCACAGTAATGGAATAAATGTTTTTATTTCAGTGGAATTTAGATTAGTCACTTGTGGATGCCAGGGGAATTTATCTGCAACAGCAATTCCGGCATTATAAAACAGCTAGAAGCTTTTTCTTGCTGAATATGTCACTGTAAAACAAAATTTTAATTTTGGCTGTCTGAACGTGTTGCAATGCAGATGTTTCCATGTAATGTCTCTCCCTGACCAAATGCCAAAAAGTAGGAGTAGGAATGGACACAGTTTACAAAAGAAGCATCGTTATGGGAAAACGCTTCTGTTTTCCTTACCTGAGGAGTATACTGAAAGGAGAAAGATACGAAGACAAAGACAAAAATCTTTAATTTGGTTTTGGATATGAATGTGGAATGCTAGATGGCTGTGGCAGGAGACAGAAAACTGAAGTCTCATGCAACTCTGTTCTTCTTGCACTGTCTTCAAGGGGATGATGATATATGCAGCAGGGTATATGCGTGTCTGTTGTGTAATGAAAGTAGAATTAGAACTGTTAAATAGTTCCAGTTGCTCTGGTTCTGTTTAGTGGTTTTCTATAATTTTGCTCTTTATTTTGATCAGAGGTTGCTGAGATACCATTCAGTTGAAGGCTAACTTACTAATTAATATTAATTCAGTCAGATAATCAGTAGAACATTTCTCAGTCTCTTTACCTACACGCAGGGATAACTGTAATCCTCCCCTGTGTTCTCAATTTCAGTAGCAATTCTTACAAAGTGGTTCTCAAGGCTTCAGTCTTATCTCCTTACTCAGGCTATCTCTTTGCTCTTCAACCATCTGGTGGTGTGAACTCTGATTCCGGCCACACAACAAAACAAAGGCAAAGATGATTTTCTCTCCATTGGGATAAGCTATTTGAATGGTTCTTAATAAACTTTGTCATCTGACAGGGAGGGGGTTAGGGGGGAGAGGAGAAGAACAGCTGAATCTTATAGCCTTACAGGAAAACAGGTGGGACCGATAAGAAGAAAGATGAGCCAAAAATCACACAATTATTTTGTGGTAGCTTAATGGCTGCCTTGTTCCGCCCAAAGGTAAAGACATAGTTATCAGTGCCATTTATCAGGTACACCATTTTTAGTTTAAACTTGTTTAAAACAGGGTAGAGCCCCTTTTTCATCTTAATTAGACAGTAACCCATTGATTCCAAGTGGGCCTTCATTTTCTAATTATTTAGTACATAATATAATGTCATTAAACATCTTTGAGTGGACAGGATTGCTCTAAAAGCTTTAGCTCCAGAGCTCTAATATTAGGCTTTTGGCATTCATCCCTGTGTGTGAAAAGCAGTCGGTTTGTTTACCAGGAATTTAGATTCACATTACTGGGGGAATTAGCAGCCAGCTATTAGTCTGATTCAAGCACTTAACAATTGCTGATCATCTCCTCCTAGCCTGGGGATAATGGAGGAGATCAGCTGTAAATGGACTGTATGTGGGGCTATTTTCATGAAGGCACTTGGAGAAAGTGCTGCATCCCCTGACCTCTGCTAACCCTGGGGTTTGCAAGAAACCCAGACACCCATGGCTTCCTGGAGGAGCACTAATCACCCATCAGAAGAGCTTCCATTAGAGACTAAACCAAGCTCAGCCTCAACCAACCCTTCCTCGTCTGAAAAAAGGTTCAGCCACAAAATCCCTGTGGTAGAAGTGATTAGCTTCTGATGGTGTTTACCAATATCTGCTTTGTTGGGGGAAGCAAGTGCAGGACAGTGGCTGGTTTTGATTCCATAGCAGTGCTGAACGAGCCTGTTGGGCTCACTGGTGCTGGTTGGCCACCTTCTTGTCTGCTCCTCTGCCCCAGAGCTTTTCTGGTTCATGGACACCTCAAAGATTACTTTGAATATTTTCCTCCTCCTTCTTGCGTAAAGTTGCCTGCCATTTTATCAGAGTGACTTGTGATTTTTAGGATGTATTGGAAAAAAATACTTTCATTCTTTATAGGTGCTGAACCTGTAGTGTTGCCTTGTCAACCTGAGTTACCTTTTATTTTAAGAGGCATGCCAGGGATCCGTAGGCAGCAATTACTGTTTGAAGTAAAGTTTAGCTTTTCCTTGTCTGCGATACGTATTGTGCCTCCCTTTAAAAGGAAAACTGCAGTTGCTGGATCCTTACTGAAACATAGGCACTTGTTGGAGGCAGTGGGAATGATTTTAATAAGGCAAGGACACAATAATTCTGGACTTCAAATTCAAAGCTTCTCTATGGCACCACCTCGCACAAGAAGTGTGTATTGCTTCTCCTGATGGTCCATGCATCTAAGGCAGCGACTGAGCTCGCTGCTGGAGGACTATATGACTGCCCTTTGTAAATGCTACATTAGACCATGTTAAGGATCTAAAGCTATGTCAAAGTTCTAGAACCCACCTCTGAAGTACCTGACAGTGAGTGATGTCTGTAAAAATTGTTAATATTGCCTTCTAAGACATATTCTGTCAAACTCTGTTCTTTAATGTTCTTTCCCGTAATGCTTCCACCAGTGGAGACAAGGAGTGTAGCTGCTTCTGCTAAATGTGAAGGAAGGCAGGAGAGTTCTAGAGTTGCAAGATAAATTTTATTAGTGAGATTTGGCATTATTTTACACTTTTAAAAATAATCTACATTACAACAGTTAGAAGGTTTGCTCCTTGTATATGCTTGCCGAGAGCTCGATGTTAGTGCTGTTGGGATAGAGAATTTTTGTTATAATATTTTTGTATTTAGACCAAAGGTACTCACAGGATGATGTATTCCAGTTTCGGGGAACAGAAGCTGAGGGGTTTTTTTGTAAATTGCCCTGTAGCATGGTTAGTAAGAACTGTTCTGAATGGGTTTAGGTAACTGTGCCTGTCCTTGAACAATCGTGGCGCTAGCAGAACTGAACTGATACTGGCATGACATCTCTAGTAGTAGTTGTACTTATGCATGCACGTATGCTGTGTAGTTGAGTAACTGTGGTATTTGGAGGTCAGGTGTTAGAAAAGCCTAAGTGAAAATAGGTTGGTACTCACGGCAGTGTGAGTACCTGTGAATGCAGGTGCATTTAGAGATTAATTTTGTTTGCAGTTATTGATGAACAAGCCTAAAAGGCAGCCATGTATATAAAGGAGCATATGTACATGCGAAAGGGGCATAGGAAACTTGGATAAATACCCAAAATGACATCTTTTGCTTTAATTTCAGTCCAGAGCAGGATTTGTCTGAGTCAGGCATTTCCCTACATAATCCAGGATATGACAGGAGGCTGCAAGTGCAATCAATAACCTTCTTAGCAGGTGTAAGGGAGTAAAGGTCCACAGTGTGCTGAGTATGAACAACAAAATGCTAATTTTTTTTTCCATATCAGCCTGTCTTAGAGCACTAAAATGTGGAAAGGGAAGGATCACAGTGCAGATGAGTGGAAGATGAATGCAGTACACAGTGTGTATGGTACATACAGATCAGGGCAATCTGCTCCATTATTCTCACAAATACCCTCACAGATCTGTGTAATGTTGGGAAGAACAATGTTTTCTTCTTCCCTGTCACTCATCACTAAATTCTGGAGATGACTGATGCTATTACACTACATCAAGAGTCTTGACACATTTCTAGTCCCACCATGTAGAGGATGGTCTCATGTAGATACTAGAATATGGTAATGTGGGCTCTGTTTTTATTAAAGAATGGTAAAAAACATGTGGAAGCAGTGCTGCACTGTATGTGTGCATGGAGGAGCTGCTCTGAGCCGAGTTTCTAGCTATCCTGGAAGTGCAGGCTGGCTGATGAGGCAACTCTTGCACACAATTGATTGTGGACTATTAACCTATGCTCAGAAATCAATATTCACTTAACACCACACTTTAACAGGCAAATGCAGTAAAAAATAACAGCAGTTATACAGTGCACACATCTACACTCAGAATAAACAGGTCATGGAATAGAACTTGGCAGAGGAGGAGGAGTTTGGGTGGGTGGTCTGGAAGGGGCAATCACAACTGGAATATACGGAGAGGTACAAGGTAGCTGCAGCTCCCAGAGATTTTTGCAACTGATGCCTAGGGCTTTTGTGGTCAATACAGCTTTGATGAGCTACATGTATTCTCTAAGCATGACTTAGAAGGTTGGTCCTGAGGCCAGGCAAGGTCGTCCTTTGCTAGATAAGATTAAATTTACTGGGGTTGAGCACAGAAATCCATCTTAACCCACAAAACCTGAGTCTGTTGCTAGCTCTGATAATGTATGAGATAGGTATGTTGCAAGGGGCAAAACAGAAAGGAGCAAGATTATAAACTTTAGTTTAGTGTCCTTGATCTGGGATGGTATTTTTCATATACTTAAAAGAATGGATTTGAAAAGAGGACTGAAAGTAATCCAGAATTTATGTTTACCAGGAACTTTACATGTGTTTATTGAGCTTTACTTGCAACCCACCCTGGAGTGCAAATTTCTAGTCTTTAGGATGGTATGCTGTGCTCTTCACAGGCTGGAGGAGTGGGCCCACGTGAACCGCACCAAGCTGAGCAAGGCCTGGGTTGGGACAGTCCCTGACACCAACACAGGCGGAGGGATGAACGGATCGAGAGCAGCCCTGCAGAAAAGGACTTAGGGATACCAGCAGATAAAAAACAGGACGTGAGCCGGTACCGTGCGCTCGCAGCCCGGAAAGCCATATCATATCCTGGGCTGCACAAAAGGAAGCGCGGGCAGCAGGTGGGGGGAGGCGATTCTCCCCCTCTGCTCTGCTCCACCCCTCCTGGAGCCCTGCATCCCGCTCTGGGGTGCCCAGTACGAGACAGACACGGACCTGCTCGAGCGGGTCCCCAGGAGGGACACGACAACAGTGAGGGGGCTGGAACACCGCTCCTGTGCAGAAAGGCTGAGACAGCTGGTGTGGGGCAGCCTGGAGAAGGGGCAGCCCCAGGGAGACCTTGTGGTGGCCTTTCAATATATAAGGGGGGACCATTAAGAAAGATGGAGAGAGACTTACTACCAGGGCCTGTAATGACAGCACAAGGTGCAACAGCTTTAAACTGAGAGAGGGGAGATTTAGACTGGACACAAGGAATCTTTTACAATGAGAGTGGTGAGGCACTGGCACAGGTTGCCCAGAGCAGCTGTGGATGCCCCTTGCTGGAAGTGTTCAAGGTCAGGTTGGATGGAGCTTTGAGCAACCTGACCTAGTGAAGGATGTCCCTGCTGGTGGCAGGGGGCTGGACTAGCTGATCTTTAAAGGTCCCTTCTAACCCAAACCGTTCTATGACTGTCACCTGAAGAAGAGCTCTGGAAGGGGGGTGGTAGGACATGCTGAGTCAGGCCCCTCCCTGCACTCAGAAACAGAACCCTGCCCAAGTTCTGACAGAACTCAGACCTTCGTTTTAAAATATTGTGCTGGAATATTAATCTGATATTACTCAAAATGTGCACATGGCAGCAGCAATGGTGGGCATAGTATCTGCCGAGCTCAGTGCAGACTGGCTGGGGGAAGTGGGGTGCAGGCTGGGGGGAGGTTTTCAGTGACTGCCGTTCTGGGTGAAGGCTGTTCCTTTCCTCTTTTCTTGGAAGCCTTCTGTTTCCTAAAGGTAAATCAGTAGTGGGACGTGCCTGGATATAGAATAAGATTAATAATTTGGGAAGGAAAGATGCCATTTATGCTAAGTTAATGTGAGCTGAGCAAGAGGGGCAGGAACAGAGCCAGAGGCGGCCAAGAAATAGCAGCTCCAGAATACACAGAGGAGGCCATAGGCATACTGCTGTGTTCAGAGATGTCTCGCTGTGTCTTCCCTTCAGCCACCTAGGAAATGAAAAGGAGGAATGAATCCCAGTTAGACACGTTCATGCTCAAACGTCTGGCTGCAGAGCCGCCCATTCTGAGCACTAATGTGAGACTATAGGGAACTCCTGTGGCCAGGCAGGACAGCCTATTTCTGCTTGTCTCTGGAAAGAAATAACTGGAGGTCAAGTGGTCCAGGGTTCTGCATGCATGTGGCATCCCTTGCTTTGATGTCCAAAATCACACATTTCCAGTTCCAAGGTTTTTCAGCTACTGTCTCTAGGCTGCTTCAGTGCTTTGTGAAGGCAGCAAAGCAATGCATACCTGGGACATTTCTGAAGCAAGAGATGTGCTGGTACCGTCTCCTTGGAAGCTTAGGGAAGATGAATAAAATAAGTCTTCCTGTCTTTCTAGAGCTGTCTGCTTCAGGTGCATTTGAGACCAAATCGTATTTTCTGCAAACAGAAGTAAAGCAAGAGTCTTACTGTGCTTTTCTTGTGCACACCTTGGAGCCTAGTGAACGGAAGTCTAGGGAACCTATTTTAGGAAACACGCTCAAAGGCTGTGTGGCTTTGATTTAGAAAATACATATTCTCTATTCAGTGAACGGCCTGTTAGTTTCTGGGTTTACTTGCGAGGTTGAGCAGACTGCAAAGCCAATTTGCACTGTACTGGAGGACCTCTGGGACTTTCCCAGCAGTCTATTTTGTGAGGGGCAGGTATGTAGTATCTTGGGTGGGATGTTTAGGTTGTAGGTGTATCTATAGTGCTGGGTGTAAGGCTTTTCTATACAGCAGGAGGTAGGTTTAAATATTAATCATTTATCTAATGATGATGGTTTCTTTGATGTCCTTTGGAAGCTTTTACAAACATAAAATATTTAAATCTTATTAAGGTCCGTTGCTAAAATGCTAGAGAGATAAAAGAAATACAGACTTAAGATTGCATGTCCGCATTTAACAGGATTTTTCTAACTGCTGTGCTGCCAAATCTAGTAACAGGGGCTGTGCCAGGAGCTACTGATCTTGAGCAAGGAAGTGAGGGCCAAAGGCGAGCAAAGGAGGGGGACCCAAACCCCATAATCCTGGGTGATTATGATCTGATGTGGTTACTCAGCAACCTATGGATACAGCATGTCTGACCTCCTCTTGTGATTTTTCGCAACCCCTCCATTTGAATGCTGTTGGGAAATAGCTTCGTGGAACAGAAGTGTTGCCAAAAGATACAGAAACACTTCTGAGAGCAGATCCAGGCTGGTCCCATAGGTTGGGTCATGGAGACACTGCAGAAGACAACAGAACTATACGCAAGAGCAATGCAACATAGGATCTGGAAATCAGCAGGATCTGAATTTCCCTGTGCTGAGCTGATTGTGTGATGTAATTCATGCTTACCAAGGCATTTGTTGCTCTCAAACATGCCAAGTATCTGGTCACACTTCTCCTTCTGGTTGCCGCTGCTCTCACATGTGCACCACAGGGAGACCTCCACACTGGAGTTACTGACATAGTTGGGTGTCATGGGTGTGCCTGTCCCAAACCCCCAGAAACCGGAATCAGGATTTACTTCACCAGAGGAAAGAAGCATCACAAGTCCTGTTATACTAAAGGGAATGCTGCACTGGAAGCAGAAGCCTTCCCTCGTGGTACACGCATTACCCAGGAGAGGTCAGGAGCCCCTGCAAGATGACCCAGGCCTGGTGAATCTACTCAAAGTCTGCTGGGCTGTGAAGTGTGGAGATTACTACCCCTGATGCAGGCACTCTGATGGTGAGGTACACCGATAGCTGAAGCTGGTGCAAGTACTAAATTGAAGGATGTGAAGCATCGGCAGGGACTGAACTGTGGTACTGGCACATGGCAGCACAAGGCGCTCTTACTTCTTGTGACATTGGCAACACTGTGGCCAAAAACGTTTTGCCAAACAAATGCAGCACACCTGTAGCGTGCTGTTCAGCCAAGAGTTCATTTAGACCAAAACAGCGAAGACATCTGGAAAACCAGAAGGTATAGCCTAGATTTACAGCTCTTCTTTCGAGCTACTCTGAAAAAGCATTAGCAGGCTGGCAGTGAAATGCCTAAAACCCCAAGACGACCTTCTCTTTAAGAGCTGGTAGCGCCACATCCTGCCTGGCTCTGAGAAGGTAGTGTGTACAACACTAACAAAGCATCAGGAGTCTAAAAGTCAGGCAGTGAGGGAGTGTCACACTTAACCACTGCTGTGATGGGAGGTAACTCCTGCAGCAGGGAGGACCTGGTTGTAGGTGCCCCCAGAGCCCTGCTCTTTGGGCACTTGGAGAGCTTTGCACCAGCTGATGATGCAAATGGGCGTGCAGAAATCTCAGGTAAGTGCTGCTGATTTGCTGCAGAGGGTGGGACAAAGTAGAGTGATAAATGCCACGGAAGAGCACTCCCTGGGCTGCATCTACCGCAGAAGCAAGAGGGAGCACTAGCGTCAGTGAGGCTAAGGCATATTCACTGGTATACTGCGCACTGCCTCCTGTGGGAGATAACATGGTCCTTCCCAGCATCAGGGCGTGCCTGCAAGTTTGTGGCCTGAAAGCGTCCACCCTGCATGTTCCTGTGCGTATCACTTACCAATCATCCCCATGTACGCCTGCAGGCATGCAGCATGGTTGTGCTGAGAGCAACCATCTGGGGACATGTCTGCAGGTTGACAGTTTTGTTGGAAGTCAGCCAGTCGGGATCTGTGGGAAGGAAAATGAGACTGTCAGTGTCTGTGCTGTTCTCCTGGCTAACGTCCGCTGCCACTGGACCTACTTGCAGATATGGTCTTCTAAGCAGGAGTCCAGAAGCCAGAGGCAGTTGGGTTTGGTGTTATACTGGAAGGAACAGTCAGGAACAATAGTTTTCCGGCGTCGTTCTCCACAAAGTTCATCCTGACATGGACAGAATAGGATCCTTTTGGTGAAATCCTCAGGGACTTTCTCAAAGAAATTCCTTAGCCCTCTGTGGCACTTGCGGCGGTCGCACATGTCTTCGCTTCCTGCTCCCTTGGTGCAGATGGAGGCATAGTCTGTGCGCAGACGGACGCACTTCTTGCTCAGATTACAGACATGAGTTGCCTTCAGGCATGGATTTGTTGCATCTCCTGCTAACTGTGAGCCTAAAGAGCCAAAAGAAACCCAGAAACAATGAAGCGAGTCTCCAATGTGTGGAAGTAGGAGTAGCCTTTACATGACAGTCAGATTGGGAACATCAAAAAGAATGAAGCCTATTAGTCCTGTCTGCCCGCAGTATGACATTGCAGTTATACTGGTTACAAAATTGTATTTTTTTTATTGGTTTGTGTTAGGGTGTTTGTTTCAGAAAATGCTTGTTGTGGGTTATTTGCTCTTTCGTGGGCCTGGATCTGTGGCTACATTTACACTTGGTAGGGTGAACCAATTTAGCCAAGTATCCAGAGCAGGCGCTCCGCTGATTAAAGCAGCCATTACCCCAAATTGTTAATAATTGTCAGCCCCCGCAAAGATAAGACAGGGCAGCATTATATCATTTAACCTTTACAGTCCTTACCTGATAACAGAGCTGCCAGTTTATTATAATCAGTCTTCCAGTGTTCTTCATTTGCTGGATTCTCATAGGGAGAGGTCTCCAAATTGAAATAACCTAGGCAAGACACAAGATATTTTATGCAGTGAGAGAAATGCTTTGTGACCATTTTTAATTTTTTTTAATTGATTTTTTTTTCTCTTATTTGTGCTTGGCTGTTTTTTCAGGCTGGAATTCAGAGATGCTCTGTCTTGCTCAAAGCCAAATGCTAAGAATGGTTCTGCTGGAGATGCAGAGGCAATACTGTGTAAAAACAGCATTACATGTTGTCATCAGATTTCATCTGGGAAGAATCTGGTCTATGTTGTCACTTGGTTTTTTTTCAGCCTCAGGGCTAGTGAGGAGATGTGCAGCACAGGCAGTCTTGAGCGGGAGGCCAAGCAGAAGCATCCCACTAAAGCTGGAAAGCAGCAGCATGCTCAAGGATGCCAGTACAACATGTGTCGTAATCACGTGTGTTTTCAGAGATGGACAGATATGACTATTTTGAGGTGACTTTCACAGCAGTCCCTCCCCCCAGCACTACATCTAACTGCCTTGGAGTAGCTGGCTTTGTCTCTTGGGGTCCCTGGTGTAGCTGAAGAGCCAGTCCCAGGCCAGATCCGTTTTCTCTGCTTATCAAGCAGAGAAGTAATGAATTCTCTTCACTCGGAGATGTGGTTCCAAAGTGATACCTGCAGTGTTGGGAAATGGCCTTTTGCAGCTGTTTTCAGATGGGGGGCAGGACTGAGCCTTACTGGTACCTTGTACATTCATATTACTTCATCTCACCATCTGTCATGCTGGAGTGAATGGTCCAGAAAACACGTAAGCAGTGCTCCTGTCTCTTCATGCGCCGGTGACACCTGCAGTGCAGCAGAGAGCTGTTTCCGAGGTCTAGCTCTGCATTCAGACATTGGACCCTGCTGTCGTGATCCAGCGGGAGGAAGCGAGTCTTGGCCAGGGCACAGTTCTCCAGGATCCTGTAGGTAGCATTGCAGACAGAGTCCGAGAGGCACAGCTGTTCTGCTGCGATGCAGTTGCTCCGTGGCAGAGCCAGGAGGTCTCCTGGTCAAGCAGGCAAAAGACTGTTAGGATCATGATCACAACGCAAGTCAGGCAAGCACCTTGTCACTGTTCTGTAGGCATCCTACGTTCCAGAAGGACTCCTCTCGGGAGATAGAACTAGTTGGGGCCTTTCATACGGAATGGTAAGGAACAAGAGCTGTCTCCATTTAGAAAAAAACCTATGAGCATCAATGTATGAAAGAGGGAACAAAACGTTAAAGAAAAGTCTCAAAAATAATTCTGTTTAATAAAACTTTTTTTTAATCACTCTTTCAAATTGGCCAAGATCAGGGATGGCTCTGTATTTTATGTGGTAAATCCCTGTGGAAACCTTGGGGTTCCTGAGGCCTGCTTTGAAGAAGCTCTTCGATCTGGGTAATGAAAACCGCAGCGCAATAAGCACATAGTAACAGCATACCAGGTGCTGTGAGTCCATGCTGCTGCAACTGCTGAAGTATTTACTGGTCTTTAAGAGCTGTACTGAAAAAGCCATTTGCAGAGTGTAAAAAACAACTGCTTTACTGAGCTTGGAAATTTAAGAATATGAATGCCTATTTTTTGCATAATAGAATAAATCCTTAACATAAGATTGCAAGTAGCTTCATGTAGAAGTGCTGATATGCAATCAGATATATAGAACCCACTCCATGAAATCCCTGCCAAAAATGCTGGGATGCAGGCTTGGCCTGCCATCTTTCATCTGTTGGTTGATTGGACTATATTTCTGTGTGGATGTATATTTGCATAATGGATGCACTGACTGTGTGCGTATATATACACACACACACATATATGTACCACCGCATGCAGAAGTATTGAATAATCTCAATTTAAAAATATAATCTTTAAAACTAGATTTTTATTTCAGCTTTTATTTTTTTATATGGACTGTTGTTTCCTAAGGGTAATACTGGGGTGATACCTAGCATTATGTTGTCACAGGTAGGTGAATTCAGTCTGTAATCTTTCATTTCTATAGTATATGAATCTGTGTTTACAGTACAAGTATAATGAAGACCTGGAACTAGACTGTTTGCTAATAAAACATATACAGGCTGGTATGTTGCTTCCCTTCAGACCAATATTGCTTGGCTGGTTTTAGGAAAGGACTGTGCTGAGCCTTCCAACTACCTTTAATGTTCTTTGGTACATGATCTTACCTGTCATTCTCTTGCAGGTGCAGCAGTACTATTTCAGCCTGCCTTCGCTACAGATTAGGAAAAATTGTGGTACATCCCCTGTTACCTGGTGTACCATCCTCAGCATCTAATTTGTTCTCTTGCTTCCTTCACTTTTGCTGGTTTCATCAGTTTATCTGCTGCAAGCAGTAGGCTGCCCAGGTCTGTGCCAGTCTGCTGCTCAGACTTTCTGCTTGTCCTACAGCCCAGTAATACTGTCTGGGTGTCTCTGTCTCACCTGTACAAATCTCTTTGCTTTTCTAGCAACTTGTACTTTGTTGTTAATCTTGCTGTTCTGTAAAGACTGTATGACTTTGTAAGCTCCCTGAAAAACATCTCTCATGAGAAATGCTCTGTACCCGGCACAGTGGGCTTTGGTTAGCAGTTACACCTAGCCATAGCCTTAGTGAACACACTGAGTGCAATGATATCCTGTAAGGTTGCAATCAGTGCAAATTCCCAATAGCAAAATAGTCTGTTCTCTGCAGTAGCTTTTGGAATCCTAAACTGAGTGAACTGGTCTACACTGCCAGCCCAGATCCCTGTATCCCACCTTCAACAGTGGCTTCCAGCAGCTGTTGTAGCAAGTTAATAAAAGGACAGGATGCACCCTCCTAGCCTTAGGGTCCTGCCCAGCAAGCACCTGACCCCGAAGTGACATTTTAAAAACTTTAAAGTGATACGTTAAATGCCAGAGCGGAGGAGAACTGGGTGGATGGACTGTTTCTACCACAAGCCTGCACCAGATGCTTAAGGTGAAACTGCTGTAAACCTCAAATTTACAACAGTCCTCCTCCACAGATGTCATTTAGTAGCTGTGCATTGTCTTAAGCCCCAACACCTGACACGTTGTTTCATTTTTTTAAACCTTGTCTTAGTATTCCAGATAATAACATGAAAGAATGAGAAAGCCTAATTCTTCCCTAGAGCCGTGGTCTAGGTTGCAGAACATGTTAAAGATGCATGTGTGTGGGAGCCGCTTCTGTAGTTAAAAAGTTAAAAGGTAAAAATCAATTCAGAGAGACTGTTTGTTTATACCTTAGAAAAAAGGGGTAGATGGTCCGACGTACCTTTATTCTCCCTCGTCCCTCCATGTCCTGCTATACATGTGTATCTCTCTGCGTTATTTTGCTGCCCCCGGTGCACGTGCTGTCGGAGGGTGGCCGCAGGGGAACCCGTCCGCTCACCGGGCACGGTTATCAACGCCGCGCTAGTGCGTGCACACGGAGCTTGGGGGCAGCCGGTGCCGCTGCGGCCGCAGGTCCCGCCGCGGGCCCGGTGGGCGCGGGGACGAACCGGGCGGAACGGCGGCGGTGCCCGGCGCGGCAGGAGCGGGCAGCAGCGCGGACCCCGCAGCAGCGCCCCGCCGAGCCCCCCGGGCCGCTCGCCGCGCACCGAGCGCTGCCCGGCAAGCTGCCGCCCCGAGTGCCGGGGGGACGCGGCGGCAGCGCCGGGCGAAGCCCGGAGGGCGACCGGGCCGGGACCCGCGGGGCAGCGCCAGCCCGAGCGCACCGGGCTTTGTGCCCTGGCGGCCCCGGCTCACCCGGTGCCCGTGCGGGGAGCGGGGTCCCCGGCGGCGCCCCCAGCCGTGCCCCGGGACACGCGTGTCCCCCCCCGTTTGCTCGCGGCCGCAATTCGCGTTTGGGCCGAAGCAGCCGCCGCCCGCTCCCAACCGCGGCTGCCGCCCGCCAGGACGCGTACAGGACACGCGGGGGGACGCGCCGCCCTGCACCGCCACACGCCCCCCACCCTCCCCGTCCGGCGCCCACCGCCCCGGCGCTGTTACCGGCTCGGGAGAGGAGCAGCCCCAGGAGCAGCGCCGGGAGCAGCGCCAGCCCCATGCTGCAGCCCGGCCCCGGCCGCCGCTGGCTCCCGCTTTGGGACCGCGGCTCACGCTGCGCCCAGCCCGCCGGCCGGCAGCGCCCCCGGCCCGCCCCGGCCCGCCCCGGCCAGCAGCGGGCGGCGAGCGCCGCCCCGTGGCCCGGCCTGGCCCGGCCCGCAGCGCACGGGGCCGGGGGCGCTGCCGGCCGGCGCTGCGCGGGGCCGGGGCGGGCCGGGCGGGGAGCGCTCCCCAGGCAGGATCCGCCAGGGCGTTTCAGGAGGGGCGCTCTGACGGGCTGCGGCAGGCGCTGCCTGCGCGGGTTCGGGAGCCCCCGGCCCCAAGCGCAGCGCTGTGAGGGCCCAGCGAGGGGCACCCACTGGGGCGCACTGTGCTGACAGAGTCAGACTAAAACAGAGGGAGCGTCCTCCGGGGGGACAGATGCTGACCGCCCTTTGAATAAATTCCCTTGGTCTGCAGGAGGGGTGGGTGACCTTCTAGCTGCTTCCTACCGGCCTTGCTGTGAAGGGTCTTCAGTACCTTACTTGTTGCTGGTTCTGCCCTGATGGAGGGACTTGGCTGTGCCCACTCCAAGGTTGGCATTTCTGAGAGCCGACCCAGCATTTAGGCAGCTCTGCTTCTTTTTGAACAGATCCTTCTTTTCAGTTTGCATCCTAAGGCCAAGTTAACCAATGCAGAAAAGTAGCAGGCCAGCGTGTGCATGTCAAACGTGAGTATATGAAAAAGAGGCAAACCTTTTGCAGGGTGAATGTTTGCACAAGTAGAGAGACCTACCCTGTCTGCCCAAAAAGCCCAACAGAAAGAGTTATGATTGTGCAAACATGAAGTATTCGCAGGCCAAGTCAGCAGTGCCCTCCTCTTCTGAGCTTTTTGGAAGAGCTTAGTCCTTCCGCTTACTGCAGGGAGCTGCTGTGAAGCATTTCTGAATGTGAACAAGTTGCCCACAAACACTGGAAGCTCTTCTGTTTAAGGAGGAGAGAAAAATCATTCTCACCGTGGCTCAAAGTCTAATCAAAGCCTAATGGTTGGAGGAGCCTAAAGAAAGTGGTGTATGGGACGGAGCCTTTTTAACTTGGTAGTGAATTGTTTGCAGCTGTGGTTCAGGAGGAGGAAGCAGAGTAGTTAGGCTGAAGAAAAACTAGGAGCGAAGAGGCTTACTTGTAATGATGACGTGAAAAAACAAAAAGTGGCCTGGTCCTGTGAACTTCTCTGTGTTTTTGTGAGAAATGGTAAGAATAAACAAGTGGATCTGAAAGTCTTTAATCATAATCCAAATTATAACTGTGACACAGAAGAGACCTGGTTGGATTATTACTATGGCTGCAATATTAATGCACTAATGTGCAACTTGTGAGGAATGACAGGCAGCAGCAGCAGAAGAGATGTTGCCTTCTATGTCATGCACCTGTGTACTTGCTTTGTTACTGCAGGAGGATCTTCTCAATGCAATTTGAGGGATTGTTAAAAGGGAAGAAAACCAGGCACTGCTGTTTGTGTTCTGGGCTGCCTGGTGGTAAACCCAAGCAGAACCGTCCAGCGCACAGCAGTGGGAGGTTGTACCTGCCCAGGCATCCCTTGCTACAGGGGTACCGGTGGTACGGGATGTTTGTGGAATGTGTCACTGACTTTCTTGGTACAGAAGAGGATGACAGCCACGGGAGAGGAAGCTTTGCTAGACCTGATTGCCGCTGACAGGTATAACTTTTTAAAAATACTAATGTAGAGGGCAATTTGGATGGTGGTGGTTGTCAGTTTGTGATCCTTAGGCTGTTGTTTCTATTTTGCTGTTTTCACACTCCTTCTAAGCAAAGACAGATTTCAGTAAACTCAGTGAATTGATAGCCAGCATGTCACAGAAGGAAAGCCTGGAGAAAAGAGCATGTGTGCCTTGAGAAAGGAAAGGATATAAATCAATCTTAACTTCAAGCTCTAGGAAAAGTCTGGAATGCATAAACAATCTGTTAGCATGTGGAAAATAACAGGGTTGCCTTTTGTCTCCCAGATGGATTTGTCAAGGACCAATACAATTTCTTCTACAACAGGATAACAACTTCTGCGAAGAGGGAAGAAAAAGAAGAGATCTTCAAGAACAGCTCTAAAAGGTCAGTCCAGCTCAGTGTGAGAAAATAGGATCTTTCAAGTTCGTTTCCAGGCTGTTTTCCTGATTCTGCAATTATAAATCTTCCCCCAAAGCCCACTGAAATGACCCATTAACTCAGTGCTGAATTATGCCCTGCAGCAGATAAGCAAGGAAAGGGAAAATTCTTCCTTCTGTGTGAAAGCTGAACGCTGTGGCAGCGTTTTCAGGTTGCCTTGGCAGGTGGCCAAGTGGAGGAACTTGAACTTAATGTCCAGCGAAGGGCTGGCCAATTTGTTACACTTCTCTAGTCAGCACAGCCTGTGATTGCGGTGGAATGGTCCCTTTCTGGATTTTTGCATATTTATATGTATCTTGGCCTGGGACCCATAGCTTTCAAGGTTATTTGGTTTTTTCCTCCCTCCCCACACACATGCAGAGCTGCACCGTAACCTCATTACAGGTCTCAGAGAGTTGAATAATTGCCAGTCTCTCATGACCAAAGCTTTCATCACTCTCTCCATCTGAAATTGTGAGGCCAGCTCTGACCTAAGGGGTCATCTACCAGCGCAGTGTACAATGTCTCAGGAATCGCCTTCTCTAATGCTGTGCAAGGTCCAGGCCTTTGACCTTCTCAAACAGCTGCAGAAACAGCGATCAACTCTGATCAGATTTCCGCAGCTTTTAGCACCAGTTCCATGGGGTTTGTTATCTTTGCTGCTCCTCACAGGTTCATACAGATCCTGGCTGATTTATAGTTGGTGGTGTTAGCAGGTTCTGTGGTGACAAGTGACAGCCAAGTTGGTGGCAGTGCCAATGTGCCGGGGGGCAGGGGGCTCTGCAGGGGGGCTGGGCAGGCCTGGCGAGGGGCTGAGCCCAGCTGTGTGAGGGGCACCCCGGCCCAGTGCTGGGCCCTGCCCGTGGGGCACAGCGGCTGGGAAGCTGCCCGGAGGGAAAGGGCCTGGGGGGCTGGCTGACGGCCGGCTGGGCATGAGCCCCCGGCGTGGCAGAGGAGGCCAACAGCATCCTGGCTGGTATCTGAAACGGTGTGGCCAGCTGGCCCAGGGCAGTGACCGTCCCCTGTGCTGGGCACTGGGGAGGCCGCGCTGTTGTTTTATCATTTATGAGTCTGGATACTCTGGTCCTTGCAGTGCAGATTACAGGCCAGCTGCCCCTGATGGAAAACATTAACACCAAACCTCATGTTCTTGAAATTCATTGGAGCCGTTGCAGTTCATCTTCTTCATATTGCTTTCAGGCTACGAAGGACTTGATACAGCACATGAAGAGATTTTCCTCTAGCACATTAAGAACTCATTCTGCAGTTTTGGACGCATGGCAGGCCGCATCTATGTTATGTCTTATTATAGGCTGATAATGAGGTGCACACGGGATCCCCCACAAAACAGGAAATCTATTCCCCGTGCTGGTGCTGTTTCCTCTCTGTGGTGACGGCAGGAAGATCCCCATAGTAGCTGTAGGAGGATAGTTTTCATTTCCTCTTCTGTTCAAACCCACAGCGATGGACAGTCCTTTCCATTGCTGGGGAGCCCTTCTGAACAAACAAACGGAGAGCACACGTCATTTGCTTCCCTCTGAAATGACTGTGTATCACTGTATTAAAGTGAGTAGCAGTCCCAGTGATGTGCTAGGCATCTCTACACCTGCGACTGCCACAGCCAGCGAAGAGTGGGTTTGACCAAGCAAGTATTTTGTTACCAGTATGTGCTGAGTTACTTAGTTGTACCTTATTTTGTCTAGTACTAATCTTAAGATTATAGCACATGGGTGCTTCTGCCATTTTTTTCGGGACTTGATCGCTACAACCCTTCTTGAGTCAAAACCAGAGCATGTTACTGCACAGTGCAGAAGATGCTGAGGCTCTGATGGCTGAGCCTGGGCCACTTGTAGGGAGTACTGTTGGAGTACTACCCCAGAAGGTAGCACAGAGGAGGGTCGTGCAAACACTTCTGTGCCTGGGCTAATATTTACAGCGCCACACTGTTCTTTACAGGGCTAGAGACAGACAGCAGAGACTCACAGCTCATATTAACACCTGTACACTCCAGAAATATTAACCTAATGCAAACAGCCCAGCAGGAGTTAATGTCTATATTCATAGAAAACCAAATAAAAACTCTTTCATTTCCTAGCATGAGTGCTAGTGCCCTGAACAGCTCTGGCTGCTCATTGCTAAAGGAGGTTCAGGGCTCTGACATCCACAGCAGCTACCCATAACTTTCTGCTTCAGTGCCTGTGGCATTTGGCCACTTCTGGCTCGGTTTTTATTTTTTTGTTCCTACAAATAAAGCACTCAGAGCTGCTCTTGTATTGTTAGCTTCAGTGTGGTTCGCAGCAGGAAGATCAGACATTTAGGTGTCTGTCTGGATAGGTAGGGTCATATAGCTTAATGGATAGACTGTCTCTTTGGTGAAGTAAGTCATCCTACAGGAAAAAGGAACTGGTAAATTTAAGATGATAATTTAGGGTGAGCAGTTGACATGCTGAACAACAGAAGGACAGTGAGGAATGAGCAGGCTGGGTCAACAGGCACCTTGCGAAGTTTGGGGAGGACAGTGGAGTTCTGTAACAGAGCAGAGTGACCCTGTGCACCTGGTCTGGCTGGGGACTGACTGGCTGAGGGGCAGCCCCACTGGAAGGACTGGGAAGCTGCCATGGATACCAGTAAATGCTGATCCTGAGTAAGACAACCCACACACCACACTGTATTAGGATGATTGTGGCCAGAGACTGAAGGAAGTTATTCCCATCTACTTAGCAGTGGTGTGGCCACACCTGGACTCCTGTGCACAGGTCCCATCCCCTGAAGTTCCAGAGGGGTGTGAAGGAACTAGAGACGGTCCCGTGGAGGGACACCAAGATGGCAGCATGTGACCTGCAATGAGGTTAACGGAGTGGGCTCATTTGCTTGGCAAAGTGAGTTACAGGGGTGATCTGTTATCAGCTTACAGCTACCTGAAGGTTGCAAAGGTGACAAACCCAAATTCATGTTGACAACAGCAGGTGATGTGAGAAGTGATGATAGCCACAGTTTCCAGCTTGGGCTGCTCAGGCTGGATACTATGAAAAGCATTTTTGCTGGGACGCTGGCGCAGTGCTAGAACAGGTTACCCAGAGATGTGTTAGATTCTGTATCCAAACTTGTAGAAAAAGCCACAGCTGACTCGCTCTTGTGTTGGCTGAAGTACTGCCTAGCACACGGGTTTTGGGTTAGAGACTAAGTTCCTTCCCATCAGCTAGTCAAGGCAATGGTTAACACGTGCATGCTTCGGTGGCAGGTTCAAAAGTCATCCAGGTAGTGAGCAGCTCAGAAGAAAAATTATTCATAAAAGGAAAGCCAAAGTATTTCCTCAAGGGAAGAAAGGAGCTCCTTAGAACAGCACTGCTCTACTACCTTAAGTCTAAATTTTTTCAGAGACAGGAACACAGGAAAAGTAAGTAGCTTTAATAATGCGTTATAGTACTAGATTTGATTCAAAGACATTTCAGTGATGCACTGTGAGCCCATTGCTCTGATCCTGGTGTTCGGATCCATGATGCATCTTGTCCGATCTGCTACTTGCTCTCTCCTTGTCTCAAGTGAAGCTGAATCAGCATACAGGACAGTGGGTCTGGCAGTGGCAAGACAGACCCAGGCCTCAGGGGTAGCAGCTGTTCAGAGCCATGTACTATACTGAACATGGTAACAGACAGAAAAATAATGGAACCAAAACCAAGATTTTACTGTTCCTGTAGGTTGGCAAGGTACTTAAACAGGTATGAGAGCAATCAAGTTACAGAATATGTATTAGATTACTTCCCCTTGATTTAGGAGCATCCCTACAGCTGCTTTCTGCAGTGAAATGGACGGGGTTTCCATTCATTCAAGCCATGAGACAGGGGACTCCAAGGCACATCGGGCAGCAAAGATCAGTGGTCCCACCCTGCTGCCACCTTTGCTACCTTTCAGTGCTGTGGAAGACAGAAATGGAGGCAGCAGGGTCCAGCTGCTTGCAGTAGGTTTTTGTTTTAATCACTCATGTACATTTTCTCCTCTTGGCTTGTAAAAGAGATGGGCACATGGCAGGGCAGCAGCACAGGGGCTGTTTACTTTACACCTTATCAGCAGCATTAAGTGCTTTAGAGACTACCAGGAAAGACTCAGGTACCAGCCGCTCCCACATGGCAGGACTTTGGACCATGGCACAGAGCTGCTATGTCCAGATGGATGAGGCTTTCTTTACTAGTTCTGCCCCTAGCAACAAGGTTGCCAGGATTTCCAGTTTCTTTGTCTGTCCTCAGAAGAACCTTCTCTTCCCTCCTGTCCCTCTTGTTCTTTTTAAGCATCCAACCAAGTACTTGCCATGAGGGCTGTCCACAGCATCCTGCAGGCAGTCCAGGAGGATGCCTCACGGTGTCACTCAGCGCCGCAGCGGTGCTGCAGACCACCAAACAGGCAAGGTCGCCTCCCCCATTCCGTGTGCAAGCCAAGCGGGTAGAGCTGTCCGGGTTTTTTTCGCAGCAGTATACGGACACTGCCGTGGTGGTGGGATTTTTAATTTGTAAGTAACTGATGCTGCAGGGAAGCTGTGCCAATAGCTGAGGCACCATTGCAGCTGTGCTCACACGCCATATCCCCGCGGTCCAGATGGTGTGTGACGGAGTGGAGGGGGTTCTAGCGGGACCCCCGGGCCCTGCCCGGCAGCGGGCGGCACGGCGGGGCAGGCCGGACTGCTGCGGGGACACCAAGGCGCCCAGCACCGGCCCTGCCCGCTGAGCACCACGCACGGGGCTCCCGGGGGAGAGCAGAGCCCCAGGCCGGCCCGGCCTTGCCGCCTCGGGGGAGGGGTCGGTCCTCATCCCAGCCCCGGGGGCCAGGCCGGCCGTAAGGTGCCCGCTCCCGCCGGTGCCCGTACCGGTGCCCGTACCGGTGCCCGCTCCCGCCGCGGTGCAGCAGCGCCGCCCGCCGGGCCACGCAGGCACGGCAGCTTGAGCCGGCCCCCGCCGCCCTCCTCCCGGGTGTGCCCTCACTGCAACGCTGCCGCCGGGCCTGCCGCCATGCCGAGCTGCTCACCGGGGAAGCTCTCACACGTTGAGAAGCGGCGGCTCGGGCCGGCCGGGCCCCCTGCTCTTACGGGGCGCATGGTGCTGAGGTCCCCCCGGCCCCGCGCCAACGATGACAGCGGCAGCTCCGCCAAGGCGCCGCTAGGGGGCGGTAGTGGCGGCCGAGGGGCACGGCGGGAGAGGAGCGTTCCCATTGGGTTGCGAGCACGTCACTCCAGGACAGCCCCTCAGGGGCCGGCAGCCTCGTGGGCGGGGTGCTGCGGTCCTGGGCGGTAAGCGAGCCAATCAGCGTCCTAGCCGACGGGGGGCGTGGCCCGGGCCAGGCGAAGGCGGGGCGAAGGCGGGCGGGAGCATGGGGAGAGGTTCCGTCTGTGTCACCCTTGTCCAGGGCTGCAGCTCGCTCGTATTTCCTCATTTGAGGGTTTGGTGACATTAGTAGGCAACCAAGATCACCAGCTTTTCAGCACGTTGCCAAAACAGGTTTCTTTGGGAAGTGACGGTGCAGCAGCAGGGCCCTGTGATTTCTGGGCGCTGGGCGGTGACTGTGGCACCTGCTGCGCTTCAGCTTGGTGCGCTCAGGCTTGTGTGCACACTTACTCAGTAAAGTCCTTTGTGCTCAGTTTCTCCTCTTTCAGCTCCAAACTCTAACTGATGTGTATTAATGCTTTGTTAAGGGAAAAAACAGTAAGTTTTGTATATCCAGAATGTAAGCTGGAGTGAGGAAGGCTTGTCTGGTCTGTGTCCTCACGCTGTCCCACCTCCCAAGGCTTGCCCCATTTGTGTAACGTCCTTTGGTAGCCCACCTATCTCAGGGATTGCATCCTTTCTTGCTTGGTCAGAAGGAAACTTTCTGTTTAAGGCA
Organism: Falco rusticolus; assembly: GCF_015220075.1. Lineage (NCBI taxonomy): Eukaryota > Metazoa > Chordata > Aves > Falconiformes > Falconidae > Falco > Falco rusticolus. The sequence goes on from NC_051194.1 coordinate 1,516,055, forward strand.
ATTTAAGGGACCCATGTCTAGAAATAACCAGTAACAGCTCTTTGTGGGCACTGGGTAACAGTAGAAACAGATACTGTTGTGGGGATAGCTGGTGAGCTAGAAAATGAGCCTACTTTGTGGTATTGTGCGGCTCATTCCTGCATGAAGCATGAGTAGTTGTGGCTAGCTAAGGGAGCTGTGCTGTGATGTCAGTCAGCACACACTTGGGGTCAAACCTTCTGCCAGGAGAGGCAGTCAGCATGACGCACTTGGTGGCAAGGTAGGTGCAGGATATCAAGAGATGGGATGCAGAGATGCTGGAAAGGGTATTGTAGTGCTGATCTACTCCCAGGACCACGGGACAAGTGTGGGAGATATGGCTGCAAAGGTGGCAAAACAGAAGCTGTTTTGCATGGCTCCCTGTTTTGTCTCACACAGACAGTTTCCCAGGAAGGCCTGAAGCTATATCCCAGGATCCACCTTCCAGGCAAGGCAGGCTTTTGTAACCATCCTTCCTGGCTGACTCCTTGCAGCCAAGACACAACTCTCTGAATAGCAAGTTTGCCTCTCAAACGTCTGCTGAGTACTCTTTTACTTTGGAGAATTTAGTTCCCTATGAACAGTTCCCCCTTCTTCAGCCTCTGCCTAGGCTGGGAATTCCCTGTTGTCAAGTTTCTGAGAACTGGAGACGTCTCAGATCTTTACAGACTGCACTGCTGCTTTTGATTCTTGCCCTTCTAATATGCGCCTCCATGCCAGAAGTGCTGAGATACAGCGACATCAAGGTGCACACAGGGACACACTCAACTAATACCAGACGATCCAGATGAGGTGGTGGTGGATGACTAAAGGGGCAGGGGCAACAGGTAAGTCTGCCTGTGCTTTCTGTCTTCGCGTGTGGAGGGCTCAGGCTCCTGCCTCAGAGCACAGCGAGGGCAGAGGCAAGGATGCCCCCGACACGACATGGCCGGGTGCCGCGCGTCCCACGCCTGCCAGCCTGGTCGCTGCCGAATCCGCGGCCTGGAGGGAGGCACGAAGCCACGGAGCTTCTCCCACCGCTGTGCGGGCCTGCGGGGTGGGAGAGCACCGTGACCGCCCCCCCCCCAGCAGCGGGGCTCCCAGAGGCATCTCCCCGCGGCGGCAGGCCGCTCCCTGCCCCGCACCGGCGCTCCTGGAGTCCACGGGCAGCGGAGAGCGCCCACCCGCCCGCTAGGCCTCGCCGCCCGTCGGCCCTCGGGGGGCAGCTCTCCGGCCGGCAGCGGCGCTGCTTTCCCGCCCCCAGGCGCACACGCCGCTCCCGCGGGAGCCGCCCGGCACTGAGCCGGCTGCGCCCAGGGAGAGCTGCCGCCCCGCCGCGAAGGCCTGTGGGGCGGGGCGCGGCCCGGAAGCGGAAGCGGAAGCGAGCGGCGCCCCAAGTTGCGGCGCCTCTGTGGCGGCTGGGCCGCTCGGCACGGGGCTGCGGCCCGGCCCTTCCGCTTCCTCCCGGGAGCCGGCGGCGGCTGCGCGGGCGGCGGGAGCCGGCGGCGGCGAGTGACGGGGTGTCCCTCGGCAGCGCTGAGGGGCGGCGCGGCACGGTGCGGCCCATGGACCGGCACAAAGTCAAGCGGCAGCGGCTGGACCGGATCTGCGAAGGTGAGTGAGGCGGGGCGGGCGCCGCGTGGGGCCACGCCCGGCGGCGGCCCGGGGCCCGGCGGCGGCGGCGGGACGGGGTGCGGCGGGGAGCCTGGCCCGGCTGCCGCTCCCCCAGCCGGGCTGCAGCGCTCCCGCTGCCGGCGGTGGGCTTCCACCCGCGCCTCTACGGCAGGGCCCCGCAGGCCTGCCGCCTGCCGGGGGCTCGGTGCCGCCCGCCGCCGGAGAGGGGCGGCTGCCCGTGACTGTCGGGGCCGTGGACGTACCCGCTGCGGTGCTGCCTGGGGAGGAAACGGAGCTGGTGCCCCGGGGTGCTGAGCTGGGGGGGGCAGGCTGGGGGGCGGCGGGCCCGAAGGGCTCTGTGTCTAGTTTCGGCAGCCCAGGGTAAGGTGGCACGCTTCTGCGTGGACCGCCTCTACTAGCTCGTTGCTGATAAACCATGTTTTATTTTTCTTTTATAGTGGTGGAAGAGTTTTGGTTTCTTTTCACTAGCTTCGTTTCCCTTCATTCATTTCCTGTTTATTTCTTTTGCTTTGACTAATCTCTTCCAAAATACTACAGTATTTATATAAGTACCCATATATATAGCAGAACTAGTGATGTGTCAGACAGGCAAACAAGGGTTCCAGCATTCTTGTCTTTCACATAATCATTCCTGCTGACTTTCTTAATAGGCATACGGCCTCCTATTGTGAATGGCCCGATGCCAGCACGGCCACTGGTTGCGCTCCTGGATGGACGAGATTGCACGGTGGAGATGCCCATCTTGAAGGATGTTGCTACGGTGGCATTTTGCGATGCTCAGTCAACTCAGGAAATCCATGAAAAGGTGGGGTAGAAAATTTGCGAACATTCAGATATAGAGCTCTGCCTCTTGGAGTAAGCAGAGCAGACTGATTTGGACTGGTTTTTGTTGTAGGTGCTGAATGAAGCAGTAGGAGCTCTGATGTATCACACCATTACCCTCTCTCGTCAGGATCTGGAGAAATTCAAAGCCCTCAGGGTCATTGTGCGTATTGGCAGTGGCTATGACAATGTTGACATCAAATCTGCTGCAGAATTAGGTATGATGACAACATTAGGGTTCTGTTGCGATCAGAACGGAATGTGATGTGGAACACTGCTCATGTTTTTCTGTTTTATAGCTGACTGCATTTAAAACCTTTTATGTAAAAAGATTTGGAGCTGCTTAATATCAGGCATCTTTAGGAAGCTGACCAATATCGGAACTGGTAGGTGACTTGAAAGAAAGATTCTCAGTTCTCAGATTTCTCTGCCATAGATGTCAGTGTCTTTGCTGTTTGGGATTCAGAAACCTGAATATGGTTTCAGTAAATTTTGGTGAGGTGGTTTTGGGTTGTTTGTGGGGAAAGAATTGAGCAAACTGATGTCTGAAAGCAGCCTGCAAATGCTGATGCAGGATACTCCCTGTAAATGCTTGATTAGTAAGTTTTCCTGTTAATTTTTTATATGCAGGTAGGTTCTGATTCAGCACTTTTATTATTGATCCCTTTAGAGCCCTAGGCCTGTGAAAAATCTCTGGATCAGGTGACAAAAGGCTGCTGTTCATTAAACATGGCAGTGAGACCCTTGGACCTTGTAGTCTCCTAGGTGAAGTGGATCATCTAAGTGCCCTGCCCCTTTTTTAGGTTTGTGTCAGAGATTTGAAACATTTCTTAGTGTAATGCAGATCAGATTAAGCTTAATCAAATGCAGGTATTTATATATAAAATTTAAATAGGCGTTATAATTTCCAGATCTGTAAGAACAGATGAATTGCAAATAAAGGAAGAGTGCATGTTTGTCTAGTGCTTGAGTTAGGTATAAAGAGTCTTCTCACATGAACGCTTCAGCTGAATAGTCCCAAGAGTGCCTGGCAACGTCCTTGGCTCTCATGTCCTTGGCAGCTGTTACATTTTTGGGCTGAGTTTGGAACCTAATCTGCTTCTAGTGTTCTCCTCTTAAAGTCACCATCCATATCATTGATTCATTCGGTTTCAGAGTTTTCCCATTCCCCCTACTCCACACTCATTAACCCAAGGAGAAAGGGGTCAGAGTTCTTTTCCCATCATACTGCTGCTTGCCACTTTTGCTTTGGAGCGATAGTATGATGACTCTTATGCATGGCCGGGTTTGCTTTTTCATGGACAATTAATGATTATTTGGATGCTTAGCTAGGCCATTCAGTTCATTCTGAGGTAAGATACTGCTGCTTATGCATTCTGAATCTTCAAATCAGACCAAAGGGCCATTGGGTGTTTGCATTTTCTTATCCTTTGGCATAATACTGCATGTAAACACAAATTTGTGTCTAGCAGTGTAAGAGATGAATGCATGTGGCTTGTCTGAATGAGATGGTAACCAGTGAGATTAAAAGAAGTTAGGTTTCCCTGTCTTCCCACCTCGCGTCTTCTGAGTCGTCTGTGGCATTATGGCACAATTGTGACGGATTTGATAGAGAAAAGGAGTCGAATGTCTGGGACTGTGTGTGGCCATCGCTCTCCTCGTTCTCTTTGGAGAGCATGGTCTGAGTTTAGTTGAATGTCTCCTCTGTAACTGGCTTCCAAAAGAGTGATGCATTGCTGAATTTTATGCACCCTCAACTACTGCCCATAGATTTTATTCCTAGTTTTTAGATAGGTGGTGACTTTTTGAATTAAGGATAGCAGCAGCAAAGTGGTATTTTGTCAGTTATCCACCCCCGTTGACTTTTTTTTGTTGTTTAATGACCAGATTTTGTTATAGTGTTCCATCTTTCCCTTTCCTGACAGTAATTTGTGCTTCCAGGACTTTAACTCCATTTGCATTAGTAATTTGCTTGATAGTTGTAGCTATGGGTTTTATGGTCCCTTGTGGTTCTATGTTATTGTAGAGCAGGAGTGTTATGTGTTGTTATTTTTAAATGTAACTTCAAATGGGTTTAGAGAGGCTCCTGTGGCTTCTCTCAGTGTTTAATGAGTGAGTTACTTATTGTTGCTCCTGGGGAAGCTGATGCTTGCAGTGAGCATCTGGACTGTGAGGCATGAAAGAGCTCAACCATCTGTCTTAATTCTTTTACAGTCTGCCAGTTAATCTGTCAGGAGTATCTCTGGAATGAGTGCATCTTTTTGGATGCAGCTCTTCTAAAACAGTCAGTTTCTTGCATCACTTGTATGACCCAGTTTTCTCATTTCAGCCTGGTTTTTCGTTTTTGGTTTTGGGTTTTTTTTTCTCTCCTGGTGAGTGTGTCAATCAAATATTTGTAAGGAAGGAATGGTATTTCCTTGGGGTTAAAAAGCTGACTGGTCACATCTATGTTGCTGTAGAATGAGCTTTTGAAATGAATCCTGTGTTTCTTGGCAGTTCTGGAGCACTGAATTGTCTTTCAGCACTTATGCCTGAAGAGCTCTATGTTGGTTTAGCGTTGTGATGCTAAAAATCTTATATGACCTCTGTGGCTTTGTAGGCATTGCAGTTTGCAACATCCCTTCCTCCTCAGTAGAGGAGACTGCTGACTCCACCCTCTGCCACATCTTGAACCTATATCGCCGTGTTACTTGGCTACATCAGGCTATGCGTGAAGGGAATCGAGCCTCGAGTGTAGAACAGATTCGAGAGGTGGCTGGAGGCGCTGTGCGTATCCGTGGGGAGACTTTGGGCATCATTGGACTAGGTAAGTGATGGGAACTGTTGAATTGAAAAGTGAACTGTGAAAGTTTTTGGGAACCTAAGAGTCACAGACTGAAAAAAGTGGTAACTTTACGGCTGTTCGTTGTGAAACACACATAAGGAATGCTAGTGCCCTATTCTGTGATGCTGGATATCTTCAAGAGTTGGGTGTATGCCATGGGATTGGGGATTTTTTTTTTTTTTTAATTCAAATGACTAGAAGAATTGGAACATTCAGACAGCTCTTCTCGGTGACTGTTTCCCAGTGTGCTAGGTTCTGTATCAGTAACAAAGCTACCAATTCCTTCTCCCAAGTTCTTGTAATCAGATTATTACTGCCTCTGACTCAGAGTCCAGGTCTGGTTTGAAAAACAGAGCTCCTTCTAGGCTAAGCTCTGGCTATTGCATGGGGAAGGACTAGAATTGGCCACATGGGATCAGCACTGAATAACCTCCTCTGGATCCCTATGGCAATCCTACGGGTTTCCAGGGCTGCACTACCTTGGGCCCTGGCAGTAAACTCCAGTGTAGGCTCCCAGTCTATCCCAGTATCTTGTCTTTAAAGTTTGTTTTACCTTTCCTTGATGATTGTGGGTTTTCTTTTGTGAAGGCCGAGTTGGACAGGCAGTGGCTCTGCGAGCCAAGTCCTTTGGCTTCAACGTGATTTTCTATGATCCCTATCTGCCGGATGGAGTGGAGCGATCCTTGGGTTTACAACGAGTAGGAACCCTGCAGGATCTACTAATGCACAGCGATTGCATCACATTGCACTGCAGCCTGAATGAACATAACCATCACCTCATCAATGACTTCACTATTAAACAGGTGCAGCAGGAGCTTGATTTCCCCCACAGAGCACTGTGGAAATGAATGCAAACAGAAACTGCTGCTTTCACAGAGGCTGAGAGCGTGTGAATCCTGCTGCCTCTGTCGTGTGCCTCCTGCTGCCTTTGGAGGCTGGGAGCGTGTGGATCCGGGTGCCTGTGCTTTGTGCTGTATAGAATTCTGTGTTAAGAGGAGAATAGGATTGGCTTTTTTTGCCATTTATAAATAATGTCTTAGGTGATTCAATAATTTCAAATTACCTTTAAAATGTATAATTGACTCTGCTGGTTAGAGCCAGATGTGGTGTGGCTGGGACTGCATAAGTTTCTTTACACAGCTCTGCCAAAGTCTCTCTGCCCAAGCCCACTGCAAAGTCAGTCTCGGGCTCTACTCCACTAGACTATGAATGCTTTTCAGTGCTTTGATGAGAGACACCTGGACGTTGTAGTCCAGTTTTGTATAGCTGGATACTTGATTCATGTCCTCTTTCTTTTTTAATGTAGTAGGATGAATATGGAGTGCAGAACTTGAGAGTTCCACTTTTGCCCTTGTTGTCTTGTGGTTTTGTTTGTTCATTTTTAAAGCAAATTTCTCAAGAATTGCTTGCAGGCATTTCCCCTGTCGTTAGCTTTGCAGTGAGAGCACTCCTAGTTCGTCCAGGCCTCATCTAATCACTGCAGGCTCCTGCTCATTTCCAGTAGACTTCCCAAGATTCACTTAGCTTCCGTGAAAAATCTCATTCTCAACCCACTTAATATCTATCTTCTTCCAGATGCGCCAGGGCTGCTTCTTAGTGAACACAGCCCGGGGAGGGCTGGTAGATGAGAAAGCCTTAGCACAAGCCTTGAAAGAGGGGAGAATCAGAGGAACAGCATTGGATGTGCATGAGTCTGAGCCTTTCAGGTAATGTTGCGCCTGCATGCCAGCTGCTATCCTGTGACTCGTCTACACTGGATGATTCTTTTGGGTTTTTGTTATTTGAGTTACAGTGATACCTGAGAGGACAGATGGGGTTATCACATCTGTAGAGAAACTTTTTTTTTTTTCCCCCTAACAGCTTTGCTCAGGGGCCCTTAAAAGACGCACCCAATGTGATCTGCACCCCTCACACTGCCTGGTACAGTGAGCAGGCTTCCATTGAATCCAGAGAAGATGCAGCTAAAGAGATCCGCAGAGCTATTACAGGTAATGAGGAAGACTCTGCTCTGCAGCTGCTGCTGAATTAGTATTCTTTTGTTAGTTCATTGCAAGGATTATGCTGATTGTTCTGAAAACTTGGACTCAGTAACTGGTTTCGGTTTCTGGAACTGGAGCTTAAGTTGGTGATTGTCTCTTTGCCTTCTGAGAATCTTTTAACTAATGCTGGAGTTGTAAAGCCTTGTACCTAGTACATCTTCCAAATCATTTGCAATCGTTCCTTTGATGGTTCTACTGCACACTTTTTTTTCTGGAGTAGTACATACTGTCTCTTGGGAGGTGAGGCTTGGCAATTGCAGTTTGTGGCCAATAATGCCCACAAGATCACCGAAGTGGGAAGGAAGGGACTGTTTCTTGTCTTTTCCAGACACCAGTTGCTCAGAGGCAAGTCTCCCCTGCCCAGTTACCCTGTGGAGGTAGACTGAAACGGTCTTGCACATTTCCTTTCTACTTTCCTTTGTAAATGTTTCAGGGAATGAGCCCATCCTACTTGTCCTGGATTTTTTGTCATTCTTGGCATTCTTGCAGGTCACATACCTGATGCTTTGAGGAACTGTGTTAATAAGGAGTACTTGCTGTTAGCAGCTCAGTGGTCCAGTATTGATCCTGCAACTGTCTACCCAGAACTCAATGGAGCTGCAGCTTACAGGTGAGACATGCAAGTTACTGCTTCTAAGCGTATGTTCCTACTGAAGTAGGCCAACTTCCCTCTCTGGGTTTGAGAACTGCTTGTACCTGTAAGCAGGTATGTTTCTGTTCCTATGTACTCTCTATATGAGCTCTTTCCAGAAACTTAAGAGCAGCAGTTCTGAAGCTGTACTAGGATTTAACCTTTACTTGGTCATATTCAGTTCCAGCTGCATACTGGTTAATTTTTCCAAGTCATTGCAAGACCTGCCCGAGACATATCTTAATGTAAGAAAGCCTGCTGGGTGCCTGAAAAGAGGTCTGGATCTTAACATTTAGAAGAAGTTGTGCATGTCATTAGAACTGCATTAAAAAAAGCACAGTTCTTACCTGTAGCCCAAATGCAGACTATTAAAGAGACGTTGTCCATCATATTTGGGCAGTGGCCTAATAGGGCATGTTTCAGTATTTCTGTTACAGACCTGCCAAGTAATTGTGGGTGGGTTGCTTCCCTTCTGTTTTTTCTCCTATCTGTAAAGCAGGAAATATATTATCTTCCCTTCCTGGAAAGATCTACATAGGTTCAGATGTATTTATGGAGAAGGCATAGGGAGGCAAAATGGAAGTAATGGAAGAGTAGTTCACTAGCAATTCATGAGTTTCACTCTATTTTTCATCTTATCTCTAGCTGTTTTATTAGTTCAGCTCCTTACTTTTTCTATCTTAGAGCCCAGTGAAGGATAACTGGCAGCTTGCACTCCTGCTGATGGGGAGGGAATTTCCAGCCCTTCAGAGTACCATCATATAGTGCTTCACACTGTTTTTCACCAGAGACAAATTTTGTACCTGTCTTCCAAATGCTTAGTATGTGACCCGAGATTTATCTCTGCCTGTCTGAGAACAGGTGTCGTTTGGTGTTAGGATATAACTGCTACTTTTCAGCTCTGGAGACTTTTCCTGCGTTCTGTCTCCAAGCGTTTCTGTTAGAAAGAGGGATTTACGTTCAGCAGTTGCATGAGGGCACGGCTCCTTTGCCCTTGTGCAACTGTGTTGGACAAGCTTGTAACTTCTACGTTTCTGTTGGTTTTAGGTTTCCTCCAGTAGTGGGAGTAGCCACTCCTGGTCTACCAGAACCACCAGTAGTGGAAGGGATTGTAGCTCATGGGATCCCTCCTGTTTCTCACTCTGCACCGCGTACCCCTTCCCCAGGAGAGACGAGCAAACTGGATGCAGACAGAGAGATTCCTGCTGACCAGTAGCAGCATCTTTCTCTCCTCTCCACTGGCAGCAGAAAAAAGTAGGAGGGTATCTCCTCGGACCTTCTTTAACACCCTACAGAGACTGTTTCCTGTTCATACAGGACGGGAGAATGCATTTCAGTACTGGCAAACTTTAGCTCTTGCCTTTATTTTGTAACCCTTTAGTTTTAATCTTTCAATGAATCTTTTTCCTTCTCTGGGGCAGGGCAGCAGTGACCTTGCCTCCCTTTGGAAATACTTGGTTTAATGAATGAGTTTTCCCATGTATCTGCCTCGGTTGTCTGTGCCAGGGAACTGTCCTTGTGCTCTTGAAAATAGAAGTGGAGCTGTCTGACCAGGGATGGCCCTCAGTGTTCCTAACCCCAGACTTCAGTGCACACTTTTCAGTTGTGACTTGTAGCTTAAATTTAATTTGGCTGAACCTCTCCAAGTGTAGCCATGGGGAATACTAGAAAAATATTAGTGAATTGGAGAGGTTGTGACTATTGTCTTTATTATGCCCTTGGTAGAATGCAGCCTAGGCTCAGCTCTATGTATTACTTCGCTTGTTTTAATGAAGGTTTCCTGTGAGAACAGACATAGCACAGGCATTGCTAATTCTTGGCCATACAAAGATTTGTCTATGCAGTACTAGGCCTGAAGTTAAAAGTAACGGTCTTCAAAGCCAGCCTTGTAAATAATTTGGAAGGGATTAAAATGTCATCAAATGTGTTCTGGTGGCCACTGTGTTTGTGAGGCTTCAGAATAGTTCACCCTGGAGTCTGTGTAACTTGAAGAAGGCAAGGGAATGCAGAAATGGGGAAAAACTTGCACTGGGAGACAGCAAGTAGCAATACCTTGCAGCTGCAGTTGCTGGTCCCTCACATACCTCACAGTCTAATGGCATGTTTATCCACAAGGTATCTATCATGTTAGAATTGTAATGGTGGGGGTTTTTTTGTTGTTTTTTTTTTTTGGGGGGGGGGGTGTTGGCATAACTGCATCAACTAGAAGTAACATACCACTTGTCTTTGTGCTGATGAAGAAGGCAGCTTTTAACAGTTGACCAAACTACTTTCGCTCTTCTAGCGTGTACTGCATCTGCAGTAGTGGGTAGGGGAAGACAGTGGGTTTTTGTTTTTTTTTTACAGGAATGAGCTTTGTGATAACTAAAGGAGAAGGAACTCTCTTAGCTTGTCACCTGAAGCCAAGGCAGGACTGTTGCTCTCAATTCTCTCCCCGTTTCCCAGATGATTGAATATGAATTGCTTCTTTGAGGGGTATGGAATCTTCAGCAAAACACGTTCCACAGATTTTCCTTAATTCCTAATCCTCCTTTAATTTCATCTTGTTACACTTTAGTCATAGCCTTTCCATGGACAAGATGTAACAATTCTTGATTGTTCACATTGTGTGGGTGTATTAAAGTAGGTGCTATGTGGGAGACATACCCTATCTGTGAGTTTGTCTGCCTCCCTCGATTTTTCCCTCTTTTGTGTGTCTGTGATGGGAAGCTGAACAGCTGGGAGCAGACTGGAAATACACCTTGAGCTGTGGACAAAATCCTCTGTTTAGGCTGTTTACAGTTTGGGAAGCTGATGAAAGCTTTTGGAGTCAGTAAGTTTTCAGATTTTTTTTCTCCAATACTGCCTTCATATAATGGCTTACTACTGATACATTGAAGTGATTCATTCCTTTCTTCTCCAGGCCCCCCAGCAGTTCAAGAAAGGAAAATAGGAAGGAAGTAAACTTCAGGTGTCTTGTTACAGATTTTACACTTTAACTGTTTAGCATTAGTGAGATGATACTAGTTCTCTAGTGCTGAGTATCTTTTTGATAAGCTATTTGTCTTGGTGAAGGTTCTTGGCTTCTGTGTTTTCATGAATGATGCTGGTTCTACTTAAAATTCATATACCTCCTTGGCTGCTCAGGTTTAGCAGATCAGGCTGGGACTGGTGGTAGGCATAAGTTACAGGAGAGCTTTTTCTGACCAGGAGCCTAAAGCTCAGAAGCATGTTGATTGTAGCTATACCTAAAACAACCAGCAGCACTTTCCTGCGTTCTCTAATCTCTAGGAAATCAAATTTTACAAGCTACTAGCTCAGAAAGCTGTTCTTCTGACGGGCAGATGGGGAAAAGTTTTCAGGGACTGAGAGCTCATCTTCTGCCCATTGCCACATTGGGGAAGTAGTCTGTCAATACCTACTCTTTCCTTATTTGCTGCTGAAAATTCCTGCCTACTTGGAGGTTCAGGTTTGAGATTATTTTCTGGTAAGGGGCGGCTTCTAGTTATGAGCTTTGTGAATACAGAGGATCAGAGTACATTGACCTTGTCTCTTCTAGAGCACAATGCAAGATAGATTTATTTTTTTTAAGAGGCAACATTCTTTTTTTTTCTTCTGAACTGCAAGTATCTGTATAGATTAGTCAAATAACTGAATATAGGAAGAGTGGAAAGATCTCATTTGGGGGACACTTGAGTTTCTCAATTCTTATTTTTGGTACCTAGATATACCGGTGACTAGTAAGCATAGGAATGAAAAAATTGGTATCATAAGAAATGTTTCCAGTTACGGGTACTAAGGAGTTGAAGCTGATAGCATTGTTAGTGGCTCTGTTCTATCCAACACTCTGCAGGCTTGTGATTGGATATGAAGGCAATTTTCCCTTTGATTAAAGCCACAGCAGAAAATGTTGAGGGAAAAATGAACAGAACCCTTATCATGACCTCAAAGAAGGACTCTTTGTGCTTACAGGATTACTCTGCTTGTATGCCTTTTGTACCTCTGCTTATAGACTGAACCTATTATCACCAGACAAAGGCTGTTCTGAACAGATAGCTCAAGGAAAAATTTACCAGTACTAAAGTACCGTGTGGTCTTCTCCATCCCCTGAGTGCCAAGTCCTTTGTTAGCACTGTCTCCTGTGTGATACACTGACTTGCAGCTCCCCCTCCCAAGCTTAGGGCAGTATACAGAAGTGGAAGGATTTTAGTTTTTTTTTTTTTAAATGCCTTCCTTCAGAACTAGTGCAGAGCTTTAATCCCAAAGAACAGAAGTCTCCCAAGGTGAGGCAGGAGTGCCCTAGCTGCACTAATCTGCTTACAGGAGGTGCTCCCACTGTCCCAAGGTACATTCTGTTTGTCAGGGTCACTGCTGCTGACCAGCTTTTTTATAGAGGACTCAGAGTTTCAGAAATATATTTTTGTAGACAATGACTAAACTGTGAAACATTGAAATAAAGCATGTAAACAAAAACTTACAGCACTGTCCTCTGTACAGATGTTTTTCTCACTTCAGTTCTCTCCTGACTCATTAGAAATGTTTGATTACTTCTTGGATATATTTTAATAAAGTTCTCCAAAGAACATGGCTGCTGTCTATGGAAGGGGTGGCCTTAAATATAGTATTGAAGGGGAGGGTTGAAAACCTGTACAGGTGAGTGTGCATCGGTCCTGCTTTTCTCATATTAGGTAAGTTGGATCTTCTGCACAGTCACTCCCTGGATCAGCCACTCTGGCAAATCACTTTCATTGGATTCTGGAGCATTGACTGTTAGTCAAACCTGTGACGGTGGCAGGCTGGAGAAGAAGCCATCTTCAGTGGTTAAGGGACAACCGGATGTAGCCTGTTGGTTACTTATGTGACTTCTCACAAGTTGAAATTGTGGTAATTGGATTTGCAGCAGCTTTTTAAGTGTGTAGTGTAAATACACATGTTTAAACAGCAGTAGCTGCCTTCATCCTTTTACAGTAAAATAGCATTTGAAACTAATACACAAAATTAGCCCATGAAACTAATTTTTCCAACATATAAGAATAGTTGGTGCAACAGAATTAGCATAGAAAAGTGTTGGTTATTTCATAAATTCAAGTTCACATTTATGGCCTATGCTTCCTGTGTTGATCGTTACTGAAAGTTAGGAACCCCCTTCCTATTGTTGGTTTATACCACTATTTGTCTAGCTGGTGCTGTGTGCCTTTGGAATATACAGCATCACTCAGGAGATGGGATACAGGAAACGCTGCCCTGCTTTATCATGGCAATTTCAGTCTTGGAGCTGGGGGAAGGGGAAGGGGACACAGGACCACTTGGAATCTTTTTCTAATACCTAGTTGATGATACTGTTTGAGTAAAGAAACTTAACAGAGCAAAGCCTGCTCTTCAAAGGAATATAGTACTGATCCTGGATATACACCATGGCAATCATTTAGATACAAAATATAGTGGTTCTGCTACCCTTCAGTAATGTTTCATGTAGGTATTGGCTCTTGTACTTTAAAAAAAAATAGGGCAGGAGGAGTTAGTAAAGCCAGTGGCATGTAGTAAATCAAAACTCAGATGCTGTACAGCAAAGGAGGATAGAACAGAGTTCCGATGCCACTAATGATTGTTCTGACGTTCTGCGTAGTTGCTCAGAATACCAAAGGCAGAGTCTGCTTCCAAAAAAGTCTTTTGAACTGTCTCTTTGTGCTACAATTTGTCTTCAGAGGTGTTCAGTATTTTATCTGTGTGCCATGTCAGGCCTAAAATCACACCATAAAGAGTACAGCTAACGAGATGAAACAATGACATACACTTCTGAGGACGGGCACATTGTCCAAACTGCTATCAGGCATCACCTCACCCATTTCCCAGTACAGCAAACTGCATCCCACTAACTGGAAAGTAACAAAGATGAAATGTCATCTACTGAAAACATCCTGGCACAACCATTTCGAATATGGGAATGTGAAAGCAAGCAACTTGCCTTTACTGCTGCTAATTCAGTGTTAAATGTGACTCTTTCACGGTGAGGAAACAGCACACGCACAAGAACATCCTTGTTCTGGTATGGAGTAGAGCATCTCCTGCTCATTGCAGTTTCTACCGGCGCTACTATGTCTTTACTGCACCAGCAGAAGGAGATGTAAATTGCGCATCATTTCCCTCACAGCGGAGGATTCTGAAGTATCTTGTGGTTGTTCAAGTGTGTTGAAAATGAGCAGGCTTAGCGTATGGCACTGTTCTACACGAGAACTGTTCGGATGTATTAATCGTGGCGGCTGCAAACCATTAACTCAATGCCTGTGTGTTCTCCTCGCCTCCCGCACCAGCCCCCCGCAGCAGACCCAGCACGCTTCGCACTGCTGGTGCCGCTCCGGAACGTCCAGCCCGGCAGCGGGGGCGGCCGCACGCCTCCCGCCGCCCCCGCCCCGGGGCTGCTGGCGTGTTTACCTCGCGGCCGAAGCCAGGCCTGCCTCCTCTCCGTGACAAGTCCCGGCTCTGGCCTTGGTGTTAATGGCAGGCCCTGCCGCAGGAAGGCCGCCTGCTGCGGCTGCTGGCCGGCTCCGCCGCGGGGCTTGCCCCTGCCCGCGCCCCTCAGCCGCGCCGCCGCTCCGGCTCCTGCCGCGGGGCCTGGCCGCGGCCCGCCCGGTCCCGCCGCCTCCGAGCTCTGGGCCGGCTCCCCGGTGCTGCCGGGCGGGGTGGCGCGGGGCATTGTGGGGCAGAGGAAGACAGGGGGGAGGCTGTGCGGGCGAGGTGCATGCCGGGAGCGGGTCGGGCGGTGCTCGGAGGCCCAGCGCGGGGCAGGCGCTGGCTCGGTGTCTCGCGGCGGCGGCGGCGACCGGTGGGCTCGGGCCGGCGGCGGCGGCGGTTCCTGCCCGGTGGGGATGGCGGACGCGGCGGCCTCCCCCGTGGGGAAGCGGCTCCTGCTGCTGCTGGCGGCGGGGCCGGGCGACGGCGAGGCGGTGGGGCCGGAGCCGGGGCCTGCGCTGCCCTCCCGGGCCTGGCGGAGCGGGACGGTGCGGGCCATGAGCGGAGCCGTGCCCCAGGACCTAGCGGTGAGGCCCTGGTGGTGGGGCGGGCTGGGCCGGGGTGGGGCGGGGCGGGGCGGGTGGACGCGACCTGGGGCTGGGGCGACCGGGAGCCGCGGGCGGGGACGCCGCCGGCCGGGCCGCCCGCGTGGGCCGCGGCCTCCCGGCGCCGGGCAGGGCTGCGGAGCGGGCGAGGCGCCGGGGCCGGGGCCCTGCCTGCCCCAGGCGCGTGGCGGCGGGATCGGGCCGGCGCCCTGCGCCCTCCCTGGAGCGCGCTGCCCGCCGGGCTTGCCGGGACGCGCGGCGGGCCGAGGAGCGGCGGGCCCGGCCTGCGGCGGCGGAGCGGCCCTGCGGGCTGCCGGGGCGGCGGCTGGGGGCGGCTTATGGGAGAGACCGGCGCCTCCGGGCCGGTGCCGCGCTCGGGTGCTGGTACGGCGTTTCCAACTTGCAGCCTCGGTTCGTTGGGCTTTTTCGGGGAGGTGTTAAGTATCCACCATCCACCTCGGTGGTGCCCCGATTTAGAAGGCATAACGTCGATTCCCTTCTGTCTCGGATTTTGTAGGGATCTGTGCTTCGTGTGGTGTGTTAAACGCTCTAGCAGTTGTTTGGCTTATCTCCAGTATAGCGCAGTGGGGCGCTTGGGGGGACATCTTAAAAAGATACCTGTGCTGTTTCCCTTTCGTGTGTCAGCCCCGCGTGCTCTCGCTGTGCGGGGGGGCATGCTGCTGGGAGCTGCGGCTGTCAATGACCCGCTGCCTGGGGAGCATGCTGCTGGGAAGAGTTTTGTTGGTTCTCTTTGCTCTTAGCTGTTTAAAAACCCTGTTGTTGCCGTAAGTTCTTGCAGAGTTCTGACTTCCCAAAGTTTCTTTGACTTCTTACAGCGATGCTGCTTTCTTTGGGTTTGTTGTAGAACTGCAACCAAGGGCTGCCAGTTGGAAAGTAGTGTGCTGGTTTTGGCTTTGCCGCCCCGGGTGGCCTGGCGCCCTATGCCTGCAGTTGAGAGCTGTGTTGATCCACTGTAGTTGCTCCCTTATTTGTTTGAGGAGAGGGAAGAAACCACCAAAACATGCAGAAAGGGGATCTTCAAATGGAAAATGGGACAAACAGCTGAGACTCTTAAACATGAAAATGTGCTCCAGTAATTAAGACCTGGTCTGGAGAGCTACTCTTGTAGCAGACTGTTTGACATGTATCATTAGTACTCTTGTGTTATGGAATAATTAAATTCCAAATATGAGTATGATGTAATGAATTTTTGGTGTGCCTGACCTTATTAGTGTTTTGGTGGACAGACTGGTAGAGTGTTGTCTTTTTTTTTTAATCTGTGAATCTGTCCAATAAAAAAGTAGTCACTTGTTTCCCAGTTAGTCATTGCTGTCCAACCATGTGACACCTGTTAGATTACCTAACAAAGTAAAAATCAACTTCTGTGCTTGATAGCATGGGAAGAATGGGATTTTTACGTGTGGCAATTCGTTACCTTTGCTCAGCACTACAGTTCTTACCCCAGTTCCTCTCACCAATAACCTTCCACTTAGTACAGTTACAGTGATGCAGCTGTCTCTAACAGTATATGTCCAGATCTGTACAAGAACTCTTAAATGTGATCTCTGAAAAATGTGCCTTGAGTATTTTACACAGTTCTTCAATGTGGAATGCTTGGTGTTGTCATGGAACCTTTCATGCATAATGAACACTGATTTGACAATGATAATGATGTATGATCAGAAAAATAAGTCATCTTTTTAAACTCATTCTGCCAGAAGAAGTGACGAGTTGGCACCAATCAGTCAAGTGCAGTTTAGGAAATACTCATCTGAGGTAAAGTAATAATGTTGACTAGGTCTGAAAAAGGCTAGAACAAAATGTGTTGTATTCTTAGGGTTACTTAAGTCTGTGGTTTCTCACAGTATTCTGTAAGGATGGTTTCACTTACTAGCCCATAGTCTGACGTTGGGTTTTTAGAAATACAAAACTGCAGTTGAATATCTACATCTTTCCAAGGCAGAAAACTCAGTAATAGATAAGAAGTATAGAACTTAAAGTGTTTCAGAAAACAGCAGAAAAATGCTTTGTTTTTTTTTTTGTTGTTGTTGTTTTTTTTTAATGAGGAAGCTGTTAGTTATTCTGGTGGAGTAAAGCCTCTGGTTTTGCTTTTATTTTTTCTCCCTCTGTATAAATTTGATTATAGAGAGTAGCTCTTAAATATTCTTACTTTGATAAAATGTGGAATAATCAAATTATGTTAGTCCACAGAAAATACATATAATGGTCAGTTGTGCTATCTTCAGAGCACCTAGAGGAAATCCTGACGAAAAACTGTGCTATTAGAAAACAGCTTTGCCTTTTCTAACTAGAAACAGATCTTACCCTTTTTTTTTTTAACTGTCTGTTAGGACAGGATCATAGAAGACCTGTCAAGCTTTAGTTCACTTTTGTCCTGCTATTATAAAAGGACATATTGCATGTTAATGGCAGAATAGCTAAACATGTCATATGCAGGACAGTACTACTGTTGCTTATTTGAAAAACAGAAGTGTGTGAGATGACTTTTAATGCATACACAAGCTATACAAATACTGCAGAAGTTTGGAGGCCTAGGACACAAGGTGTTTTGTGAAGGATTGTTTTGGAATAATACACATATATTTCTTATGGTAGATGGTAAAGAAAGGGTTGGTTGTTTTGGTTTGGTATTTTCCCTTTTATGGATATTAAGTTCTGTCTCACACAAGGTTTTTTATGTCTGTTTTTTTAATCTTATTTCCTACAGTAATATCCACGTACAATTGAATGTATTCTGGAGACATTTTCACTTGTACATGATATGTAGATTCTATAGCTTAATGAAAACATGGAGTAATCTAAAGTATTTTATTCATAAGGGATTTCATTGAATAAAGTTGCTATTTAGAAATTACCTGAATTTAGGAATAAGCTTACTCACAAAGTAAATTATCAGAACTGTTTGAGTTAACCATAAATCTCAGGGTATTTCAACTAGTTTTTCTGACTGAGTGATGTTGGAAAAGAATGTCTTCCTGTCTGGAGACTGTATGTAGTAGATGAGAAATGCTGGGACCCTACAGGACTGGATTTAGATTTATGTGCTCTCAAGCAGTTTTCAGATGCTGCTTGAAAGTCATCTTGATAGTAGAGGAGAACGTAGGAAAATGTACATATACTGTCTGTTTGGTTTAGGGTGTGTGGAGGTTCTTGCCAGCTGTGCAGATGTGTCTCCTGCCAAATTTCAGACCTCAGTGACTGGGACTGAATGGGGAGTTTGTAGAGGCTTTCAAGCTACATCAGATAGGGAAAGGAATTTTCGGACAGGGAGTTGAAACTGGGACTCTTGTGGAAGTGGTGGGAGGTTCACAAGAAGTTGGGGTTTCTGAGTCCGGAATATCCCGATTGCTTTCTGTGCCACTGTACTCGTCTTCGGTTCCTTCTGTCCTGCAGAGGTGATCATGTTCCTGGATCATTCTTTGTGTCCGTGAGACACTTGGATGCATTTGCATATTGAAAGCATCTATGAAGGGGAGTGGATCGCAGAAGGTGGTCTAGGCTTTGTTTGTTTCCCAGAGTAGTGTCTCTTGTTGCTGCTGTTGAAGGCAGAATACGGTGTTGGATGGGTGTTGGTGAGACCAGTAGGTATATCTTTAATGCTGCTACTTGTAAGAGAGGAGTTTAAGAACAAACAGGATGTTGAACATTTTTTCAAATAATTTTTTACTTTGCAAAATACAGTTCTTTGAAGGAGAGCTGACTGCAAAAGTAGTGGATACACATTTTCCTCACTCGCTCTGTGATACTTTATTGGTGGCCTAAGTACAAAGTACTATGAGTGCGTGTTATGTCACAGGGTTTTTTTCTGATAGCCTTTCTGTCTTCCCATGTGTGAAAGAGACATCCACACTGGAAAATTTGCGTTCACACAGTGAGCAACGTCTTCTGTGACTCTACTGATGACTTCTCATCTATAACCATTTATACTACTGAAATGCAACGAGCAGGGATGATAGGGGGGTGGAATACCTCTGTATATGTAGCTTATGTAAGTATAAGTTTACATGATTTTTTTTTTTTTTTTAATTATCTTGGCTGCCTTGGCAGGTGTCACAAGTGAGTGGTTTAGGTCACTTAAAGAATCACCATCAAAGGCAGTAGCGAAGTAGTTTTGATATGAATTTGTGGAAGTGTGACTTCACAAAGTTTTGTGGCAAGACTCACTATTACTTATTACACAGATAAATCAAAGAAGAATCAAATTAAAATTAAGCTGAAAAGATTTACACAGAAACTAAAGATGTAAAAGGGTAAGGGAGACCCTCATATTAAGTCACGAGGTTCAGAGTGGACTCCCCTGCTTTCTGAACTGTTAATAGAGCTTTGATGTGGCTAGATCCAATCTTAGTCTCTGACTGGGATGGTGGTATATATCTATAGGATGTATAAGGTTTATCCATAGTTTAAGGCTGATCACAAGCTTTTAGCAGCACTTAATCATTGACTATCATTTACAAAGTGGCTCAGTAGGATTTACTACAATCACAACAGTAACTTAATTACAGAGTCAATGGTAACATTCCTTCTATACTTGCTACAAGGTACATAAGTCAAGTCACACACGCATGCACACAGACACAAAGGAACAGATGTACATAGATATATATACCTCTCTCAAGAAAAAAAAAAGGGTACAGAGGTATACCTATTAAAAGTTCCCCTTGCGTTCAGTGGAGTATCCACATTGAATGCTTTTGGATTTCTCAACAGGCGAAGGGTTGAGCCTCAAGGTGTGGGGGGTATCAGCCCAGGCTCCATCATCAGCTTTCGTCCTAACTTTGCAGACTTTGGAGTCTGTGAGCTGAGAGGCGTCCCGCGCAGAGGGAGATGCTGGCTGCAGCCTGCTGTGGTCCAGGAGGGCTCAAAAGGGCCTCGCTTAGGACCGGTGCTTATAGGGGCAGAGGTGATTGGCTTTAGTCAACTGTAAGTTTCCATCCTGGCCACAATCTTGAGTCGGTAATCACTGGAATTTTGCAAATTCCAGTGATGGTGGTATCGTACCACTCGGGTTATGATTCAGGTAAGGAATGCTCCAAGGCTGTCAGGGGATGTAACGATTCAGATAAAGAATGTTTCTGGTATGGTCAGTGCTATTCCCCACCTCAGCCATCCAAGAGTTGCTGATATGGTCAGCGGACGCTTAACCACCCAACTTGTTGCACAGAGGACAAGGCTTGTCAGGGGTTCCCGGGGAGGGGGTGAGGTGCACCACCACAGCAGTGTACCTGCAGTAGAGGAAACTCAGTGTGATTTGTGAAATTCTCAAAAGGATGTTGGCAGATTTGTAGTGATTATCAAGTTCTAGATGAGGAATGGGGTGGGGACTCAAGCTAAGGAGCCTTCCCAGACTTGTGCCACCTCTGGTGGTTGTCCCTGTCTCCTGCTCACCGCATATCAAAGGGCACAGCAGATGGTGGCTGTGGAAAGGAATTGATAGGACTGGTTGTGGCAGTGGTGTTATCAGGGCTGGCAGTGGGGCTGGGAGGTGAAGAAGGGCTGTTCCCTCAAAATACAGGTTACAGAGAAGTAACAGTAACAAAATTAGTATAGCAGTGTACAGAGAGGCTTATTAGCCTGCAGGCATTTGGTTAAACCCTTTGCAGAGTTGTCCTTACACAACACTGATTCCGTGTCCACTGGGTACCTTGTTACCCTGCTGTCTTCCATGTTCCTGTTAAACAAGACACTGCAAGTTCCTGTCTTTTTTTTTTTTTTTTCTCCTTTTTTCTGCCCTTTTCCTTATTTGAGGATACTTGTTATAATTTCTTGACACCTGGTAGCAGTTACTGTACATGTGCCTGAGTTTCAGTTGAACTGCTTTATTCCTGGGCATTATGGAAATGCCCATTTTGAATGTTCACTGTGCCTACGTGGCATTTGTGCAGTGTTTCTGATATTTTAGGAAGTGCCATTCTACTGAGCATATTATGCTGGTCTGCGTGTGTGTGGTAATTTCAATACATTTTAAGCCTATTGGACTTGCACAAAATAAATATGTTCGGGGAAGTGTAGGCAGAAGTATGGAAGCTCTAGGTTGAGAAGATAAGCTTGTAAGACAGAGAAATGCTGCCTCTAATACAGCAGGCTGAGTATTTTACATTTGTGTCAATGAAGGAGCAGCAGTGCTGGACAAGGTTGAAGTCCACCTAGTCCTCCCCGCTTCGCCCTCACTGGTCTTGTGCTGGTCAGATGTGGATGTCTCTGCGCAGTTGTGGAAGGAATCAAAATTGTTCAGCCTTCCACCAGTAGGCTGCTGGGTGGGAGTTTTCTGAAATGATGCTTAGCTGTAAAATCACATGCAGCATGACAGCTATATATTTGCATCAGTGAAGGGTTAAAACCTAAGTTTTTGCGTATCTGATAGTGGATACTTTGTAGAGCTCTCTGACTTGTCAATACTGGATTGACTTTGGAGAGTCAGCCCCTCTCCTGCTTGATGTTTGTTGCAGCAGAATCAAAGGTTTCAGATTCCCTGGTTCAGACTTGGTGAACCATGGTTATTTGACTTAGGAAAATTACTGCTTGAAACAGGCATACTGCTTAAAATGTATATTCAAGGAATCTCTTACTAGAGTTAATCCATCATCTTTATATTTAGTGTTAATTGCATCTACAAGGTTTTTTTTGTAATGGTGAAAGCAATATGAAAAATTGTAGAGTTCTTGCATGTTAATTTAATTAAATTCAGATCCAGCTTTTGCAAGTGAAATCTGGAAAGCTACTGCGTACTGGCAGTCTGTCTGCAGGAAGTTCCTTGTAAGTGTTTGCATTTGCAGATCACACTGTTAGCCTTTGAAGAAGTTGAATGTTCCAGTGACAGGCAGAAGAGATTTAGAGATCTCGTTAAAATAATTTGTTTTGACCTTTTTGAATATTGTTTGGTAGTGTTGAAGTGTAACAGCAGAAACAAGAGAAAAAGCCTAGAAAAACAAAATATACTTTGGCAAGACCTTAGATTTATTTTTTTTTCTTCCCCCATTATTGTCAAAATGTAGCATATTTCTCCTTTGGCAGTTTATTTTCTTGGGTGGGCAATGTTGACATGGTATGTACAGGGCTTGCCTTTTACCAAATAAAATGCCGTAAGCTGGGAAAGTGGAAACCATGTAGTTTATTATCTGTTTGGTGAATATATAGTCACTTCATTTAGATGAATTTTTAGTTATGGCTACAGAAAGCAGCAGACTCAGTAAGAGCTGTGCAAATAGAATAAAATTTAGCAAGTTGAATTACTAGTACATATAATCATAAATTAGGTTGCTCTCCCGTTATATTTGTTGGTATTTTTTTCTTTGAGGCAGTTGTATGCATCACACTTCAAATAAAAGCAAGAGACTGAATCATGTATTTGTAATGTCAGTAGTTCAGCACTGTAACTGATACGGTTTTTGAGCTACAGGTTGGCAGTTGGGAGTCCATTTTGTCGTTCAAATGGTTGCAGAAAGTCAGGTTTCTGTAATATCCATACTTTGATGTTTTCTGCTTTCAGCGGTGGTATCAGTGGAGATACTAGAAGTTTGAAAGGTGTCTTTTGTTTATTTGTTTATGCTTCTAGGTGTGACTGCAGGGCACGCCTGATGCAGGAATTCCTGTGGAATGCTAGAAGTTGCATACTTTATTCTGTCAGTTTTCAAATGGAAGACTGGTTATTTTGTAGGAGGTGAAAACACAATGACTTCTGGATATGGAACAATTTCTACTTGAAATGCAAGTGATTGTGACCAAGTGGGGGTTTTGTCCTGAGTTATTGCTGTGTTACATCTCCCTGCTTTGATGGCAATGCATTTCCTAAATGTTTTGGATGAAAAATGTAGGCCAGTGTTTTAACTCAGCAACTGTTTCAAGAAATCTCTTTTGTAGTTTTAACTTCTTGAGGTACAAGGCATTTATTTATTTTCTGTAGGAAAGCGATCTTCTGCATGTAGTATGTATATACGTATTCCCCGGGCAAATTCTGTGCGCTGAGTAGTGGTTTCCTTTTGGCTGATCTTGTTCAGTGCTTCAGTGAATTATTTCTGCCCATTCTTTTTTTCCTTCAAGGTCTATCTTGTGATTGTTTACATTTCTACAGTGTTTCCATGCACATACATTGACTTCTCTGTATTGCCACCATGTGTTTGTGGTTTTTACAGAATCCCTGCTTTTTTAACAGACTTACAAGCTGATGGTGGCTTCAGAAGTATTTCTGTATAGCAGCATCATGTTCTTACAGAAATGTTTGGAGAAATTTCTTTCTAAGAAAATTTAGCCAGCGTAATGAAAGTTTGTGTATTGCGTTTGTGGTTGGTTGTTACATAGCTTTTTAATGTGGTCATAAAATACATTTATTCATGCAGTAACTTCTCTTGATAGTGTTAGAGAGCTCTCTAAGTAGTCATGATGCTTCCAGTTTCCACTGCTGATTACAGAACCAAATAAAAATTCGCGTTTTACGTCCACATAGTTATTGTCCTGAGATCACTATGCTTCAACTCCAGTTAAGCACAATGCTTCATGCTTTCCTTGTGAAGCTGCTGGAGTTGGCATCTAATAATTTGTGCTACCTCCTTTTGATTAGATGCTTTATAATCAAGGCATCCAGCTTTTCAGTCAGTGGCAGATCCGTTTTCTTCTGTAGTTTCAAATATGATTTGAAACTGTTCTTAATGCAAGCTTAACTGTAGTTGGAAAAAAATCTTACTACTTCTGCCTTATTACCATTGATTAACTGATTGTGCTCTTCTGAGGTATTGCTGCTTGGTGGTGACCCCCTTGTTGCCAGTACTCGCTGTTGGGCATCCCTCTTTAGTAGCTCACCTGTGCTAGATGGTGATGCTCCATTTGCAAAAAAAAAACAAAGAAAGATGGGAAGGTTTCCTTGAATAGCCAAGTTTTCTTTGCAGTATTTGCATGCTTAGCAGACCTTTTGCCACCTTTCTGAATTTTCTCTGAAAAGCCCATGGTTTTGTTGATGTCCACTTTGTTTGTTTCAGCATTAATAACTGTATTCAGAGACGAGTTTCATTTGTTAGAGTTGCTCAGTATGCTAAATGACATTGAGGTGGGTGATTCTGGAGAGAGGCTGACAATTAATTCCTTAGACATTCTTCTGAAGAATAGCATAATTTTCTACTTAAGAGGAATAGCTTTGGTTTCTTATTTTCAGTTTGTTGAAAATGTGGCATTAAGATCCAGGGTAAAGCTTTTCTTTGAGATTGAGGTTTTTTTAACTGTAGTCATGTGGTCTGTCTATAAGTCATCTAATAACTTAAACCAGATTTTTTACTTCATCCAATTTAATCTATAAAACTCAGCAAAAATGAGATGTACTACTACTTTATCACTAATGTTTTTTTCATGGAAGATGTCAAACTTGGAAAGCAAAGGAAAAAGAGTGAGGCAAACCAGAATGAGCAGTTGGAATAGCAAATTTTCAGAGGCTGTGATTATAAGAACTTTTGGAAGTTCCTCAGATTCTGCTCTGGTCTGCATAAGGTATCCTTAGATTTGAGGCCAGGAATGTGTGTAGAGAAATTTGATACTTTTTATGCCAGCTTTATCAGTGATGTTAAAAATTATGTTGCAATAATTGTACTGCTCCAGTACTTGCCATTTCAAAACTAGTAATTTTCATCCTGCTTTTATTATTCCCTCTAGACTTTTCTAAATCTCAGCCCTTCATTTTCAGTGCAGTGCCACTTAATGCTTTGGATACACAAGTTCAGGTTAGATGGAGTAAGAAAAAGTCTTTCATGTCATATGTAAGTTATGTAGTTAAAACTTTCTTTCACTTTTAATTCCTTCTGTTTATTGTAATTCTTTTTTTTTTCCCCAGCCCTGTCCCCCACCCCTCACCTGAAACTTATTTTAATATCTGGCAAACCACTAGTACTGTCTTACTACCAGACTAATAGTTATCAGGTTTGTTCTTTCTGATTTTTAAATACAGGTGTATTTGCCAATTGCCAGTTATACAGGTACCAATTTTAAATTGTTTAAAAAGTCTGGGTATCAAACCTGCAATTTAAGGTGTTGCTTTTCTTTCGAGTTCCAAACTGGAGGTCCTTATCCTTTTCTTGCTGATAATTGGGTTGTAGAATGCTTGGGATTAGGAACAACCTACTTGGGTTTCTAGGTGATGTGTTTTGTGAAACATAAGATACCATCATCTCTACAGTTCAAATAGCTGCAGAAAGAAACAGTAGCCAAAAAAGATTGTTTTGCTGTTAGTTCACTGAAGTAGGTTTTTATGATGCTTTGATTGGGATGCAGGCAGACATCAGGTAAAGGTAACGTTTTAGAAGAAATAGCAACAAAAAGCACATTATTTAACAAAAATATGTGTGTGCAAAACAAATTTATTCTGTGAAACTCATACATTCCAGTAGCTCAAATGTTTCAATTTACTAATAGCAGAGAAAATTTAGAACTGTTAATTTTAGTATAAATTAAGGGAAGAAAGTGTCACTTTTTAAGGATAGGCTTGGGGAGTTGTGAATGAGTTCTTGGTTTGCAAAATGGGCTGGTGCTCCTTCAAAAGGCAGTCTTTCTCTGGCTCCACAGCAAGGAGGTCTCCGATGGCAGCAAGTTTCTGTAGGAATGCAAACATTTTCTGAAATAAAGTTCCTCTTAGAAGGCAAAGCATAGCGATTAACATATTTGGCTCTGCCTGGTGTAAAGTACACCACAATTACTGGATTCATTTCAGAGTGTGAAGGATGTTACGTAACTGGCTCGAGATACGGCTTGCATAAAGTGGTACTGTGCCTGGTGTGCATGGTGTTGCAGTTCGTGATTCAGTTGGTTTGACAGACTTGTGTTGGCCATGCAGCCACAGGGCTATGAGGTTACCGTTAGATCCCAAATTTGACTTGGATAGCATTTGTTATCCAAGAGAGATACCTGGCACAGTCATTTTCTTGTTTGGCTTAAACCAAATCTGTGTAAATCAGCTCGTATCTGGGGGTGTTCAGCTGATTGACAGTTGTTGTGGGTCTTGCTGGATAAAGTGGAAGATAGGGCAGCATATGGGAGAGACAATAGTTCAGTGCTTTGTGTTCCTATTCTTAGTGTAAGAAAAAAACATTTTGACGAAGACTTCAGTGGAAGAGTTTGGTCCGATGTTACTATAAGTCAATATATTAGCTAGGTACTATTAAAATAGTAATAAAAAAGTAACCCTTCCTATCTCTTGTGCATGATGCTTCATTGGACCCTTAAGCAAACAGCACCAAGGAAGATTGCAGGAAATCAACAATTCCTTGTGTGTGCTTGGTTTCTAGCCACATGTTCCCTGAATGTACATACCACAGTGTCAGCTGGGTTGCTTGTTCAAGGGGAAACAATGGGACTGTGTAGTGACGGTGGTGAGGCAGTGTCCTGGTGCTTTCAGTGACAGCAAGCTGTTAGTGTGATCTGATCTAAGGGTCTTTACCCATCTAAATTTCTAAAAGATGTTAATCACATAAACAAACTACAAAGAACCTCCAGCATTTTCTCAAAGTGCTGTTTTGAAAGTAACATCTTAAAGATATTTTGCATGCAGAATTATAAATGCACATATTTGTTATTTGCTGTGTATCAGGAGAATAAAACGCTATGCTACTTGAAGACTTTAAATTTAGAATTTTGGACAACTACTTTGCTTCAACTTATGATCTGGTTTGCATGGTGGCCAAATCTCATGGGGAGGGGGCAGAAGGATTGAGGCCACCCTCAGTCTGCCTTTTGCATGTGGATTGTATGAAGTGGAGTTTTTGGAGTTCCAGGCTCAATCTAAATCTGTTTGTACTTCACCTTATGTTGTAAAAAAAAAAAAAAAATGTACATCAGTTTTGAATAGTGTCTCGCTACAGGGATGAGGTAGCATGGATTGAGGCCAAGCTAGATTGCTCGCACATTCGTGCTTGTGATAATTAAGGTTGTGGACTGTCACTGTCACAGAGGCATCAACAGGGCTGTGCTCGCACAGGGCTCTGAGTGTTGATCGTTTTTGTTACAGCGGGAGTGTGGCAGTTGTAGTGGGCTCTAAAATGGCTGTGAACTGAAGCTGTACAGAATGGGGTAGGGCTTCCCAAAGATGAGACTTTCCCTTGCATTTTGTGGTTTGTGTGTGGTTTGCAGCACTTGATTTTGAGCTGTGATATTCACATTACTTGACATTTTCCTGCATATGTGTGACCAGCGTTAGGGTCAGTACTGATGCTCAAGCTGGAAATGCTGTAATACTGAAAAAAATGGGATACCGACTGCTGTTGGTTTTGGCACTTCAGTCATTCTTTCCTACCTACTTAACCCAACTCATGTAAATACATACCTTTTTGAGCCACATAAAGTAGTACTGGAAGACCAGTATTTTCAGGAATGGTTCCCTCTACTATTTTTGCTGAAATGTGTTTTGTGGGGTTTTGGTTTTGGTTTGTTTGGGGGTTTTTTTTGGTGTTTGTTTTTTTTTAAACTTCTTTTAAAAATTGTGTTAAACCAGGTCCTGACTGGAACTGTCTGGGGTTTTAGAATAATTACAGAATTTAACTATGGCATTCTTGTTTTGCAGTTGCTCCTGATTCCCCCTATAATTCTGTTACTTACTAATCTTGAAGTGTTTCTTTTTCCTCTTTTGTTAAACTAAAGTTTAAAAAAACCAACCAAACAAAAAAACCCAAACAAAACCCCTCAAACAAACAACAAACAAAAAGGTCTGAACAGGGAAACTTATTGTTGCAGTGTCAAATGAACTTACAGTAAACAAAATCATATTTTTCAGATATGCTATATTTGAGTACTTTAAGATCCAAGTTTTGGTATAGAGTTTGCTGTATATTGCTGTGGTGTCAGACCATTGTTCAGACTTGAAATGCAATGATTATAATGCCAGCCAAGAGAGATTTAAATTCCAGGAAGCTGTTTTGATTCGGTAGTTTGAAATGGCTGTACAACTAGTTATTTCTGTATCGGCCCTGACATACTTGCTTGTATAAGGTGTGTCCCAGAAAGTTGTCCAATGTTGATTTTTCATGTCATATTGTATGTATTCTGTCACTTTTTACTCTTACCTGTATAAGTGATCACCTTTGAGTAATAATCATGTGTGTCCCTCCATCTCTTTGTTGTCATTCCATCCTGTTGCATCAAACCATCATTAACTCTGCCAGTGCCATTCCTGACATGTTTCTGTAACCTCTTTTTTCCATTTCTACTATATAGAGATCTTTATAGTCTCTCTGCGTAGTCTCGTCATTGCTTCTGTTCTTGCAATCCGTCGTTCAAGGTAATTTTCTTACCCAGGTATTTCTAGTTCGATCTTAATCCCAATATCATCTCATCTCTATAGTGGGTAGATCAGATAAGACTATTTATTCTCTTTCTGGCAGGCCTTTCATGAAGACTGTTATTAAATCCCCTTTCAGTATTCTTTTTTTCGTGATAAAGCAACCTAACATCACCACTCCAAAGCCTGCATTTTCTAGACTGTTGATGGTTCTTGTTTGCTTCCTTCTGCTGTCTCCTGTTCTGACCCAAACTGGTCATAAGCATTTTAGCAGGTGTCTTACTGAGGCTGAGTAGAGACGCAATCACTTCATTGTATTGTGTACTCTACACCTGTTTATATATGTGTCTATCCTTTCTTGAAACAGTGTTAGATAGCTGAACGTATACCACCTCAAGGTCATTATAATCTGCTCACTTGTTTTTTTTTCTATAAAACTGATATTTGTCCTGTCACTGGTAGTATCTGCCTTTGTTTAGCACCTTGTGCTTGTTTTTGTGGTTATGGTGTGCTCTGATTTGAAGCACTTTCTCAAGTTTGTCAAGATAATTTTGAATTCTGTCTTCAGGTGTGCTTGCAGAGCTTTCTAATGTGTGATCTTTCTGCTGAACTTCGCAATCCTGGTGTCAGTTACAGCACTCATTGACTGTTCTCAAACACTTTCATTTTTGGAACTAGAACAGATTCCTATGAAGACCCTCAGTCAAATGCTTCGATTTTATCAGAGAATGGTTGGTTTTTGTGCTCAGCATATAGGCCATCTTTTCCTGGTGTGAGATATTACACAAAGTGTTCCAAAGCCTGAATTCAAGGTGAGAGACCTGTATTTCTCTGCTTGAGAGACCTGGTAATCTTTCTTCAAGCAGAGGATGACAGAGGCTTTATGTATCTAATCTATCTACTTGTGAATGTTTTTAAGTAGCTTTTATATGGGAGTTACTGCTCTTTCTTCGCAGCAATGGATTAGCAAAGTTTTTTCATATTTTCTAGGAAAGCTTCAAGAGTAAAAGTGAGGCAAAGTTGTTATTTGTTGTATGCAACCCAAGAATATAAAACTGTACTTTGCAAAAAAAGCTGTTCATTTAAAAAAGAAAGTGAATTGCTTGCATCTGTTGAATACTCCACATGCATTGCTTCTCAGGTTGCAATGCTTTGTTCTGACTGTATGTCCAACATAATAAAGAAACAGGCTACTAATTTCTGACTGGCATTTTGTGATGCCACCAGAAAAAGTGAGTTAGGACTGTACTGTCATCCTTGTTGTTTTCTTTGGAAATTTTTTAATAGGCTCCCGGCTTTATAGTTGGTAATGTGTTTCTGGCTCATCAGTGTATCAAAACTAAGGAACATTGGGCCAAATACCAACTTCTGAAACTCACATGAAGTGCTCCTTTTCAGTGTTAGAGATCCATTACAGCTGTGGATTTTGAGTGTTTAATTCATACTCTAGTATGTATTTAGTACAGTGTGACACTAATATTTTAAAGAAGTTAAAAAAATAAGGGAAGTTTAGTCAACAACATCAGATTTTTTTTACAGTTTTGTTTTCATTTTAATGCTGTCTGCTCTACTAAGCCAGAACTGCATTGAGGCTAGTAAACAGGTTAATTCATCATCCTTTTTTATAACTGGCTCTTTAACTGTTGAAATTGTTGAAAGGGTTTTTTAGAAGTCTGAAAGTACATGAAGGCAGGTATTTTGTTAAGTTTTTTGCAAAGAAAAGTTACTGTTACCCAGAACCCATTGATTCCTAAACCTGTTCATCTTAATTAGAAATTAAGTACTGTGTAGATTACTGTGCATGTTAAGTGTTGACTCACATGATACCAATGCTCACCTTCAGTCGCAAAACAGAAAAATATTTGTGGCCATTTATTAGCACCTTGCTATGCCAGAAGGTAATGGCGCTTTAGTAGGGTTATGATTTCTCTAGCTCCTGCTGGTTTAATACTATTTTTGTCCTTGATCCTGTCAGAAGCATTTTTGATTGGTTTGCTTAATTACCATTATGCATTATAAACATAGGGAAGTGCCAAGGAAATGCAAAAACTATGTATATTTTCTAATTTTAGTATTATATTTAGTGTCTTCACTAAATACATAGTGTCTTGATCAGTATCAACCTTTCAGCATAACTGTTCTAACAACTAGTTTCTTGGTTATGTGATGAAATCTACTTTGACTCGATATAAATTATCTCAGAGGAGGATTTTTCTCCTCAGGTTGTTTGTTTTGGTTTTTTACCTAATTTTCCTGGCTTTGGGAATCATGTGCATTAAGACACTGATGTGTGTATATTTATTTCAGATAAGATTTTTTTTGCCTTTGCTTGTAAGAAATAGTTTGAAGTGTGATTACTGGGCTGGAAGCTAAAAGTTTTCTAAGCATTGACATGTACATCAACTTTGTCTCACATAATGGATTCCAAATAATGATTGCATTAGAAAACTACTATAGTTTATTTTTTTTTTAACCTCATTTAATGGTGGTACTAGTTGCATGAGATCTCAAATGTGTCTCCCAAGTTGAAAACAACAAGGTCTGTTTTCTGTGTTAGGCGATGGGAAGGTAGATACTGAGATTCTAATTCCTTCTTTCCCACATGTTGACAATGTAGTTCTTTCTACATCATGAGTAAGAGGTCATGGACTGACTTGTTACACAGTCTTGCTTGGCAGTCTGCAACAGATTCCTACCAGTGCCTCCTTTCTGGGCGTAAGTACTATTATTCCAATTTACAGATGGGGAAACTCAGCCAGTGAGACTAAATGGCTTGACCAAGGTCATGCAGGAAGCCTCTGATGAAGCAGGGAATTGAACCTGGGTCTCTGGCTACTCTCTAGCAACTGATGGACCATCCTTCCTTTCAAAAATAGGTAAATTTTAAGACCATTTTAAGGGATATTTTTGAACTTGGATTTTTTTGCCATCTTCTGCTTTTTATAATATATAAAACCCTAAGATGTAAAGATTTCATGTTTTTCATAGATGGCAGCTACATTAGACCTTTGTGCAAATTCTAATGCAATAAGCTGCCGTATTTTTTCTATTTTAAGTCATGTTTAGAGCCTGTGTGTCACCTGATGAAAAAGACCAATATATCTGTCTTACCTACACTATGGTCTTACTATTGTTGCTTTTACAGTGGAACTGATGTTGGAAAACTTAAAGAGGTAATTCCATTGAACCAGACTGTAGTTCTCTGTAGTGTATTAAGGCTGGACTGTTAGGGTATAGTAGCTACACAAGAATGTGTCTTCTGGAAAATACACTTCAGGCTGTCTTTGTATATCAAACAAGGCAGAGCAACAGCTCTGCTTTCTAGTATCACTTTTTCGTGGGACAGGCAAAAAAATAAAAAGGGAAGGGAGGGGGAGAATTACAGGTGTGTATGCACCCTGTGTTTTTTGTGTTTGGGGGAAAAATGGTTTTGTAGATTAAAAGAACCTCAAACAATCAAAACATAAGCCAATTAAGTCTGCAATTAGATTTTTGCTTAGGGAAGGTGTTTTTCCCCATAGGAGAACATGGGAAATTCTGCAGGTGCATTTCTGTCTAAGCACCATCATGTTTTTAAATGTGATACAGACATAGCTGCACTAATTGCGTATCTGGTTGCTGTCATCAATACCACTGTTTAAAAGCATTGGTATTAACAAAGCACCATTGCTGTTCTTACCAGCAGCTTGTCAAAATTGATTGTCAGCAGAGTTAGCAGGGTCAGCAGAAGATACTGTCAGTAGATGTGACCCTATGAATTGTTGGGCCATGGATACATTTGAGAGGTAGTTTATTCTGCTGTAGCCAAGGCTTTAGCATGCAGATGTTTCCCTCTTGACACTTGAAATTACACAATTTTCAAATTAAGATGAGAGAAAAAAACCCCAAGACATTCTTAATTATAATGCAGCCACTTTGCTTAAGGCTTCTGGGGGTTTGAACAAAGGGAGAATATTTCTGTTTACTACTTTATCAAAAGGAAATACGCTTATTCACTCTTAAGTCTATCTCCTCTGCCCTTACTTTCCTTGCTTTAAGCATCTCTTTCAGAATTCCCTTAGTGTTTTTCACATAGAATCCCAGCATATTGGGCATCAGTTCATGAATATGCTGTAGTTATTGTCTGTAGTAATACAAAGTGGTATAGGCACAAACACTCAGTGTGCTGTGCAGGTCTGCTGCTGCTTCTTGCACACCCAGTATGCAAAGTGATTTCAGGTTCTGGAAATAGAAACTGAGAACACAGCTGTTTATATTGAGTTTTTCATCCTTTTTGATGCTGCGTGATCTGTTGGAAACTACTGACAATATCATGTGTGGTGTTGCATGGATCTGGAACAGCTCCCTTGCATCTGTGTGTAGGAAAATACTCTGGGGGTATTGACTTAGAATTAGTAACACCTTTTTAATGGTTAGAAGTCAAAAGTTTGGCAGGATTGCATTGTTTACGTTGATTATACAAAGATGGAAGAAAACTGAGTATTGAAGGTAAAGCATGTAAAACAAACTTGTCCTTGCTTCTCTGTACTAATCAGCTTTGTAGGGAGATGATCTTAACGTGATAATGTTGTAAATCTCTTCTGTCCTTTTGATCCAGTTCATGGGTCTGGGATTTTAGAAGGGAAAACTATAAGGTCTGTCTTCCATGTTAGGTGATGGAAGTAGAATAGTTCAGTTGGAAGGGACCTATAATGATAGTCTAGTCCAACTGCTGACCGCTTCAGGGCTGACCAAAAGCTAAAGCGTGTTATTAAGGGCATTGTCCAAACGCCTCTTTAAACACTGACAAGCGCGGGGCATCGACTGCCTCTCCAGGAAGCCTGTTGCAGTGTCTGACCACCCTCTCGGTAAAGAAATGTGTCCGTTCCCTTTTGTCCAGCCTGAACCTCCCCTGGCACAGCTTTGAGCCGTCCCCGTCCCCACGCATCCTGTCCCTGGATCTGAGGGAGCAGAGATCACCTCCCTCTCCACGTCCCCTCCTCAGAGCTGCAGAGAGCAACGGGGTCGCCCCTCAGCCTCTGCCCCAAACTAGGCAAACCCAGAGTCCTGGGCGGCTGCTGGCGGGATGTGCCTTCCAGCCCCTCACCAGCTCCGTTGCCCTCTCTGGACACATTCGAGGACCTTCACATCCTTCTCAAATGGTGGGGCCCAGCGGCGCAGGCAGCGCTCTAAGTGAGGCCGCAGCAGCGCTGGGCACAGTGGGACAGTCCCCTCCTGACCGGCGGGCTGAGCTGTGGCTGATGCCCCCGGGATGCGGTTTGCCCTCTTGGTGCCAGGGCTCGCTGCTGGCTCCTCTTGAGCTGCTGCCCACCAGCACCCACAGGTCCCTTGCTGCAGGGCTGCTCTCCAGCCACTCCTCTCCCAGTTTGTGCTGGCGTCAGGCATTATTCTGTCCTTGGGACAGAATCTGGCCATTTGTTCTTGTTATGTTTCATGCCATTGATGATTGCCCAATGCTGCAATCTTTCTAGATCCCTCTGCTAAGTCTTTTGTCCCTTGAGAGTCAGCAGCACCTGCCAGTTTGGTATCATTAGCAACCTTGCTAATGGTGCATTCAGTTCCTACATCCAGATCACTGTTAAAAAGACTGAACAGCACTGGCCCTAGGACTGAGCTCTGAGGAATGCCACTGGTGACCAGTCGCCAGCCATATGTAGCCTCATTCACTGAAACCCTTTGAGCCCTGCCATCCGGCCAGTTCTACACCCAATATACTGTGAACTTGCTTACCTTGCAGTTGGACAACTTGCCCAGAAGACTGCTGTGAGGAACAGTACCTAAAGCCTTACTAAAATCCAGAAAAACTCCATCCACTGCTTTCCCTTCATCTACTGGGTGGAAGGTCTTGTGGTAGAAAGAGATTAAATTAGTTAAGCAGTACTTTCCCTTTTTGAACCCATGTTGGCTGTGCTTGATCATTCCATTGTCCTTTAAACGTCTTTCACTAGCACGCTGGGTGGCTTTCATCGGTTTTCTGGGTACTGAAATTAGACTAACAGGTCTGTAGGTCCCTGGATCCTCCCTCATGGCCTTGTAAATTGGAATACTGTTGGATAGCTTCCAGTCAGCGTGAACCTCCCCAAACTCCCAAGACCTCTGGCAGATGATTGAGAAGGGGTCCTGCTGTAAGGTCCATCTGCTAGGATGTTCCAGGTAATATTGCTACTGCTTTGTATGTGATGGGTACGCAGTATTTGTCAGAATGTTTAGTGAACCTCTTAAATGTGGAACACCCATCTTGAAGTTCATCACAGGCTATTTCTTGTAGGCTTGGTTTGGTGGTTTTTTTGTTGTTGTTGTTGTGGGGTGTTTTTTTTTGGGGGGGGGGGGGTTGGTTCTTTTTTTTTGAAACAGGGAGTAACATGTTAAATTTGGAGTTAAAAGTACAGCTGTTCCATTTCATCAATTTGTAATGATTCATAGAAAAGTGAGGTGGTTTATAGGTTTAAGACAGAAAGAAATTTTCTTGTGGTCTTTCTTCACATGTGTCACAAGGTAAATTGACTTGTTTGAGTCTTGTGTGAAGTAATAAACTAAAACTAAACCTAATAGGTATTCTTGTTTATTTAGAACAGAATGGTAAGCTGCACTTTATTGCTTGTTTGAATTTGTCTGCCTTTGGTAATCCTCGCCAAGTAGTTTAAGGGGACATACTAGTGAGAAGTCCTGTCTGTGTAATTAATTTAAAATCTCTCTTCCTTTTCATCAAATTCTTAAATATCTGGCAAAAAGGCACACGTTCCAAAGTCAGCATTATTCTAATGTTTCTTTTAGACAACCTTTTTTCATATAACCTTTACAATATAAGAGAATCATAACAAGAGGATTACCTCACTAATACTGTACATAAAAACAAAAGGTTCCATTTCATTATACTTACGTGATAGTCCTCTCTCTGCCACATGCTGCTGCCAAGGTAGCAGAAATACAATACTAAGAAAGGTACAGGCCCACTGAAACTGGAAAGGTGTTCAGTCCAATGTGCACTGTATTGCTGAAATTTGTTGAAGGAAGAGTATCTTGAAAGGTCCAGTCTTCTTTCACTGCAGGACAGTGTAAGCAGTAATGGAGTTCAATAATTCGTCAGGAGAGTTGCTTCATAGGCTCTCCCTCTCCCTTCAGAGTCTGGGGGGAGGAGTGGGGAAGAGGAGTGTATGAGTGGTTTTTAATACCTCTTTTAGTGAGGACTACTGGTGATGCAGAGAGCTATCTCCAGTTAGCGCCTGGTTACCCTCGGTGATCTTGTAATTATTACAAAATTTTTTGTTTTGACTGTCCAGCTTAAGGTGTTTCTTAACAGATTAGGAATTTTTTGCTGTTCATCTAACATATTTGATTATATTTGTGTAGTATGTAAGTTCTGTGGATGGGAGATTGGAATGTGACTGTGTTTTTTACATTTACTAGCCCTAGTTGTTAGGACATGGAGTGCGATGTGTAACCTGCATTCCTGTTCTTAGCATTCTTGCCATGTAACTTTGTATGGCTTTAACATTTGTCCTTTGCGGTAGAAAAAAAGGGGATGTTATCTTACAATAGTGATTTAGAATTGTAGTGTGGTTTATATTGTCATACTTGTAAATACGGTAATGAAAGATCTAGTGAGTATGTATTTCTGGAAAATCTCATGCCACCCAACATATTTGCATTTGATTCAGGGAGTTTAATAAGGTACAAGGCAACACAAAACTTCTGATTTAGAGTGAATTTCACAATCACAGACTTTCCTGGCTGAAGGATTCTCTAAAAAAATCCTGATGTGAGAGAGGCTTGCATTAGGTTATCAGCTGTATTTTGAGGTGAACAGTTTTCACATCTTTAATTTTTTCTGGGGAAATGAAGCATTTGGAGCCAGTGATGTATGTTTGGGGATAAATAATTTTTCATAGGTTAGTAATTGTTGTGTATTTGATTCCCGTTTCTTTTGTAATGTTTGATAGCTATGTTACCTTGATTTTTCTGACTGAAGCTGCTGTCCCCGTATCCACAGGGATTGTAGAATCTACTTTTTTCAATGCAGTGTCTGAAAAGAGCTGAAATGCCTTCTAAAATTTTTTTTATCAGATCTTTGTGGAATTTGATGGCTGTAACTGGAAGCAACATGCCTGGGTGAAAGTCCATGCTGAAGAAGTTATAGTGTTGTTGCTGGAAGGATCATTGGTTTGGGCACCTCGGAACGATCCTGTTATGCTTCAGGGGACTCGAGTCTCACTGGCACAGTGGCCTGCACTGGTGAGTATTTGGCCAAAAGCTCTTACATCCTTAGAGGTTTGCATCAAATCTGCTGTAAAACACAAAGCTTGGTACAGGGCACCATTCTGCAGGTACCAAAAATTGCTTGGGCATGGATTTTTGTTTTAAATGGTAAATAGGAGAGCAGTTAACTAAGAATTATAGTGCCTTTGGAAAGGCATCTGAGGGGCAGTATGCTTCCAGTTGGAAACAGAAACTGCCTCAGAAATTGAAAGCTGTTCACTCACAGAAATGAGAGATGTGTTTACCAGCAGGTCTCTGAAGAAATGTGGTACATAGCTGAAAAGATTATTCTTCCATATTTTAGAACTTTGAGTGTGTTAGGATTTTCTGAACTGTGAGAAATAAGCCCTTTGGTTTTACTATGGACTCTC
The DNA here is from genome assembly GCF_015220075.1 of Falco rusticolus. NCBI lineage: Eukaryota > Metazoa > Chordata > Aves > Falconiformes > Falconidae > Falco > Falco rusticolus. Next base: position 1,552,931 of record NC_051194.1, read on the forward strand.
TAGAGCTCTGTGTGGGAAAGGTTGCTGCATCATTTAGTAGGTATTCCTGAAGGCACTTTGAGGAAGAGGATAGAGTGTGGGCTGTGCCTGACCTATAAGCCCTAAGTTGGCCCCTCCTAATCTAAACAAAAATTTTTATTTCGGTGTTGTTGTCAGTATTAACTAACATGACACAAAAATTTTTCTCCTGTTTCTTCCATATTGCTGTTTACATGGCAGTTACATGTCATGATAACTGAGATGAAAGCCAGTATGTTCTGACTAGCATGTCTGAGTATACCCGTTCTGCAAACATCCTGATGAGTAGGATATAGCAAAGAGAATTCCTTACATCCTTCGTTCTTCTCTTAGTGGCTTCTGAAGATGAAAGATGATTATATGTGAGAACCTACCCTTGTTTTCATGCTGTCTAATTTTTATTAATTTGCCCTTTCATTTCTTTTCTCTTCTTGCAGTCGTTGGACTGCTTGGGATCCTACTCTCTGCTTTTTAATATTGCATTTTTTTGCATGAGCACATTGAAATGTTTTTTCCAGTTAAGGACCTTGTGCCTTAGTAGGATTTGAATTTAGTGTTTTAAATGGACACTTGGGCTCAAAGCAACAGTTTCAACACGGCATCTTTCTCTGAGGGTTTTTATTACATTTATTTTAAAGCAGAAGAAAACCAGGCCTTTAAAGCAGAGATCTGTAGTGTTTTTTCCATACGTGGAGTTTCCTTTTCAGTGTGTTTCCAACTTGACTCCCAGTGTGAACTCCCATTTTATTTCATAAGGGAAACCATGTTTGTTACAGGATCAATTTCTTTCAGATGATTCACAAGTATCTTGATGTCTGAGTGATTTGGGGGCGTTACTATAGTCCGCACATTTATTGTGTAACAAGTTGTATCAGAACCTTTTAGAAGCAAATATGGGTCCACTAAGATCCCAGAGTATTTCCACTATAACTCAAGCTGTATCTGAAGACTTGCTGAAGAAATGTTTCCATCCCCTGTACTCTGGACAGCCATGTGAGCACACAAGTTTTCACTAAGTACTGGAGGCCTACCCACCTAACTGCATGGGAATACAGATTAAAATACAGACTAAAATACAGACCAAAGCACTAGAGTATGTATGTGCAATGTAGAGACAATTCTGGAAGCCAGATACGTAGTGTTACAAAGCAGATGGTTTGTTGTGGGGGTTTTTTTGGAGTGGTGGGGATGGTTTGGATTTTTTTTTTGGTTTTTTTTTTTGAGATATATCACTTATGAATGTGTATTCATCCTTCATTGTCTGTCTCTTGTAAGCCTGTTCACTTTTAGGAAATAGTTTTACATAAACTGAGAAAATAAATTTTATATTCATACTGTTGTGTAGAGGGGAATGGAGTGTGAACAAACCTGATGAGAGCTGTTAAGGGGAGAATGTCATGAACACTTGTGTTAAAATCATGTAAGTGTGAGCATGCGACAGATAACATGTTTTGAAGACTCCAGTGGTTGGCAACTTCATCTTCCATCAGCAAGTTGCATTAGAAGGTTATCATTCTAATGCTGCTAGGTGTGTTTAGTGATTTGTCCTGCAGCTTGACTATTGATATTACACCTTTTATGAACTTCAGTTTTGCACAAACACTAGAAAAAAGCTCCCCTTTAATAATGTGCCTATAAATTTCTTACACCTGATTCTGTATGGGCATAAAAATGCTCCTTTCAGGAGGCTGTACCTGAAATATGTAGGATAGTTTGAAGTATTAACTGAAGGGGGATTTACACTTGAGCATCAGAAGGTGCTTACCAATGAAAAAACAAATATCACAAAAGGTTTTCGGTTCTGCTTTAAGCTCTAAGGAAGAAGCAAAGCCAGTTTTCTGTAATTCCTTCTTGTAATGTGCCACACTTGCAGGAATTATTGGTTTGGACATAATGAGTAATAATTTGCATTAAAACTCAGGCACTGGGTGGTGCAAGTTGAGAAATGAAATGTTTTATTCTTAGTGGTAGTGTGAAATAGCATGTGAAAACAACTATTGTTGGCGTGTATGTGTGCTCAGTCATTTTTATAACCTTTTTTTTGTTGTTCATCACAGACCTTCACTCCTCTAGTAGATAAGCTGGGGTTAGGCTCTGTGGTCCCAGTGGAGTTTCTTCTGGACAGACATTTACGTTTCCTGTCTGATGCCAGTGGATTACGTTTATTTCAGGTATTTGAACTGTGTTCAGTTAAATTGCAAATTCTACTTTGTGCTGTGCTTGTCAGATTAATTTTTTTTTTTTTTACTGTTCCACTTATGTATTCTTGTCTTCCTCCTTTCACTGCATTTGTTTCCCTGCTTTTCCAGGTGCTTACACTAACCCCCATTTGCATTTGAAAAGTCCCAGTTCCTCTGTGTGTTGGTCAGTTGGGGAGCTAGCTGTCAGCATCCTGTAGCCGATAACTGAAATGGAAGCTTTGCAACAGCTTTTGCACAGCTAGTCCTTTTTTTACTCCTGGCCTGTTCAGCAATGTTTTTCTTAATTTTATTTTTTTTGGTTTGTCAGTGTCAGAACAGTTCAAGAAGAGCTGTCACTTAAAAACTACTGATTCCATTACCTTAAAAGACTATACTCTTACGTTAAAATTGTTTGTTGTTGGCAGATGGGAACAGAGAATCAGAATCAGATTCTGCAGGAACAGCCTTCACTACGAGAATCTGTCAATGCATTGATCAGTGACCAGAAGCTTCAGGAGATATTTAGTAGAGGTGAGACAGTTTTTCTGTCTGGGAGCTACTTTGCTGTGGAACAGCTAGACTATGTTGGGATTTATGAAGGAGAATACAAATAGTATCTGCTACTATTTGATTTGGACGGTCATTTTTTCTGTATTGTTTTGCAAGTTCTCTACAGGGAAGAATTATTTTGTCACAGATACAGGTAAGCACTTGCTGAGATACAACCAGAAATACCTACTGGGAACAATCACTGAAGATGTAGTTAAAGTAGGACAACATATTATTGATAATGTCCATATATTTACAACTTCCTTTAAGTTTTAGTTTTCAATTTTTAAAGCTTTGGTCCTAGTCTATGGTTCTGTTCTATATTTGTGGAAATTTAGAAGTGAAGTTACTCTGTACATCTTTAAAAAAAAATAATTCTCCTGTTACATCAAATTCAAACTTTGGCATTTTGATAATTAATACATGAACTTTTTTAAAGCATAGTGTGGCTGCAGCTGCTCAGCATAGAGTTAATACATTAACTGTTGTCTGGATTGTGTATTAGGGCTAAGCCCAATTTCAGCTTTTGTTGTCAGATTGGGGTCTCTAGTTCAAGTGCTAAAACAGTTTTCTAGCTGGAGTTTGGTTTCATGGGCTAGGCAGCCACCCTAAAGGTAGGCCACTGTATTAGAAGGATGATGCAATTCTTAATGGGGTTTTGGTGCCTTTTGGTTAAATAAAATGTCTATTGATAAAAATGCTATCAGGACAATACTTCTTACATGAGCCAGTAGCTTCAGAATTGTCCACTTTGGAGCCGCCTTCTGAAGCACCTAGTTCTGGTTGTATCAGATACGGGCTGTTGGATCATGTGGATTTTGATGATCTAATATTAACAAAGTTTTTTTTGTCTGGACTTAGGGTAGGAGGAAAGCTCTGCATGCTGATGTGGAGAGTGAGGGCAGGGTCGGAGGAAACCTTTCTGTAGATGATCCGTTACCTGTGTCAAAGAACTAAGACTGGTTGGTTTAGAGATGTTGGATATTTGTACAATTATGTAAAATTTTCCACAGTTACAAATATGTGTTTCTATTCTGAACTGCATGCAGTTTATATTGGGATTTGATGCATCTGAACTGAGTCAAAATGCTCTGACTGTCCACTAGATTGATGCTTCATAATTACTGACCTGTAGGTTAGAAAGCAAAAGAGTTTAGTTAGCAAGGAACCCCCCCATCTAGTTTGATTTTGTCGGAGTGAGTTAATTTTGACCTTTTGCGTTTTTATTTTTTTTTACTTGTAAACTGTATTAATCTTGTTTTTACTGTAGTTTTGAGTTACAGCAATGAGGATTTATTGACTTTTTACAATAGAATGCTTAGC